>NC_071473.1:24736510-25039540 GCF_028500815.1 Rissa tridactyla
GATGCAGCTGTTTTTTCCCTGGTGTCCCAGCAGAGCAGCAGGAGTTACCCTGAAGGTGCCCTTTGGGAGCTGGGTTATGAGCTGGGAACGCTTTACATTAGAGACGCTTTAGGGCTAAGATGTCCGTGTGTTCGGTGATGGTGCTGAGCGCCGACGTGGTCAAACTCCTGCCAAACAGGGATGATTTTAGGAGCTGAAATTAGAGTTGGAATTTTCAGATGTGAATGTTGAAATTCAAATGCAAAAACCCCAAACAAGTCTTCGTGCAGCTTCTGTGAGTGGCAGAGATTCACTGTGTGCCGGTTTGATTTTCTTCCAGTGATGTTTTTGCCCAAGAAAACAAAAGACAAGGAGGTTGAGTCAAAGAGCCAGTGTATTGAAGGCATCAGCAGGTTGATTTGCACAGCGAAACATCAGCAGAACATGCTGCGCGGTAAGTGCAGCGCTTGCATCCTGTCGGGCTCTGGAGCAAGGCTCAGCTGCCAGCCTTGTCCTCCAGGTAAAGGGCTGACCTGGTGTCCTGCCCCATGCCCTGGAGCCGGCGTAATGGGGGTGTTCCTGCGGAAAATGGCCCATTCCAGCATGTGGGAATGCTTTAATAGGTCTGGGATGCGGGAAAATCCTCCCTTACCTATGCACTGAATGAGGACAAGGGCTTGGGCCAGGCTCCACTCCCCTCCCTGTCGCTCTGTTTCCCTTGCATGTCTGGAAAGTGACGGCGGAGAGTGGTGAGAGGGTGGCTGCTCCTGCAGGCAGGACTGTGGCACAAAGGCATGCCACAGCAGGAGCTGTACATGCATCCTGCAGGCAGCCCTGAAGTGACTGTCAGCGGAGCTGTGCATCCAGTATCAAAAATATCCCTGTAGCCTGTTCAGTTGATAATCCCCACCACTGTTAAAAGCAGCGGGATCTGCTTGGGTCACCTCCTTAATCCCGGCCCGGTCCCTGTGAGACTGCTGAGCGTGAGGGGTGATCACAGAATGTGTGTCACCTCTTTAGGAGATGCGGATCTCCTGGTTAAGAGCGCCAGTGAGGAGAGACTGATGTCCATCTCTGTAAGAGTGCATTTGCCCAAGAAAGAAAATGGAGCGTCTTTAGGAAATTTGAGAAATTGGATCAGGTGACGCTGAAATCCGAAGTCTGGGGAGCTCCGGTGTCAGTGAGCGATGCTGGGACAACAATCTGAGCTGTTCTCCCTAAACTTGGCCTGCTCTTGAGCCTTTCTCCCTGGTACGTGTGGCTATTTACAGTGAGAGCGGCAGGTGGCCAGGCAGAGCAGCACGTACCCTGCCTCCCTCTGCCGACTGCAGGGAGGTTTCTAGCAAGGCTGTTTCAGGCCAGCCACTTCCACTCGGTATTTTCTAACTCTCTTCTCTTTTTACCCTCCCCTGCAGTCCTGATCGACGGGGTGGAGTGGAATGACGTCAAGTTCTTTCAGCTGGCAGCACAGTGGTCCTCTCATGTCAAGCACTTTCCCATCTGCATATTTGGACACTCCAAATCTAACTTCTAGCCGTGCTCGGCGGAGGGACCTTCTGTCCGTCCCGGGGACTGCACACCAGGAGCCAGGAGTTGCGTGCCAACGCTGACTCGCGTCGCTCTGCCCTCTCCTGCAGAATTAATTACAGATGTGCTTGGATTACTCTTGAATTACATTTTTCTATTAACTCTTTAAGTTTACTACAAGGGAAGGAAACCCCTTTAAACAAAGGCAAAAAAAAAAACCAACCCCAGTCTTAAATATTAGATGTGCTGACAACGTGAAGTCGTGGGGGAGTTGGCAGGAGCAGGCAACCTGCCCAAGAACACCTACCACTTACAAGCAGATAGCTGAGTAACTGCACTGCTTATTAACCTGAGACCTCATTGGTGTGAGTGGGCCGGGGGAGCCGTGGATCAGCTTGGAACAGCTTTTGCGGAAGATCATGCGCGTTCCGGTGCATTTGGCCCCCTCCCTCTGTATTTCTGGGGGGGTGGTGGGGGGGAAAGATGGCCAGTCTTTCTTCCTGCTGCCAAAGGACAAGAGATCAGCGAGTCTGGAGGGAGCTCAACTGTCCAGTTTGAAAAACAAACCACTTGCAGAGCTAGGGAGATCCGGAGAGGAGATCCCCCTTCAGAGCGTGGAGTCTGCCGCAGGGACGGGCAGGTGTTTGTGCTGAAGCGATGCCTGAGGGTTGGGCAGGAACAGGAATCAGAGAAACACTAGGTGTAAAGAAACTCCAGTGTCCCAGGTCTGTGACAATGACCAAACCGAGCCAGTCACGATGTCCCTGCAGCTGGCTGTGCTGCTGAGGGACACCGCATCAGTGGGGTCGCTGCTATTTACATACTCACACCGATTATTTACCTGTCAATAAAACCTCGTCCAGCCTCTAAAGGGAAAGGATTTTTTTTAATAGCTGCAGATTTTTTTTAATGCTTTCTAAAAAAAAATAAAATAAAATAAAAACAAAAAATAAGAGGGAAAAAAAAAAAATTAAGTTGCCAAAAAAACAAACCCAGGAAGCTGAGCCGTTGTCTGTGAAGCGATACATCACTGTAGTGGCTGGTGCGGGAGCCAGCCGGGAGCTCTGCATGTCCAGCTGCCTTCCCGTCCATCTGTCGAAGCGCACACGTGCGGTAGCGTGGGCTGCTTTATCTGCTGCCTTTGTCCTGCCCTGACCGCCCCGCAGCCTGCTGCTGTCTCCCTGCTGCACCTCCCCGGGCTGGGTGCCCACCGCCTGGCCCCAGGGACACTTGCTGGAGTGCATTTTTGCCATTTGAACCACCCAGGACCTCTCCTGTAGGGACCCGAGGGACTGTGACAAAACCGAAGGGTGCTGGGGGCGGGCAGCCTCCCCCCGGGCTGCTTTGTCCTTACCTTCTGCTTTCTGAGTACTTCTCCCCTCAGGCATTTCTCTGTGGATCGCATCCCTTCCCCAGCAGGACATGCGTTGACCCTGGCACGGCATTGCCCGTGCATTGAGGATTTGCAAGGGAGTTCGGTCCCAAGGTGCGGCAGAAGCTATAGCTGGGATCAGAGAGGATGAAGCCACCAAGTTCTCCGTCCCCCTCAGGCAGCAAGATGACCTGGGAGATGGAGGAGTGAGATTTTTTTAGGTGTCTCGCACTGTTGGTTTAGCTCCGGCTGCACTTGTGTACACCTTGCTGCTGCCAGGGTGTGACAAGCCGCAGGCAGCAGCTCCAGGTGCTGCACATGTGGCCTTTTGCTCTCCAGGCTTCCTGAGGCATGCCTGGGAGGGACTCGAAGCGGGTGGTGGCTGGGGTTTGGGGAGCAGAGTGTGCTTGCTGTGTGGAAGAGCTGACGTCTCTGGCATTTCAGGGTAAGGGACTGAAGTTTTTGATGGGGTCCTTTTGGGTCCCATCCTTGTGGGCAGGCCAGGCGCTGCGAGCATTTCCAGAAGGTGCTTTCTGAGGGCAGTGATGCTTTTGAACCTTTACCAGCAGCTGCAGGTCAAGTTTATTATTTTTTTTTCTTTTTTTTGTTGGTCTGATCCCTTACCCTTGGGTTTTTAAAGGCTTGGGGAACCTGTTTTGCCCTGCTTGCCGGGTCCTGCTCTGCGTGGGGACCTCCTGGTTTGTTTTGGGCAGGGCAGTGGTGGCATGTCCTGCTGTTAGGCTTTTTTCTGCTGAAGGGGAGCGCGGGGTTATTGGGTGAGAGCGCGGTCCCTGCTGGTGCCTGTCACAGCTCACGGCAAGGGCTGCTTCGCCGACACTGATTTCACGAAACCCTTTCCCAGCACAAGTGCAACCTACTTGGCCAGGGACTGGGTATTCCTTTCACGCCATACTGGGGAGGAGGACGCGGTCACACTGCCTGGTGGCACGCTGCTGGGCAGGCCGTATTGTCTAGTTGCAATACTCCGTTCCTCCCCGCAGGCAGCTCTGCCTGCCCTCCGCTAGCTCTCGGCTGTGGCAGAAGCTTGGCTCTAGTTTGAACGTCGTCGTGTCCATCGCTCTGTGCGTTTTTGGTTGACCTGAGCGGATGCTCCGGGACTGTGTAGCGTTGCCTAGCAGCAGTAGCGTGGGAGATGGTGTATAAGCACATCATTTCTTTTTCCTTATTGAGGCTGTTATATCACAAAAAACCCACAAAAAAAACCCCTAATCTTTGCAAAGGAAAGCTCTTGGTGCTGGAGCGTGTCAGTGCTGCAGAGGTGGGGTGGACTGACCTGACCGACTGCAATAACTTTGTTTACTGGGGGTGGGAAGGGGTGGGGTGGGGGGAACCATCACTGTGCTCCTCTTTGTATTTCAACCTACTGTAAAGAAACAAATGGTAGCTGGGACGGGATTTCCAGGGTCCTGCCTATCAAACGTGTGTTGCCCTGCTCTACTCTGTGTGTGTGTGTGTGTGTGTGTGTACGTGAGAGAGAGAAACACTTAAGCTCGTTGCATTTCCTGTTGGTTTGTGTTTGGTTCTAACTTTATTACGAGTGAATTCACCGGGAAACACTCTGTACGCCTGAGACCCGAGGGCTTGTGTCTCCGCAGGGTTTCTCCCCCGGGGAAAGCTGCCGCTGCTCTGAAATGCCTCTCTTGTGCAAGGAAGCATGCCGGTTTCTCAGCCTCGTCCTCCCCGTGTCCGTCAGCGCCCAGGGGGGTGGCTGTGGTGTTTCCATGCCTTGGAGGCAAGTTTGCTGGTGCTGCTCTGGTCAGGGTGTTGTGTCTCTGTTCGTTTCTCTTGGGTCGCGTGGAACAACTTTGTGCAGCTGTTTCTGTCCCTGCCTGGAGGACAAACAGGTTTCTGTCTCCGAGGTGAATGAGTGTCAAAGTGTGCAGGTGGCTCAGGCCATTTCAGGAAGGAGGTTTGTGCCTGGTGACTCGTACGAGTGGCTGATCTCAGGTCTCCCAACCTCCCCAACAGCCTCCTGTGGGGCCAGGGAGAGCCACCGGCACCGGGATGGGTCCGTGCCCGCAGAGCTGCACCAGCCTGGTGGGGTTAGGTGGTTGCGTGCAACTTGGTGAATACAAAAGGATGGCTTAGAGCAGGGACAGCGTTGCTCCATCTTCAGCTCTGGAGGGTTTTGGTGAGGAAGGCGCAACTCAAAAGGAGAAACACAGTGGCATTATCTCACCCGCCTGCGTTACATGGGGCTTACTGTGGAGCCATGTGGTCTGACAGCAAAGGCAGGGGCTGGAGCGGGCAGCATCTGAGCTGATCTCTGGCCGGGAGGTGCTTTGAAGTTGGTGTCCCCTGCTCTCCCTGTCCCTTTGCGTCCCGCAGCTTGCCCCTCCTCCCCTGGCTGTGGCTTCTCAAAGTGGCTGGTGTCGTTTCCAGCTGCTCTGGGGCCTGGCTCAGAGGTGAGGTCTCCGGCATGGCCGCTGCACCGGGCTGCGCAGCACTGACCTAGTTTAACAGCGCTGGCGAGCAGATGAAAGATGGAAGGTTTCTGTGGCGTCGTGTTGCACCTTGAGAGCTTCCTGGTCCTCTGGGTTGAGTTTCCCGGAGACAAAGGCTCGGCCTCAGCCCTGCCAGTGTTCCATCAGCCGCTGGCTCTCCTGCAGCGCCGGTGACTTCCCGGGCATCTTGGGCGACTGTTTGAGCTCAGCACTGCAGTTCCCATCCAGTTCAGTCGTTACTGGTTACATCTCAGTGATGATCAGCTGCAGAGAGCTCCTTAATTACACATGAGTTTGGGGAGAGCCACTGCCTCCTTGGTTGTGTTTTGCCGCTTTAATTAGCGTGTGCTTGTGGCTTTATCCTGCAGAGAGGGCAGGGGTAGGTGGCTGGGAGGTTTCTGGGGCTGGAGGAGATGTGTCTGTTTGCTTTCCATCATCAAACTCAGCCGAGAACCACGCTGTCCCGCGCTGAACCTGCCATGGTAGCAGAGGCCCCGTCCTGTTTCTCCCAGCGTGCGCTGGCAGGAGCACTGGAGAGCCGGGAAAAGTTTAAGAAGAAGATCCTGGCGAGAGGCAGCAGAGCCGGTGGCCGCCTCCTGCTGCTTATTGTGCCGAAGGATCGGGAAGGCTGGGATTAGGGCAGTCCCGCCGTGCAGCAGTAAAGGGATGGGAGCCCTGGAGCTTTCTTGACGCTAAGGTTGGGTGCGGTGCCTCTGTCCCCTTCGTTCAGGGGGTCTCAATCTCGGCGGGTAGCTGTGTGGTGCCATTTCAGCGTGACACTCCCTCTGGGCTTATCTGGCAGGGAGAAGGCCAGAAATGAGCAGCAGCAGCATCTCCCGGAGGTTTCCTCTTCAGCGGGGTTCTCATGGGAGGTGCTCCTGGCAGGGCCGGCTCCTGCAGGGTCACTTGGCTGCTTTGAGACAGCCTGGGGGAGGAAGGGGATGTGTCAGCTTGGAAAGCAGCAGGTCGCTGGTTTCCTTAAGGAAGAGCCACCCATATGGGGGCCACATCCAGTCAGCTGCTGCTTTGCACCTTGGCCGGAGCGTTGCCTGCCCGCTTGCCTACGTGCCATGGCCGCGGGGAAGCACCTTGCGAGCGTGGGTACCGCGTGTGCCAGGGCTGCGTGCCACCAGCCTTGTCCCAACCGCAGCGTACGAGGGGACTTTACCACTTTGTAGATTCCTGAGTTGTCCCATCTGTTTCATTGTTGTATTGTTTGGGTTCTAGGTTGGTTTTTGTTTGTGTTTTGTTTTGTTCTTTATTTTTAAATGAAGACAGATTAAATGTAAATAGCGTTTTTTTTTTTTCGGTTTTTTTTTTTTTTTTTTGGAACAAACTGCAACGTGCTCAACCTCGTCAACTATTTTATGGTACTAATGCAACACTAATAAAACTGGACATGAAAGCACACACCCGTCCCTCGAGTAGTCTCTCAGCAGGGGCTGCTCTGGCACGGCTGGGGCACTTGTCTCCAGTAGGAGCGAGCTGCGTGGCTTTCCAGCGGGGGGGGGGGGGGGCGGGGGATCTCTTGAGTTCTGTATCTGGCTGCACTTCCAGGGCAGAGCTGGTGGATCTGCACCGTCCTCCGCAGCACCGAGCCCTCCTGTGGCTTTTGGAGCCCTGATGCCTCCTCTCCCAGAGGGACCCGCTCACCTCCTGCAGCTCTCCTGGATCCGACAGCCCCCTCTAGCACCCGGTCCTCACCCCCTCGCAGCGAGCAGGGAACCAGACTGGTGCCCCTTTCTGGGCTGGGGGCTGCGTTTGATGGCCGCAGTGGTGTTCGGGTACCGAGGGGGGGTCTCGGTGGGGGAAGGCTGAGGCTGCAGTAGCCTGAAGCTGTGCGTGCTCCTGGGAGAGGGACCGGGACAAGAGGTGACAAGAATCTGGGCTTGGTGCTGGGGAGCGGAAAGACAGAGAGAAGACGGAAAGACAAGAGCCAAGCAGCCGTTTTGAGGCAGAAAGGTGAAGAAATTTGGGGAACTGGGCCCTGTGGTCCCCAGGATATGGCACATTGGGGAGGCAGCAGTGGGAATGCCGAGCCGGAGCAGCCCGCATCCCTGTGCTTCCCCTGGCTGAGGGTGGGGGCAGGAGGGGTGGATCAAGGAGCTGGGGGTGCAGCGAGCTCCTCGCAGCAGACCGGGCTGCTCTCAAAGAACACAGGTCTCGGATGTTGCAGCTCCTCCTCTTGGCCTGGCTGGGCTTGTGGGCGCGTTTATGGCCTGAGCCCTTTGCTGGAGGAGGGGACACAAATCCCATACAGGTGGCACTGAGCGAGGCTCGGATAACTCCAGGCAGGAGGAAGGTATGTAGCTCTGGAGGGGACATTTGGGACTTTTGAGTGCAGAGACAGCACCACAAGCCACGGAGAGGGCCTGGCTGCTGGTGAGACGGTGGGGGGAGCACCGTGGGGAGACAAGTGGGTCAAGGCTATGGTTTTTGCCCGTGTATTTTTTGCCCAGGTTCAGCCGTAAACCTGCACTGAGAGCCCAGCTACGTGGAAGAGGCGCAGCCCGAGCTTCACCTTCTAGAGCCCATGGAGAACCTCGTCTCGGCACGGGAAGGAGGGTGCAAACAGAGGGGACCGGGGTGGTGGGAAGGCTCGGGAGCTGGCAGGCGGAGCAGAGTGCTCCCCACGTCACCAGGGGAGCATGCATGAGCCCTCCACGCCAAGCCGAAAGTCCTGGCGGGGCCACAGGCACACTCCCCTGCCTTCTGGAAGGGAGGAGAAGGAAAACAGAGCTGGGTGGAGCAAGGATGGGTCAGGGCTGGCGCGTATCGGGTCAGTCACAATGGACCTGAAGAGCCTCCCTCACCCACGCCTGCTGGGACAAGCCCATTTCTGCCAGCCAAGCTTGGACTGGGCTCTCAAAGCACCGGCGTCTTCCTTCTTGCAGGTCTTGACTCTCCTCAGCAGAGGCGCGCCCTCACTGCCACGCCAGAGGCGTCAAATGCAAGCCGGGATGCACCAAAAAGCCTTCTGGAAGGACTGGGTTCGCCGCGCTGGGAGTCGGGGGCACCCGTGGGAGCGGGGGCTCGGTGGTAGGAGACGGAGCGTTGCGAGAGCCCCCTCCGTCGCCGGCTCCCCTCCCTCCCGTTGCACAACGCCCCGGCAGCGACCGCAGCTATTGCTTAACCTGGAAGAGGAACAGCAGGGAAGTTTCCGATGGGGTTTTGTTACTATCGTTTTAAAAAACAATTTAGCATCTGGAAAGAGCCGGCAGCGCCACGTGACCGGCCGCTTCTTCGTGTGCGACTAGCGAGTGCCCCACGATGCGATTTGTAAATATTTATTCTGGGTGATTTTTCCGTGTCCTACTGAATTATTTTCTGCTCTGCCAGAGCGGTCACAGAAGCAGCCAGGGGAGAGCAAGCCCCTCCGCCCCCCACGGTGTCCCCATGGCTGTGCTGGCACACGCTCCCCCCGGCCAGCTCTAAAAGGGGGAAATATCCCCTCCAGCTGGGGGCGGGGGGCACCACCATGATATTTCCCCCTTTTCCCAACTTTTTCCCCCTTTTCCCAACTTTTTTGGCTGGTCAATTTTCACCCCCTGCCGTGCTGTCCTCGCTCAGTCGTGCTCCTTGTGCGCCTCGGAACCGCGAAAGCAGAGCCCTGTGCCCTGCTGGGGTCCCAGGACTGCCAGAGATTTGGGTGTTGGGTTTTTTTCCTAACGCAATCAAAGCAAATCTTTTTTAACAAAAGCCCCGTCCTTTTCCAAATAGGTGTATTTTGGCAGATGTCAAGGTTTTGGGTGGTCTCGCGTAGCTGTTTCAGGGCTTTATGAGAAGCGGGGCGGAGGGCGCAGGCAGCGGCTGTGCCCAGCCCTGGTGCGGGGTATGACCATCTGTGCCATCAACCACTTCACTCCAGCCAAGAGTTTCGTGACAGGTATTTTTCAGCTGTCGTGGCCTGACTGTGAGGAGGGTCTTGGGCCGACACCTTGGGCTCAGGCAACTTGGGGTGATTTTCCAGCTCTGCGCTGAAGCCAAGGAGTGAGTGTAGGTGTCCTGCCATGCTGGAGAGGCCAGTGGTGACACAGGTCCGCCTGTGTTGACCATCAGAGGTGCAGCACTTCGTTGGGGTTCACCGTCTGGCCTTGGCCAAGTGCGTGGAGAAGTCCTCATTGGGGATGGCTGGTCACCCGCTCTGCTGTACTTTCTCAGCCCTCGCTGGGGACCTGCTGTAAAGGTGTTGGGTGCCAAAGACTGACGGTTTCTTGGGGCATTTTTTGGCATCAGCCTGTCAGTTCCCGTAGGAGAGGAAATGGCAATAACATGCAAGTTTTGCAGAGCGATCTGGAGCCAGCGACTGTTCAACAACCACGTAACCACCGCAGGGTTGCTGAGGAGACACTTGGAGAGAAGCAGCACATGGGTGAAGAAGGGACGGTGACACCCCCAGGTCAGCAGGCAAGAGGAAGCTGAAGCGATCATCTACGTTTCACCGTTTGGACTGACACCTGTGGAGGGTGGAAAGCCCCAGCATGGCAGTGTCTCGGGGACAGGCAGCGCCTTGCCATTGCAGGGACCTGAGGGAGACGGTGTAGGAGGGGTAGGAGCATGTGAGCGGGAGGTGTGCACAGGGCACAGGACTCCCACGTGGGTGTGAAGGGATGGAGGGGTGTACATGGGGACCAGGCAGCATACGGATGGAGGTACAGGCATGAGGGGGCTGTCGCATGGTGCGAGCAGGCTGCGGGGGTGTGTGAGGACAGGAAGCGTGGGGGCTGTCTGCAAGAACAGGCACTGTCTGTGAATACAGGCGGCATGTGGGTGTATGAGAAGGCCTGGTGTGTGTGAGGAGGGCTGTGAGTACAGGTGGACGGGTGTGAGTGTGAGGAGTGCTGTGAGTACAGGCAGACGTGTGTGTGTGTGAGAGGAGGGCTGTGTGTGAGTACAGGTGGATGTGTGTGTGTGAGGAGGGCTGTGAGTACAGCAGATGTGTGCGTGTGTGTGTGTAGAGGTGTATGCATGAGGAGGGCTGTGAGTATTCCCAGTGTGTGTGGAAGGAGGGCTGTGAGCACAGGCACATGTGCATGTGAGGAGGGCTCTGTGTGTGTGTGAGGCTGTACATGAGGACAGGCCATCTGTGTCTGTGTGTGCGTGAAGAGGGCTGTCCATGCCAGGAGAGCGGGGGCTGTGAGGAGGGCTGAGCCTGTGTGGCGACATGTGAGCTGTGCCAGGAGGGCTGTGTGAGGACAGGGGGTGCGTGGGTGTTTGGGTGTGAGGACAGGAAGTGTGGGGGCTGCCTACAAGAACAGGCGCTGCCTGCATGTGGAGGCTGTGTGTGAATACAGGCGGCATGTGTGTATGAGAAGGCCTGGTGTGTGTGAGGAGGGCTGTGACTACAGGCAGACATGGGTGTGTGTGTGTACAGGTGTATACGTGAGGAGGGCTGTGAGTATACACTGTGTGTGTGTGAGGAGGACTGTGAGTACAGGCGGATGTGTGTGTGTGAGTACAGGCAGACGGCTGTGTGTGAGGTGGGCTGTGAGTACAGGCAGATGTGTGTGTGTGCGTACAGGTGTATGCACAAGGAGGGCTGTGAGCACAGGCACAAGTACATGTGAGGAGGGCTGTGCGCAAGCACAGGTGGTGTTTGAGCATGTGTGTGTTGGGCTGTACACGAGGACAGGCTGTGTGTGTGTGTGTGTGTGTGTGAGGAGGGCCATCCATGCCAGGAGGGCTGTGTGAGGACAGGTGGTGTGTGCGTGTGTGTGAGGACAGGAAGCATGGCTGTCTGCAAGAACAGGCGCTGCCTGTATGTGGAGGCTGTATGTGAACACAGGTGGCGTGTGGGTGTATGAGGCAGCCTGGTATGTGTGAGGAGGGCTGTGGGTACAGGCGGACACGTGTGTGTGTGTGAGGAGGGCTGTGTGTGAGTACAGGGGTGTGTGTGGAAGGCCAGGAGTACAGGCAGACACCTGGGTGTGTGAGGAGGGCTGTGGGTACAGGCGGACACGTGTGTGTGTGTGAGGAGGGCTGTGTGTGAGTACAGGGGTGTGTGTGGAAGGCCAGGAGTACAGGCAGACACCTGGGTGTGTGAGGAGGGTTGTGAGTACAGGCGGATCTCTGTGTGTGTGTGAGGAGGGCTGTGTGTGAGTACAGGGGTGTGTGTGGAAGGCCAGGAGTACAGGCAGACACCTGGGTGCGTGAGGAGGGTTGTGAGTACAGGCGGATCTCTGTGTGTGTGTGAGGAGGTCTGTGTGTGTACAGGGGTGTGCGTGAGGAGGGCTGTGCGTATACCCAGTGTGCGTGTGGAAGGAGGGCTGTGAGTACAGGCGGATGCGTGTGTGCGAGGAGGGCTGTGTGGAAGCACAGGTGGCGGTCGGGCTGTACGTGAGGACAGGCCGTCCGTGTGTGTGTGTATGTGTGTGTGAGGAGGGCCGTGAGGAGGGCTGAGCCTGTGTGGCGACGGACGAGCTGTGCCAGGAGGGCTGTGTGAGGACAGGCGCTGTGTGTGGGGGGGTGTGTGTGTGAGAGGACAGGCGGTGTGCGGGTGTGAGGACAGGCCGTGTGTGTGTGTGAGGAGCGGGGCGAGGCGCTGCCCGCCGCCAGGCCCGTTCCCCTCCCGCCGGGCGCAGGCCGCCGAGCGCCGCCCTCGCACGCTGCGGGCTGGGCGGCGGGGCCGGCTCCTTCCCCCTCCCTCCCCGCCGCTGCCGCCGGGCCCCTCTCCGCCCGGGCCCGCCGCCCCCGGCCCGCCGCCGCCCCGCCCTCCGCCTCTCTCCCTCCTTCCCTCCCTCTCTCCTTCCCTCCCTGTCGGTCGGGCGGGCGCCAGCCGGCGCGGCCCCTTTAATTCCCCCGCTCCCCTCCCCCGCCCGGTCGCTCCAGCCTCCATTTTCCAGCGGATCCGGCACCTGGAGGCGGCGGCGGGAGCGGCCCGCGCCCCGCACCCGGCCCCGTCCCGGGCATGGCTGCCAACATGTACCGGGTCGGAGGTAAGAGCCCCCACGGCCCCGCCGCGGCCCGGCCCGGCCCCGCCGCGCCTCCCTCACCTCACTGCCTCCCGCGTGTGAGCGGCGCCTCGGGGGCCCGGCGGGCCGCGGCGGCGGGGCAGGCCCGGGGCGGGGCGGCGGCCCAGCGGGGCGGCGGGAGGCCGGGGCGGGCGAGGGGTCGGGGTTCAAGCAGCGCTTGGGGCGGGCGAGGGTCCGGGGGGGCAGCCCGGGAGGGGAGGCTGGCGGGGCGCCGGGCCTGTAAGGAGGGGGGGTGCTCCGGAGGGGCAACCGGAGGCCGGGGCGGGAGCGGGGCAGGGGCCTGGTGAGCTGCGGGGTGAGGGGGAGGCCTGGCGTGGGGTTAAACGGGGTGAAGGGCTGCTGTGAGGGAGCCCTTGAGGGGGCTGCGGGGCCGGACGGGGCGGTGGGATATGGGGGATGTGGGGAGGGCTTAGGTGAGCGGAGGACGGCCTGGTGTGGGGCCATATGGGGCTGGAGGGAGGTGGGGGATGTGAGGTGCGGGGCTGGGGGTGCTCGGGGGGCTCGGTCAGGGCCGGGGCACGGGCAGGGTGAGGTGGGTTAGTGGGGCTGGGAAAGTGGGAGCGGAGAGGCCGCGGGGAAGCGCGGTCGGGATGGGGCCCGGGGTGGAGGGAAGGGTGAGTGGCTGCTGGGACGGGGGTCATGCGAGGTGGTCGGGGTGGGGACCAAGGAGGAGTTGCTGAGATAAAAAAGGAGCACAAAGATAGGCAGAGGCCGCTGGTAGAGCGGGGGACTGGTGGCGAGGCACGTCCTGCAGATCTTGGCCTCCCTTTCCACCCTTGCTGTTTTGTTGTATGGCTTCCCATTAGTCTTCTATTGAGGGTTGCGCTCCTGTCTGATTGTCCTTTGTTTTGACTCACGTGAAGAGAAAGGAGAGGCAACAGGGTTTGGGATTGCGTTTTATGGAATATAAACCGAGGGTGGTCTGGCATGGATTTGTGCTCGGCCATTTTCCTTCATAAAAGCTGTTCTGTGGAGCTTCCTTCTCCCCAGGACTATAGGATGTGCAGGAAGATATTTTTGCGGGGTTCCCTCCTTTTCAAAATACCCCATTTCTTGTGGAGTTCTGTAAAACCGGCGTAAAGTAAACACGGGAAAAAATACAGCGAAGGTGGCTAAGCCATCCTGTCTGGCTGCTTTCCATCAACAGCTACTTTCTGTTCTTTCCGCTTTTCTGGCCTACCCTTACTTTGTGCTCTGAAAAAATGCCACTTCTTTTGTCACGTTAATACTTTTTTTTCCTGGTTGCACTTGGTTTCACAGAGGGATAAACTGTGCGGTTCTTGGCTGTCCCAGCTTTGTTTCTTGGGTTGCTACAAGCTGATAGGGTGCATGTTGCATTATGTCGGTTTGGAGATGCTGAGAGCAGAAAGATGAGGGGCAAGATGAGTTGTGGAAATTTACAGCTCGGTTCCTGGTGTGAGTTACGAAGGGAATTGTTTCCTGGAAATTATTGTTTGGTATTTATTGTTATAGGCTCCAGTCTTGTGTGGAATGTCGTCTCTAGTATCTCGTATGACAAAATCTGTGCTGCACACCCCACGGGTGGTGGGAAGGAACTGCTGGAGATCTCTAGGCCAACCTCCTGCTAGAAGCTGTCCTGTTGGAGCAGGGAACTCAGGGTTGTGTCCAGCCTGTTTTTGAGTATCTTTAAGGATGGCGATGCAACCCTTTAGGCCCCGTGCGGTGTTTGACCACACTTACAGTAAATATTTGTTTCTATGTGCTTGGTTGGATTTTATCATGTTCCAGCTGATGTCCCTTGTCGTTCGTCCTATCCTTGCACATCTCTGAGAAGAGCCTGTCCCCATCTGCTCTACACCCCCTGCTCAGTTGTTGTCGACAGCAGTAATATCTCCCCTGACTGAGCCTTCTCCTTCCTGGGCTGACCCAACCTGCTTCTCTCAGCCTTTCTTTGCACGTCCCATGCTCCAGCACCTTGGTATGTCACCACCCTTGAGCTGGGGAGCCCAAGTTGGACCCACGTCTCACAAGTGCTTAGCAGAGGAGCAGGATCCGTCCCCTCGCCCTGCTGGCTGCACCCCTGCTCACATGGCAATGGTGGCTGCCTTTGCTGCAAGGGTGCGCTGCTGGCTCCTGAGCAATTTGTTGTTTTACCAGGTGCCTTCCTGCAGAGATGCTGTGCCAACAGCCTGGACCACTGCAAGGAGTTATCCCACACCAGATGTAGGGCTTTGCTCTAGCCGTAGTTGAACTTCCTGAGGTTCTTGTCAACCCATTTTCCAGCTTGTTGAAAGTCCCTCTCAATAGCAGCCCTGCCCTCCAGCATGTGGTACACTTCTCCCAAATTTTAGAGCATGTACTCTAGTCACTATCCAGGTCATTAAAAATCTTCTAAGCAGGGCCGGCCCCAGTGTTGGTCCTCGAGGGATGCCATTAGTAACCAGCAGCTGGATGAAGGTTGTAACTGCTGATCACAATCCTTTCAGCCTGGCGTTCCAGCTAGATTTCTCCCACCTTTATTGTCCAGTTACCCAGGCCACACCTCAGCACTTTGGTTCGAAGGATGCCATGGGAGACTAGCATAGCCTTTGACATGAAGTCAAGGTATGTAACACCTCCTGCTCTTCCCTCAGCCACAGAGACAGTCTTTTCATCCCAGAGGGAAGTCAGGTTAGTCAGGCATGATTTGCCTTTGATATATCCATTTTGACTGGTCTTGGTCACCTTGTTGTCTTTCCTGTAGTTGGAAACGGTGTTCAGGATTTGCTCCATAACCTTTCCAGGCAGAGGGCAAGGCAGTTGGCTGATAGCCAAGGTTACGGTGCTCCCTTATTGTACATACGGATGAAGTCTTGATTTGACATAGTACCAAGATCAACATATGGATGGATGCAGCTGTTTCTGTGTTGAGCGCTCTGTTCAGCCTGAGCCGGAGGAGTTTGTATTATTGAATTGTTTCTGACCTCTGGCGCTGGTGTCTCCCATTAATGGCTTTGTGCGCTGAAGTTGAGTGTGAACTTCAGGGCAGGATTAAATCCTGAATGGGATTTGTGCATAGTCATTTCATATACTTCCCACTGGAAGACAAACATTCAGCAGATAATCTGTTATTATTCTTGTGGCTCCCGAATTGTGTTGTATGAACTCCAGACCTAACAGCTACCAAAAGCAGTTTGTTCGCTATAGATATGTAGCGCTCCTAGAAGTATACATTGACTCAGAAAGGGTGGTGATCACTTTTGGCCTAATCATGAAACACCATGAATTTTTGGTTTCAGAAAACCAGTAGGTGGACTGCACTTCTCTGATCAAGACTCATTTTTAAATGCATGGTTGACAGCGCTTTCAGAGGACATGAAGCGTCTTGCTCTCTTTTAATGTTGACGTACAGTAGTTCCTTTATAGAGGCGCTGAGGAGCCTGTGCTATGGGGGCCGATAGTGGCATGCAGGTCTTCTCCTCGGTGTTGTGTCACACAGTGAGCGTGCTGAGGGGGCCAGAAGCTGCCGCTTGAATGGTTGTAAGACTCTGGGGGTAAGTTGACTGGTGGTTTTGAATTGCTTAGAGAAAGCAACTGGTTTTCCTGCTTTCTGCCAAGTTTCTACTGGAGGGCGGTTGGTTGCCAATACAAATGGGACCCTCAGAAGCTAGCACAGTTCTCAGGGGATGTGAAAACTTTTAAATGTGTCGGGAAGATGCCAAGGTATCAGATTCCAAAATGAAATATGGGATCTCGCTCGCTGTCCAGAAGGAAATCCTGGAATCGCCTGCCTCCAGTGAAGTGAATATTTTCTTAACAGCTGCCGTACAGCCATGAAATAAGTGGCAGCACAATGAGAGTGGGCAGCTTTTGCTTGGAAGGAGTCATGGTGGGCTGGCCTGCTGCTTCATGGAGCGGACAGGCAGTCTGCACAATCACAGATCGTATGGGAATGTTGGATAAACACCAGATCTGAGAAGCTTGGGACCTCTGAGCTGGAATTTGGGGCCTCTGATGAAAAAATGCATGTGGGAGAGAGATGTTCATTGTTCTAGCCAGTGCCAGGCTCCGCTTTCAGGAGCGTGCTGTGTCAGCTGCTTGCAAGAGAACAGGTCATCTCGGTATCAAGAGACTTTCCAACAGCTATTCTGTCTCCACCTTCTCCGGGAGAGTTTAATTGTAGTACGACAAGTATTTCTTTAGTGGTGGTAATTGATTGAGCCCCACTGAAGTTTTATGCCCCTGTGGTATTCCCTGGATGCAGTGAACGATGATTTTTTTGCATTTCCATCTTGCACTGATTTAAGGAACTTAAATTTTCCACCTTCCCTCCTCCTCACTCTTTGTTTTTTCCTGGATTATTTTTAATCTTCATCAGCTACCCGATCTGGTTCACCGTGGGACTGTGTGAACAGCTGAATGGGCTCAGTGGGAGGGCTGGGAACAAGGGGATGGGGAAAGAAAGGAGAGGAAGGATGGAGGAAGAAGTACTGAAGCCAACACTTTTGCTGAGACAAATGTCAGTTTATGCTTTTAGATGAAAAGCCTTTTATATGTTCCTGACTTGGAAGAGTTACCCTCTTGTTTGGGAGTGAGCTAGGCTACAAAATTGTCATCGTTTTCGAGTCTATGGTACATTTAACATGTGTTCTAATGGCATTGGAAGGTATGATCACAGGTCACTCAAGCACATATGTGCTAGCCGCATCTAATGTGTTTAAAGTAAGGGAAATTTTGACCCCACAGCACCTGGCATGGGCGCCTAAGATTCCCAGCAGCTTTATTCCAATGTGCTGGAGACTGAAGCTCCACAACTTAGTTGGTGGTGTTAACTCCTGCTCTCTGGATTAGACCTGGTATTGGTGTGCCTGTCTGTGCTGCAGTCATACTTCTCATTTCAGCATAGCCACCCCCAAAGTTTTTAAGAATGGCAGCATGACATCATCTCTGTTATTATAGGGTGTTATTAATGCATGGCTGGGGACCACGGTTTGACCTGCCCCCATCCCATTACATACCCCTGTTTGGAATCCAGACTCTCCTGGCGGTGTACGACTCCCGACATCCGTACTGCTGCCAGAGAGCTGCGAACAGATGGGTGCATTGGCCCTCTTGACATCATAATGATGTCAATAATCATTTTCTGTGCTTTTCCCGGTAAAGATCCAAGGTACAGAGCTATTAAGGAAGCTTGCACAGAAACATGTCATTGAGTCCAGATCTGGACTGTGTAATTCAGATAATTTTACTGCAGGGGCATGTGTAAACCCTCTCCTGTCCCCTTGCTTTGTTATCAGTGTGTATATATTTTGGGTTGCAAGAGGGTTTAGCATGGTTTTTTTTGGTTTGGGATTTGGTTTGTTTGGGGTTTTTTTTATTAACTTTTAGCTGAAGTGGAGTGTTTGAAAGTAACTTGAGCTGACAGTGGGTTTAGTGGAGAGAGGGGTGTTTTTAAATAACCAGTAAAGATAATAAAAATGAGTTTATTCTTGCAACTTACTAAGACGTTTCTGCGGTCTTTGTCCCTAATAAATGTAGGACAGCTACTAGCTTATCATGTTTCACCAACAGCCAGGCAGCGCGTTTCTTCCTCTTTTCCTCTCATTGTTTCTAGTTATACAAATTTATCTTCTTGTGTTTTACAGTTTTCCTTTCCTTCCCTCACTCCCCCATATCAGACTGCTTCAGTGTTCATTAGCCTTTAACTGGGAAACGTTGCACGGTGGGGAGTGTGTTGTCAGCCAGTTTAGGTGTGTTTGGGGCTAGACGTGTAACCATTGTGTCAATGCGCTCTCCACGGATTTCTAATATCCATTTGCAAGGTGGCAAAATGGAGTGAAAGCCCTAAGCTTACTTATGCTAAAGGGGGTGAAACCTGGGGCTTCTCCCCTCCTTGTCCCTGGCAGGGTGATGCTCACCTATTGCCTCTTCTCGTTTTTCTTGGCTGCCTCTTTGGCCAGATGGGTGTTCCTGGCCCGTTAGAGAATTTTCTGCTGGGTTTGGTGAATTTAGGCAGCTCCCGCGGTGGTGCGTGGGAGGCTGTGCCAGGTCAGCCTGCTGGGAGGGCTGGGGCGGGGGGACACTGCCCGCCTGCAGCAGCGGGTTGGTTTTACTCCTTGGTGGCCGTCGGAGCCACCATTGGTCTTGTTTGTGTGTTTTGCCTTCCAGTGATGGTGAATAAAAGCCACTTGGTAAGAAATTGTGGAAAAGGGACTTTGAAACTCTTTAAGCGTCTCCTTTTGTTTTACTAGTGAGATTTTGGGTGAATGTAAGAGATTTTCCTTTCACTTGGATCTAGTTGTTGTTTTTCAAGACCAGGCTGGATGGGGCTTTGAGCAGCCTGGTCTGGTGGGAGGTGTCCCTGCCCAGGGCAGGGGGTTGGAACTGGGTGATCTTTATGGTCCCTTCCAACCCAAACCATTCTGTGATTCTGTAACTTCTGATGTTTAAACATCTTAATTCTACATAAATAAAGAGTACTTAATCTCTGCACAGTATGACAAGAAGAGAACACAGTGGTTGCTGTTACCTGTTACTGTTTTTACTTCAATTTGTAAGCTATTCCTGAGCAGTTTGGGGTCGCTCGGAAGCGTGGGTATGAACTGTTGCAGGTCACCTACTTGTAGTTCTGCACATCTTCTGGCAACAAGTAATCTGTTAAGTCAGTGTTACTTCTGCCACCAAGTAACGAGTTTTTACACTGTATCTTACTGCTTTGCAAGTTCATTATTTTTTAAATCCCCAAATAGGTGACTGACCAAGCTCTTCAGCTGCTTTGCGTGAATTTCGCATGAGGTTTAGCTAACTGGAACTGCTGGGAAAGGTGCTCTTGTTCAGATGTTACAGTTCTAGGTCTTTAGTATCTCAAAACTTACTGCTGTAGATCTAATATACAAAGAGGCCGTGCTTCAGAGTGTTTTTTAAAGTCTGGTATGATTCCTCCCCTTGTCTTCACTTGTAAAACCAAATTTGGTCTGTTGGACTGTCTGTTGTTAACAAGAACTAATGAGTTTCTGCTGTAATTATTTAATGCGTAAGAAAGCATTTCAGTAGGGAAACACATTGAGGAATTTTTCACATTAAAAAAGATACAACCTTCTTTTAAAAGGAACTTAGTTATGCCACAGCTCAAAGGGGGTTGAACCCTGGTTCTTAGATGAATAATTTAATTTATTCTCCATTGCAAGATGGCAAGTTTCTCATGTCCAGTAGGATACGGGACACAGCTGTTAATACATCGTGAGGTCCTCAGAGTTGGTGCTGGATATTCAAACATAACAAAATTAAAGCTTTAAATATATCTGGGAACCCTTTTACATTGATATACTTCACAAATTTTCTTTAAATATACAATAAAGCCTAAGATGAATTAAAGGAAGAAAGTGTTCTTTTTGGAAGCTTCTTCTCCCCCATGCTGCTGCTGCACTTCTTGCACACCAGTCTTTTTCGAAAGATTCTTAGTGGATTAAGCACTGTTTGATGCCTCAAGATGCGTGGAAACCATTCTTATCTCAGCGAAGAATTCAGCCCATAAAGACAATAGCCTGCATACTTCTGATTTACTCATTTGTTTCACAAAAAAACCCTTGAAATTTCAGCTTGACCTCCATGACAAATGTTTGTATTTACTTACAAGCTGTGGTGGTTGGATGAGACCTAGGCCTGACTGAACACAGGAGACCCCTCCAGCAAAGCTCTCCTGATCGTCTCTTGGGTGATGGGTTTACTGCCAGCGTGGGGACTTGCCCTTTACGTACATCTCCATTGCCTGTGGGATTGAAGTAATGTGTCTTGTGAGAAACGTCAAGACTTCCTCAATTTGTTATCCCCTTAAGCCATTAAGGGAAGGCTTAAGTCTTGAAGAATGAGGTTTTCTTCATGGTCTCCTGCAGAATTAAACATCTCTCTGGTTTTGGTATATCGCTCTTAACTAAACCTCGGTTTCTGCTTGCTGAAGTAAGTGAGGAGGCAGATGAATCACTTTTAGGGGAAGGACCTGTGAAATACCCGTGAAGCTTTCAGGCTGTGTAGCCCAGCCCAGAAGGAACCATGCACATGGTCTTCTTTTCCAGCTCTTTGGTTGGATCCTCTGTACGAAGGAGGAGTGTTCCTGAGATAATTTTTACTTGACATTGATCAATGCAGTAAAGTGAAGAAGTTAGTTGGCAGCTTTAAAGTGAGTTTGCAAGCGAAAGAAAAATTTTAGGTTGCTCCAGTCTTCTGCATGTGTGTTGCTCACAAGCTGTTTAGTCTTCGTGGTGCCTGGGATTTCACAGCTTGGGTTCTGTGCATTGCCAGATCACCAATCGTGATCTGTGTCAGATGTGGCCCATGGTAATGTTTCTGTTAAATTGCACGTGAAACGCTCTGGTTAATTTGGGGTCTTTATGCTTTTATGCAAGATGTAGGAGGACAGACGATACTTGACCAAGCACAAAGATAGTGTGCTGCGAGCAGATGATTCCTGATTTAGCGCAGAGCTTGTCCTTACAGAGTCAAGTTGTCAACATCTGAGCAAATTTGAACCAGCCAAGTGTGGCAGTTTCTGTGGACGTTTCTTTTGGTAGTGCTGTCAATTTAAGCAACGCCTGCTCGTAGACACTTGTTCCTGTCCTGACGTTTCTTCCTTAGCAGGGCTTACACAGCTTGGTGTGGCTGTGCAGCAAAGCGGATCAGGGAATTGGTTTGATTGGGAAACAGGTTGTTGTTTTTTTTTTTTTTTTGACTCAGGTGAGTTCCTAATCAGGTTTACAGCATGCGTGCCTGCCTCCTCTCATCCACGGAGAAGCTGTCGCAACTTGAGGGGGTAGTATGAGTATGAGAGGGCGGGGGGATGAATCAGCTTCACTGGCACTCTTGTTTGAAGAAACATCTGTGAAACTATGGCAGGAGTTTATACTGGATCTGTGTTTTACATTGTGAGGCCATGATGTTTTTGATCTGTCATTGAAACTCTTACTTCTGGACTTAATACACTGTCGTACCATGGCCTCAGCCGGTAATTCAGGTTGACTAACCCAAGTCAAGCATTGCTCTTAAACCAAAACAAAACCCTGACTTTTTTGGGGGTTTTTTTGTTTGGTTTTTTTTGTTTGTTTGTTTCTTGATGGTGATACCAAACTTGGTGTCTCAGTACTTCAGAGGTTCTTGTTTTGCAACTCTTGAGATGCTTGCAGGGAACATGAAGCTGATGTCTTGTCATCTTCTGTGCTGCCTAAATATCTTTTGGAAAACAATGTTTTTCTTATCTCTCCTTTCCGATGAGAGTTGCAATGGAACAGACTGTTTTCTTGGCTGCTAAAGAACACTTTTAGGGTCTAGTTTAAAGGATGCTCCTCTCCCATGCCCCCCACCCCCTCCAAAATACTCCCCCATGATTTAAGGAATTGTCTTACTAGTTTCTCCATCTGCTCAAGCATTTCTCTGGCTCTTCTGTAAATTAGACCATGCTGGTCTTCCCTTCCAACCCACCTTTGGGGAAAGGTTTTTATTTTTTTAAGCCTGGACTATTTCCGTGAGCTGGTTCATGGTATCGCCCCACAAAGAGTTTTACTGGCACAGCTGAAATTACGTAGGCTCACAACTTTGCTACTGCAGAAAATGTTTGTATAGCTACATCCCTGGGAACTGAAGTGGCAGAAGAGGTAATGCAGAACAGGCTTTGTGTCTGGAGGACTTTGAATCACGCTTCGATACCTCATGTAAAGCAGACAGTAAAACAGTGGTTCTCCAGGAATATTTTAGTGTATTGTTGTCCTGCAGGAAGCTGCAGGGAGCTGACTTGGTGAACCTAAAGGGTCAGTGCCACATGCAGATGTGCCCCAGTTATAGCTGGGATATTGGGAATGGATTAATTGAAATGGGTTTCCTTGTAGTGCCATATAATTGATTTCTAGCAGCAGAATTGCTTCTTTGCCCTCAGGGTAGTACTTTGGAAGCTTAATTTTATTTTCAGGATTCTCACAAACTCTCTTTTCAAGTCTTATTTGTACACAGTCTCTCTACCTTACCTTTAAGCTGGCATCCATAGTAGTAGTTACATCAGCGTGGCATAGTTCTTATCTAAGAAGAGTGACCCATGAAGTACAGCTGATGCCTATAACCGCTTCTCCACAAGTACTGGTAGATTGCTGTCCTTCATTTTTTTTTTCCACAGATCTTCAACTGAAAACAGCCAACAGTGCTGTGAGGAACAGAAATAAGGGACGTTGACTTTATCTAAAATTAGTGTTATTTCTTCGGTGAGGTGGTTCTTCCCCTTCTGCTCCCACTCCTTTGAAATGCTGGACTTTTACTGGGAAAGGATCCGTATGCATGAACCCTGGATGAGCTGAGATTTAAGGATTGTTGCTGCTAGGCAGAATACCTGTGTTCTTCCCCAGCAGAGAGGGTAAACTTTTGGGAACGCACTTAGTCATAATGAAGCAGATCACAAGTTAATTGAGCCCAGGACCTGCCTGGAACAGCACTGACAATAGAGGTGTTGGGAGGTGCACAAGAAAGAAAGCGCTTTTGATAATTCCCCCAAACACCACGGAATCTCCAGTGATTTGCTTTAAAACCTAGTCTATTAATTGCTTCTGAAATAGGAACCATTTCATATCTCCAATCATCTGTCTTACCTTTCTCACTTTCTCTTGTAGTTTTAGTATCTCTGTTTTCAAGATAGGGAACAGTGATCAGAATTTAATTATCTTTGAGACTTCTGTCCCTCTGTGAAATGTTTGAAATCAAACAAAGGGTTCAGGAGTTAATAGGGAAGAACTAATGAATGGATAATGAAGTTGCATAAACCTTGTTTCACTAAGAATCAGGCAAAAAAATGTTATGAGGTAGCTGGACAGGAATTTTTCTTCACCCCTTTGACTTGATAGAAAACAAAGAACAGAAGACCTTTGGGAAGTTCCAAATCCCTTAATGTTTCAGAGTTTAAACTGGATCATGCAGGTTTTCCAAGCAAATTGCATGTCATTAACTTATATGGGTTTTTTGCTCCAAAAAGGTAGAGAATACTTCTTAGTTTAAATAGAGTTCTGTGTGGTAGATATTTGAGTTTTCGTTTGTCACTGTTACAGGTCCTTCACAGGTTTGGGTTTCTTTGGTTTTTTTTTTGTATTACCTCTTACTACATGAGAAGAGCTTGCACTGATAAAAGCTTGTATCAGCTTTTTTATAGGTCTCTGTATAATCCGTAGTCCTGTTACATGCACCTTGCTATGAATTGCTTCTACTTTAGGGTTATGGTTTGAGGAATATTGAACCTGGATTTTTGGAGGCAAGTCAGGAAAACTGGTATGTGGTTTTTATCTCAAAACAACCAAGTTAGTTTGGCTGTCCCTTTCTAGATACAAGATCTACGCATTTGGAAGAAAACGTAATGCGAACACTTTGTTTACCATGTGAATGCTTAGATGATCCTTGTTTGGAGTGTTCTACAGTTTGTGAATTTTTAAGGTGAGGTCGTAAAAGCCTGTTCCTCCTCGTTGATGTTCATGGCTTTGATCGTGTTCTCCAGGGCAATCCACTGTTAGAAATAAGAGTGTAGTCATTAGAAAAAGAGATCAATTAACAAACTCAAGAAAATCAACTACCCGTTTCTTACAAGCATGCTGACTCTGAGTTAAAGTATGATATTAAAGTATATTAAAGTAAGGTGTTGATACTTGCACTGACTATCAGCTTTTACCCGTTTTTGTTCAAGTGCATGTTTCATGGGGACTTGGCAAAAAGTACATGGGTTTCTCACTTGTATATTTATGAATCTGCCACTTTTTTTCCTTTTCACTGCTGGGGGCCAGAATGGCATCTTGTTCTATATTTTATTATTGAAAATAAGAGTAGAAGCTGGTATGAAACAGAGAACATGGACTTCTGCCATGCGTTTTGAATATGTGAGGCTGAACTTCGTTTAGTACAAAGCAGTCTTGAGCGGCGCTTCTGCACATGTATGTTTGTACATGAATGCCTGGAATTTGATTGTCATTAGAGAGCCTTTAGTTTATTAAATGAAACCGAGTTGTCCTTTCCTTGCACGTATCCGGACTCTTCACTTTACAGCTCCCAGGTTCTTCCAAGTCATGTTTTTCTTGGAGAAGGGGTGCAAAGGGGAATTTGAGCTGAACATACTGCATATGTTTGTATATGTACATCTATAAATTAATTTTTTTAGACGTTTTACAGTGTGTTATATGGGCTGATAGAATCTGGAGAGGCCGAATGCTTGCTCACCACTAACGTGCTTGGCACATGGGTGTTGGGATGTACCAGGAAGGCATCATCCTTATAGGCTCAGGATTGTACAGGCACTCTTGTTAGCTCTCTGCACACCCTCCAGGAGGGTAAATGCAACTTTCCATTGTAAAGTTGCAAAAGTTGGTCTCGTAGGAGAAACAAATATTTTATAAAACAGCATTGAAAATTAAGATTTTCCTACACGTGTAATTTCAGCATGTAATTACCTAGATATAACTGCTATTTTGGAGGGAGTGTGCTCATATAGCTGCTTGCACAGGCCAACTCTCAACATCTACTGAACTTGGAAAGCTATGGGAGCTAGCAGACGAGTCATGCTGTAGAAACTCCCAAGTGAAGATTATTAACTGCCAGGCTGAAGGAGGAAATTGTAAAGGGAAGGGTAGGGCTGCAACAGTTCCTTTAAGAGTGTTTTCTGGCTCCAGTCTGAGAAGCTACAAGTACGTTGGGAGAATTTGACTGTGGATCACTTTGCTTGCGCATGGAGCCATCCCACCCTCCTTGAACAGAGTTTGCGATGTCTGTAGACCTGATGGTGATCTAAAACATTTGATTGACCTCCAGAGCCTGCTGAGTCCTGTGACTGGTAGCTCTTGAGGGTGGCAGCCTTCCTTGCTGAAAGAAATCTTGTCTGTTTTTACCTGACTTGGGACTGTTTTCGCTGCATGTGTAGAGGCAGGGTAGTCGCTGTTCTAGATGGACGTGCACACGCCGAGTTGAGCTATCATTGCTAATTTATATCTAGGAAGTTTCCTGCAGGCTCTGGGCTTAAGGAAGTGGTGCAGCGGTGTGTTAATCTTGATCCGTTGGTGAAAAACCAGGCTTTCTGCTTTAGCAGTGAGAACTTGTCACTTAGGTAATTTTTCCGTTTTCTTGTGGCTAAGCCTTTTTATTGAGACCAGGCAGCTAATCTTGGGAGCATGTTGTGTGAGCAGTGGATTCTTCTTACAAGCGTGGTCCCTTTTGAGAGGTGTATCTTGGTTAAAGATTTCAGTCAAGGCTTATTTGTTTTGATCTCTGTCCTCGTAAGCCTTTTGACTTGTTCGCTTCAGCTTGATTTAACTGGGGTACCCCAACTATCCTACTAAATTTAGTGATGGCTCACTGTTAACTGTATAGAGTGGAGATTTCTTCATGAGGTGGTGCTTGCTTTTGCCACGTCCCTCACTAAATGACTATAGGTATTTCGGGTGCTTGTGTTGCTCCATTTCCACTCCTGTTTTAAGGAGCAGTAGTGGTGTTGCCCATGGTGCAGCAAGCTGAGGATGAGGAGGCAGCACGTATCCTGTGCTTGCAGTAGCCACAAATACTGCTGCCCAGTAAATATTCCAGTAAATACGAATTGAACTTGTGCTGACAGCACATCTTTAATACCTTTGTCGATCTGTGGAAGACATTAATTGTAAATACCTGGTTCATGTATACGGCTCGGTGTATTTGACCTCATAATTCTTTCAGCAACAGAAACAACTGTTTCAGCTTTGCTTTTCCGGTAATGAAAATATTAGGGCTTGCTTTGTTGAAACTCTGTATGTTCTGTAGCTAAACGTTTCACCAGGTGACAGCTGCTTTTCTGAACAGCCAGAAGGCAATAGGACATGGGCTCTGCCAGGTGAGATGGCTTGACTTGTAGGCTGAAAGCAGTGTTAGCTTCTCCAGCCTCCTCTTTCTTGAGAACGTAGACCAGGAGGGATTGTATTACCCAAAATGAAAAGTGATTGACAGATTCAGGACCAAGCTGCTGAGTGATTTGGAAACTGGTGCTTACCGAAAGAAACTGGCCCAAAATTGAACTGGAAATCCAGAGAATGAGGAGGCACATATTTCCCGTAAGATAAGTCACAAAGTAAGCAGGTCATCATAAGTTTATGCACTCTCTTGACGCTCATCTTTAATTCAGGGCAGCAGCTTTGTGGATTGGGCAGAGGAAATATTTGCAACTGTGAAGTTACTTCTTTATCACTTCTCTGGAAAGGCACATGGTAGCCAGCAGCGGTAGCGTGGGAAGAGGAAGGCTTCAGCCTCCCTCCGGTCCTGGGTACATCTGTAGGCTAGTGCAGTCCACGGCATGTTGTAAGGCTTTCGGGAGGTAAGGTAGGGAGCATTCAGCAAGGTCAGTCCTCAGAAGGCACTTGCACCTTGAAAGGCAAATGTAAGTTGTGAAGGATAAAAATACTTTTGGGCATTTTTGCAACTTGATCACCTAAAAGCCCGTAAGGTTATTAGGTAGTTCAGACATGTCTAATCTTATAAATATATGACCTCTAGACAATGTGTGTTCTTTCTTTTGCGGTACACCCTCCTGATTTTCTTTTCCATGCACCGATGTAGACTTAATCAACAGCTGATATGAAGACATCAGAGGGGGAGCTATTCTGCATGAGTGTCTTAAAAGTATATGAGAGCAAAAAGAAAGTCTGTTATGTTTATTGCTAATTGAAAACACTTATTTTACTGTCTTTGTGGAAAATTTCCATCTTCTGTGGTTCTAGTTTTAGCTGCTGGACTGTTGCAAGTATGCTTGTGTCTGTTATAGAAGTTCAGTACCTGTGTAATATAGTATTGCTTTATAATAAGTTGGGTATATTCTCAGCTTCAGAAAAAAAAAGTTATAGGATAGAAAGGCTTTTTGAGTAGATCCATGTATGCGGGTACTTCTGCTCTACAACAGTACAGGCAAGAGGAAGAAAATCTTGAGTTTCTGTCAGAAGGTGGTGATATACATGATGGTCCTTACTGCCTTGTGGTGTTGCCACGCTCCTCAGCCTTTGCTTTAGTCTGATCATAGGGAATTCCGTAATGTGCACAAGCGATGCTGTTAATTAAGATCACGGTGTGGATGCATGGCTGATTAATTTGGGCATTGTGAGTTTAAGCTGCAAGCTGTTGTGAAGGTATGGGATTGAGTCTCCAACCTTCGTTCAGGCGGTTGGGTGGTAAGGGGTGAGCTTTGTGTGTTCGTGGCGGGTGCTGTGGGTAAGGAAGGAGATGTGCTGTGCTCTTGGGGTGCAGAGGGGATAGGCTGGTTCTTTTCTTCAGTCCTGTAAACCAATAAATTAGAAAGAATAGTCAGTCTGTTATGTTCGAAGAGTCTGACTGGTTTTGCTTGCTATCAGGCTCTACTTTTCTGTTCCTAGACTTTATTTTTTGTTTTAGTGTACTCTTTCCTTCCTGTTCTGTGGTAGGAGCTGAGATGCGTATCTTCCTGTTGTTTAGAGGCTTGTTAATTTTGTCTCTTTCCCCATCCTCTGTTTCAGCCCAGGGCACAGAGACTCTGGCAGTTGTGCACATGCAGGATATCTCCCATTGACAACCGGATTGTTGGGAGCCTGTAGAGGGTTTCTGTTATCCGATGTGTGTGTGTGTGGTTGTAGCTACTGTCCTGAAAAAAAACTGGGAATAGTATTACTTGGGTAGGCAGTATGAGAAGGATGCACTTCCACGGCACAGGAGGAAGCTGGGGATGAAGGGGAAGTGCTGCTCGAGGGGGAAACGGGGTGTTTTGGAGTGTAGGGGTCAATGGAGCATGGTGCTGTACCTCCTTTGAACCCGGTGTGCAGGAAACCAGCCTTCATGGGTTTTGTTACTTCTGGAGTGCTCCCACCTGCTAAAGCACCAGTTTGGAGAGTGGTTTGTTGAACTTAAAATTTCCTTGTTGTACATGCGGAACAGTGGGTAACTCCTGCATTTCTCCGCGCAGGATAGCATTTACTTTTAGATAAGTACTTAAAAACTCTATGAAAAATGGAAATTACTCCCCTCGTATCTGCTCATGTTCTGGTTTATGTGATTTGCGGTGCGCTCTGCATTACTTGTAGAGAGGAAGAAACCCTTTTCCAGGTAATTTGAGTAATGGGAAATAGGCCTCCATTAGTTGCATAGCTACTGGTGAAATGCTTAACATAGTTGTGGGATTAGGCTAAAACATGGATGACACGTGCTGGGCTGTGCATTTGTGATGTGGTGAAGTCATCAAGCACTGGTCTAAGTATTGCACCTCTACACTGTGTCATATGTCAGCTCTCAAAGAATCCCATGGGACAGCTTCGGTTCTGCCTTTCTGCCAGCGGCGTGCAGTTGGCTGTTTTGCGTGAGGTTCATTTGCAGTTGCTGATCACGGAGCGTGGGTTTGGGGATGTTCCTGCTGCTGAGCAAAACAATGTTGGGGGGATTTTATTATTTAAAACTGTTGGATACCACCGTGAGCTGTTCTTTGGTAAAGCATTCATCTGTGATGAGCTTTCTTTAAATCCAGGCCAGATTTTACAATCAATAAACTGTAGTTACATGAAAAATTGAGTGAATGTTCACTTGAGGGAGGAAACGTGTCTGTGAGAATATGTGTACATATGGGCACACAAAAAAGCTGTTAGAAGAACGAACTGTGAACATTTGTAACAGTCACCTGAAACCCGTGGAATTAAAGACATGGTTATATTTTCAAGACAGAGATTGACATTTCCTCTAGTTTTCATTTTTGGTTCTATAGAATCATTGAATGGTTTGGGTTGGAAGGGACCTCCAAGATCATCTAGTTCCAAGCCCCTTGCCATGGGCAGGACACCTCCCACTAGACCAGGTTGCTCAAAGTCCCATCTGGGGCCATTTTCTGTCATAGTGTTCACACATGTAAGATTTTTGCATTGACCTCAGCTAAAGTACCTGAAGTGAGGGGTAGCTGGTTGTCTTGAGAGTAATGAGAAGGGTAGAGGGAAAGAACTTGTCCTGTCCTTCAGGTGGTGGAGCCTTGAGGTGAGAGGTGGCCGGGAGCTTGGAGGTACCTCCAAGTTTCCACAATCTCCATTGCAACGCCCTTGTAGGACATGGGTGGTTCTGTTGTGGGAAAAAAGATTTCTCTTTACTCTGCTGATCTGTAAATTACTTAATGCCTGTCATTGTTATTTCAGTCAGCAGTTGTTATTGCTGAAGCTGCCAATATCTGTTTGATTTTGTGACTTCTGGTAGAGTTGGTCAAAGTAATGTTGAGCCCGTTTTTTCCTGTTTGGTGTGCTGGTGACTGGGTGCTTGGGAGTGGAAATTTAGGATCTGGTTACTTGGGTGTTTTAACCATTTCTGGGAACTTTTGTTTTTCTACAAACCAGACGTCCAATCTGAATTCCTTAGATGAGATCATTCTCCAGTCTACAGCCTTCAGGGAAGTGACATTTAAGAGGAACCAACTCTTGCAGTCAGGGAGTCGCTCAGATGTGTGTTAGTGTGAAGGTAGATGATGATCAGTCTGAGAAGTCTGGAGCACAGAATGCACAAAAATATAAAAAAAAAAAAGGTGTCTAGTAATTCTATGCTTTATTAGCCCAGGTTACACTGCGTAACCCAAGGTACACAGGTAACCCAAGATGTGCACCGTTTGAGTATTGGCATTGCAACCTCGTCACTTCAACCAAGACTTCATTGTCAAGGTGTCTTTGCAACTCATGGCATATGATACATTTCTTAGTAAGACAAGACCTTGGGAAACCATTTCTTTAAAAATTGTAACCCCTGGGAATTCTTGATTTCTGACCACTCTCCTAAGTTAGCCCAGCCTTGTTGAAAGGACAGGAGGGCACTTGAGCTGTTTGCAGGTAGTGGAAGCTGCAGATCCTGCTGGGTCACTTGCTCAGCGGTCGCTGCCGTGCTCTTGTGTCTCACCCAGCAAGTAGCTTGGCCTGTTAACTCCAGAGAGACCTACGGATAATGTGAGCTGTAGGCAGTAGTCTGGAAAAAATCTATGGCTGGAGCTTGAGTAGTGTTATACGGGGAATTGGAAGCGTTGCTGTAGGACGTGGTGGGTGACTGAATGCTCTGGCATCTCCCTGGCCACTGTGGAAGTAAGAGGGGAATCGTTAACTCGCATAGAGCAGCTTTTCAGGAGCAGGGGCCCTTGGGGGTGCCTTCTGTCCTCTGGGCTGGGGAGGAGGTATCTCAGATACCCTTTAACGAGCATTTCAGGGCGATTGAGGCTAATAGCTTCAGTAGTTGTCTCTATTTACAAAAGGGTAGCACCGCTAAACGCCCATTCATCGTGGGAGCATCGTGCTAATGGACTCACTGCAGAAGATTAGCTGAGTCGTGCCCAGGGGCTATGGGCCTTTGGCTCCCAAACACCAACGAGCTGGGAAATCTGGAGGGAAATCGTCTTAAATTTTAGTAGATAAGTCTTGGAAGGAATTGTTGTAAGATCTGCATGCAAGGTCAGCACCCGAGGGTGGGTGACTGCGGGCAGGGAGGTGATCTCCAGCCCTCTTTTTGCCTCGCTTTAAAGCTCACTTTGGCTTCTTGGAGTATTGGGAAATAAAGTCCAAGTCCATCCAGGACTCTTGAGTTTCTGTTTCCTTACTCCTAAAAAAGAGTGTTTATACTTGGAGCTCAGTAATACCAAATAATTTATATGGCACTCCTTGATGCTTCTGTGATTTTTTTTTTTTTTGAAGGCACTACCTAGGGTAAAGAACTCATTTTCTTCCTGTAATTTAAGATGTTTATCCTGCTTGAAAATAGGAGTTATTACTGACCTGTTTGGCTTACAATGTGGAGTTTTGTTGAGGGTATTCTAGGATAATATAGGCGTAAAAGACCAGGAAGTAGAGGAAAAAGATAAGAGAGAAAGACAGAATGAAACCATTGGTATTCAAAGTAAATGTGGCTGCTGTAGGCTGAGCTGGAGGAGAAGAGGAAAGATAGCATGTTGCCGGTGAGAAGTGGCCGGATTTTGATAAGAAGGGGAAGCAAGTAACAGTCATCAGTGTGATCAAAGTGGAAATAATCTGATCAGAGAGAGAAGGAAGATCATATGCTTTGCTTTCCAGGCTGATAGCAGAGCTCCATTTTTTTTCCCCCCCAAAAAAGTGAGCTTGTTGCCTTCAGGTTGCACTAATACTGGCATGGATTTTGTATTTCCTCACTTGATAGACGGGATTTAGTGGGAACATTTGAAATGCTGCTTGTGCCAAGAAATGAATTTCGTGTGGTGTCTGTAACAGCTATAGATATGAGGCTTTGATTCGATTTATAGCAGTTCATATTTTAAAGAGTCTTTTTTTCTTTTTGTCAGATTATGTCTACTTCGAAAATTCTTCAAGTAACCCATATTTGATACGAAGAATAGAAGAGCTCAATAAGGTAAACAATTTTTTCCATCATGTCTTTGAAGTTAATTTCATTTATGATCTCCTTGATTTGATTAAAATTAAAACAAGTCTTTAGCAGTTCTCTGGTAATTGGAAGCTTAAAAATACTTTTGTTCTGATAATTTTCTGGAATGTTGAGACCTGCTGGATTGGTCTTCGGTATGAAAGGACAGAGAGCGTCAGTGGTAGGTCATTCTCAAGGTGATTGTGCCCACCTGTAGGGCAGGAGATTTCTGCAGTTCTTCAATTCGTGCCAGGATCACACAATATGAAGATAATATAACAGTTTGCTAGAGGATGGAGAGCTTTGTAATTTGATCATTCTTGGGGGAGGCTCTTGTTCAACGGGAAGCTTTGGAGCTATTATCTGCTTCCTCAGACTTTGTCTTTGCTGGTTGTCCTTTGGGCCAGTGTATTATTTCATCTGCCAAATTTCCCTTTCATTGAATCTGTAAGGAAGGCATGATAGCTTGTACGTGGGAAGCCAGTTGAAGTCCTCGATGCTGAAATTTTACCTAGTTGAGGAGGGAAGGCTGTTGTGAAGCAGTTAGCTCTGTCCTAAATGTGCCACTTTCTCAGGTTTAATACCAGCATGTCCACTGCAGCCCATACAGAAGAAATCCATCGCTGGTTTGGATTTGAATTTTAATTAACTGACTAAAATTAGGTCTTTTTCTTCAGCCACCAGTGATGGAAAAACATGGGTTTCTAAAAGAGCCACTTGCAAGAGAAAATTTATCGACATAATGACCAATAATGAATCTGAAGGCTGGGACATCCTTGTAACTCCTTCTTTTTAGTGGACGTCTTTTGCAGAAATACTCTGTCTCTCTTCCATTAATGAAACAAGAGTGAGTTCTTAAAATGTTCCCAGCAGACAGTGGATCCATAGCCATGAGATATCAATAGCTGTATTCCATCAGTTACAGGATGCAGGTTTGCTGATCACTTTCTAGGAAAGTGGTGTTTTCCTCCCCCCCCCCCCGCCCCCACTCTTCTTTTCCCTCTTCATTGTCCACCCGTCCACTCCCCCAATTTCTCTAACGTAGTCTTTGAAATGGGTCTTTCAGGTTGAAATGAATCATTTATCTTGTGTTGCCTTTTTTCTCTGGGTCTAAATGAAGCCTGGGCAATTAAATGATATCAGTAATTCTCTATTGTAGCTGTCTGTGTTTTAACAAGATGGCTCCTGCCTTTGTATTCTAGTACCTCAAAATTTAAAAGTTCTGAATTATTTAACAGAAAAGGATAGAAACTCTGTAGGCTCTGTACCAAAAACTGGTAGGTTGCAAGGGAGAATATTTGTGCATGTAGGTATTGTCTGATTTTTTTAAAATGTGTGTTGGGAAAACTGGTATTGTAAAAGATAAAACTTCTTTTTCCCTTCATATCTTAGCAACAAGCATGTATATCAGTATTTATTTTGTTTCCTTGTGAACAGATTGCTGGTCCACTACCTTTTTTTGGAGAATTCCTAGAGGGGAATTTATGTCTTAGTCTTCTAGTTTCTGAAACCGTGTGCCATCACTCTGGTTTTTAAGGACCCTTCAGTAGTAGGATACATCTCTTTTAAGTTACATTTTCATTATTTGTTGATTTATTTTAGAGGCATTAGGTTGACAGGGGCTGTTACAAACCAGTTAGGTGTGTTTCTCCTAGAGTTTGTATAAAGCCAGTTTCACAATTTTGCAGGTGTCATCCTACAAGTGATTGATCACCTATCTCATTTTAAGAGTGTTGAGAGAAAAAATTCCCAAACCTTTCAAAAATTGAGACGTCTTTGTATGTTGTCACTGGTGTAGAGTTTATTGCCTGGTGCAGCTTCCTTGGTTCTCCTTTTGGAATGATTTTTTTTTTTTTTGGTGTTGGTCATTGTTCAGCTCACCAGTGCTGCCAGAGAAAGAAAACCTTATGTGATTTCTTTTATGAAAGTAATAATGGCTGGGTTCTTTCCTGCTTTCCTACTGTCCTGCAGAGTTTGGAGAACAGCCTAAACCTCAGTTCTGTTGTATTCCACAGTTGTTGTTATTAGGATTTTAAAGATGCCTTTGAATTCTACTAAATGTAGGCATCTCCTGAAAAATAGCAAAGTGGCTTGTTAATATGTTGTAACTGCAGGTAAGTGGGTTTTTTTCCTCACCCCATGAAACATCTGTGACTGCTAAAAATGATGAGCCTGCAAGAAATAGTTAGGAGGGAAGGGCCAAACTCTGTTTCCCTACCCTGGAATGGATCACACCAGAGTTTGTGTGTTACCTAATGCATGTGCAGCTGGAGGGTGCTAAAAGGGGATGCTGTGTAGGTCTCGTGCAAAATTCCAAGTTATTTGTGAAGTGTTCTAGTGGGATGCGTAGAGTTCAGTTCTTGATTTGTGCTCAGTTGTTTTTTTCTTTTTTCCTGTTTCAGACTGCCAATGGAAATGTGGAAGCAAAGGTGGTATGTTTCTACAGAAGACGAGACATATCAAGTACCCTTATTGTATTGGCAGACAAACATGCAAGTAAGCTTGTTTGTGTTCAAATTGCTTCTACGCAAAATTGCTAAACTTTGATACAGCTTTGATATTGCAGTTACGAGTATCAATATTATGACTCTTAAATGTCCTTTTCCTGTGCTCATCTTCAGCAAATTGTATTACTTGTTTGGCTGACTCTTCTCTTTCTTTCTCTCTCTTGCTCATCCCTTAAACCTTTTAAAACCTCATTTGGGATATGGTTTAGTTGTCATGGTAGGGACTGGACAGAAGTTTTCAGTTAGGTCTGAATAAAGGGATCTTATTTCCTTCAAAGAAGTGAATTTCTTATTTTTTGGGATGAGAGGAAGTATTCTGCTTGTCTTGCATTACTTCTCATAAACCATTTGGTTTTGTTAGCAGATTAAAAAAAAATATCAAACTTTCTTTATGAGTAAATTAAATAGTCTGATTATAGGAAACCAGCTTGAAACTTGGTTAACAGGAATTCTCTTTAAATTTCAATATTAGTAATATTTTTCATAGTAACATAGCTTTTTCTGAATGTGCTCAGTAAATACAACTTAAAAGCACTGAATTTTAGGATATTCTATCACTATTTTGAATACGACAGATCCTTTTGTTAGGAAAAAAAAATAATGTCTAGGCTGAGAGGAGACTTGAAAACTATAACTTTGTTTTGCATACCGTACTTTCTGATTTAAATAACCCAAACGTATATGTATATAAAAACAAAAAATAAACTATCATAAAATTCAGGGGGTGCTCATGCTACCTTACTTCATCTTCCTTTGCATGTATGCATTGAATAACTTAATTTCTTGATTTTTTTGTTACTTTACAGAATGTTTTGTTAACTTATGTTGGCACAAACTCCTCTGTCAGGGAGGTTGGAGGCATGTGAGATACCTGGCTGAGTAGAGTTGGAAGCTGATTTCTAAACAAAAAATTAGTGTTAAAATTGTCTTCCAATTATAGACAGAGGTTTAACATTCTAAAAAGTGTATATAAAAATAATCTATGTGTCAGTATAGATTAGATGTTTGCCTTTATAAACCTTTAAGGCAAGATATTGCAAAAAATTCAGATAGTTCCAAAAAAAAAAAAATAGCTGAGTAGCTGCTGTAGGTCTGTGCATTCTAAACTCAGAAGGGGTGAGCGTGGTGGGCTATCTGGGTCTCAAGCGCAGTATCCATCTCCTGGGGAGAAATAGTGCAACATATTGCATATCGTTGGGTGCTTTATCTGGGATGCTTCTACCCTGTTTGACTCCGTTCTAGTTGCCTGTGAGGATTTAGATTTAGGTTCATTACACCTCCTTCTGCCAGTTCAGCACCCCTCTCCTCCATCCTTGCAAGGTGGTGGATACAGCACTAACAAAACAGACAGTTGCCAAAACAGACATGGTAAAAGGGAGAAAGAGTAAGCAGGTGGAGTTACTAAACTGTTTTTACTTGTAAACTTGTAAACAGTTAAGCATGTGAGATGTTGCTGTTAAGATTGCTTAAAATTTATCAAAAAGCACGGGCAAGCCATATCAATCCTTGTAACTCCAGGCTTTCCTGTAGGCACATACATAAATGAAAAAGAAGCAATCAGATTTGGGCATATCAAAATTATGATTTAGCTGCCAAGCATCACTGTCTTTTAATGTGCTTCTTAGTGTAAATATGAGTAGACTGTGATGTGTATGTAATAGAGATCTACATAGTTGTACTGCATGGGGATTGATTAAATCAGATACTCAGTTTTAACAACAAATATCATGTCTTGCTGTGTTCTCAGTGCTGTAGTGCCGTTGGGGAAAACATGCAGCAAAACTAGCCCCTTCTTGATAAATTTAAATATTTTCTGTTGTAGATTCAAGTCCAAATAAGCCCCTTCATTGCAACTATACCTTGGAAAAAAAAAAAGTCATGTGGCGTTGAGATGAGATTTGGCTGTGTTGCAGAATTGTGGCAGCAGGCAAAGCTTTTTTTGATATCTCTTCAGTGCAGCAGTACTTGTTTTATCCAAAAAGACTGAAGCTTAATAGGAGCTTCAGCATAAACAACATGACTATTGATTCCTTCATCTGTGTCTCATTTCACTAGATTTAGCAAAGGAAGCAGGTAGGAAAGATTCAAAGAAACGCATGTCTGAGTCTGAAAATTAAAAATACTTGAGCCCGTATAAATGCTCCTTGAACCTGCAAGGGCTGATTTCTTTTTGTGATAAGAAATCTAAGATTATTTTTTTCTGGTGCAAACAAGTAATTTATTGTTCGTTTTCAAATGTATTTGAAGGATGGGAAAATTCTTCTGTAGCACAATCCTATTAATAGAGCCACCAGAGACAACGGAGGCTGTCTCCTAGTGTAAATTTCATTAGTAACTAACATTTTTTCCAGTATGTTTCTTTCTCTTGCAGAATAAAATTGCTACTAAATGACTTCCATTTATTTAGATAGATGTGCTGTTGTGTGGCTTCTTAAGAAGGGAGAAAAGAGTAAAATTAAGCTTTTGGACAGCCGTTAGTTCTCTGCTCTGAAAAAAAAATATCTACATCCTGCGTGATATAATGAAATTAAATTTTGTGGATGTTAAGATTCTAGTAGAGATACTCAACGCTGTCACTGACTTTGAGTTCATTTCCATGAAGTCTCCTGTTGCCTCATTTTGATGCATTTGCAGTAGATGTACGTATCTGCATCGCTGATCTTTTAACTGCCTTTGTTCAGCTGATTAATGGAGCTTTCTGACTGCAGACATTTCTGGATTCACACAGTCTTCTGTTTAAGATGCCTTTATTTTAGACCTACTGTTGAGATCAATGCAGCGAGAGCGCCAAATAACAGTAAGAAGATATGGCCAGAACATGAATGGGAAAAAAAAGAGGTGTATATTTTATAATATTTTTTTTTCCCTTCCGATAAAGGAAGGAAAAATGTGATTGTGAAATAAATGTTGCAATGTTTAAGAAAAATATAGGAAAAAAACCCAAACAAACATGCTTTAGCTTGTATAATCCATTAGATATCTGAAACAGACAGGTCTGAGAGGTGTTGTCTTTTCTCATAACTCTTTATGAAAAGAAATTAGTTGGAAGCACCTTATTCTGTAGTTGGTGACTGTAAATTAGTACCTGATGTATGCAACCTGATTTTTGGATTTGATCTGTGATCTTACTATTTTTATCATATGATATAAAGCTTGTCTGGGCTGTCCTATAAATCTTTCAGCCTTATAATGGCTTCCATACATTGTTAGCGCTTTTTATTCGTAAGCCTCTTTAATCGCCTCACAAAACTATTCTTGGGAATTTCTCTACCTGTTTCTGAAATGAACCTGCTTCTCCAGTTGGAGACTATTTAATGTTCTTGCCCAGAGACTTTGTAGTGGTTTGAGATAGCATGTTGTATGCAAACAAGTTTGCAGTCAGAACTTGATGGAAGAGAAGAAAGACAGACACCTTACTCTTCAAGCTACTGTTGGATGTTGTGACTATATATTTTCTCTATATATAGTTTCTATATAACGTCTTACATAGTTTCTTAAGGAAATATTTCCAACAGCAGGAATATAACCTTCTATTGGTTGGATACCCCCAGCCATCTCCAAATACTTGCGATCTGTCTTATGGCCGTAGTTTTTGCTTCATTAAAAATGTTTATCCTGATTTGTAAAACAATGAATGACTAGTTAGTACTAGTTGGAGGACTGACTAGTTAGTGCCGGCCAGTTTGGCAGGTTTGTGGTTAGTTTTCAGCAGCTGATGTTTGGGTGCCAGGCAGCATGGTTTTGTATGTGCCAAAGCTTCTAAAAATATATGTCTTGCAGCGGTGAGGTGTCATTACTCAATCAGTCCATGAGTTGCATAAGACTTGTGTGCCTAAACAGGTAGCGGGTCTATTAAATTTGGTGGTTTTTTGTTGTTTTTGGGTGATTTATTTATTTTAGATAACACCAGTCTAAATGCAGTTTGACAACAGCATCACAGATGAGTTCTTTTTCTTCTTATTTATTTCTTCCGTTTTATTCCCCTTCTCCATTTTCTCCCAACACGACACATGCAAGAGGAGTCAAATTCATTAACCCGCTAATGACACTTTTGGCTCTGTTGTTACTGAGAGGAGGAGACTGTTTTTTCTCTTCTGGGGGTGGTGTAATGAGAAAAGGTATGCCAAGTGTCCGAAATAGCGTCTGTCTGCTGTGTGGCTGTGGCTGCAAAAGATGATCACAGGAAGTTTTGGGTGGGATTGTAATGGGATGTCCTGATAACGTGGAAGACTCCTTTTGAAGTGTCAAGGTATAAGGATTTCTATTTGTTAAAACTTTCACCGTATTTTCTATAGCTACGAATCAATAGCTGGTGGTGGTGGTGGAGAGAAAATTAGGCTGAGGCTTAATGTAGACCACTTGAAACTGAACCTGTGAGAAGGAAAAGGTGCTGTGTTGTTCACTTCTTCAAATGCAACAATTCTGTCACGCCCTTCCAAGCTGCTTAGTTGAGCTTTTAAAGTACCAAGAGTTGAAGCTTCCTTCACTACTGGAGGAACTGTTGTACAGGTCAGTAGCACTCGCTTTATTGTGTTTCCCAATGTTTTGACCCCATTTTTTTTCCTTTTTCCTTTACGTTTTTTTTCTAGTGATACCATGCAAACTAATTAGTAATAATAGTTGACACGCCTGAGGGACAGGATGCCATCCAGAGGGACTTGGACAAGCTTGAGAAGTGGGCCTGTGTGAACCTCATGACGTTCTACAAGGCCAAGTGCAGGTCCTGCACCTGGGTTGGGGCAACCCCTGGTATCAATCCAGGCTGGGGGAGAGCAACCCTGCTGAGGAGGACTTGGTGGTACTGGTGGATGAAAAGCTGGCATGAGCTGGTAACGTGCACTCACAGCCCAGAAAGCCAACCGCATCCTGGGCTGCATCAAAAGAAGCATGGGCCAGCATGTCAAGGGAGGTGATTCTGCCCCTCTACTCTGCTCTGGTGAGACCCCACCTGGAGTACTGTGTCCAGCTCTGGAGCCCTCAGTTCAGGAAAGACATGGACCTGTTGGAATGGGTCCAGAGGAGGGCAGCAAAAATGATCAGAGGGATAGAATACTTTTCTTATGAAGAAAGGCTTGAGAGAGTTGAGTTTGTTCAGCCTCGAGAAGGCTCTATATAGACTTTATTGTAGCCTTTCAATAATTAAAGGGGGCTTATGAGAAAGATGGGGACAGGCTTTTTAGTAGGGCCCGTTATGATAGGACAAGGAGTAATGGTTTTAAACTAAAAGAGAGCAGATTCAGACTAGATATGAGAAAGAAATTTTTTACAGCGAGGATGGTGAGACACTGGCATAGGTTGCCCAGAGAGGTGGTGGAGGCCCCATCCCTGAAAACGTTCAAGGTCAGGTTGGCCAGGGCTCTGAGCAACCTGATCGAGTTGAAGATGTCCCTGCTCTTCGCATGGGAGGTTGGACTAGATGGCCTTTAGAGGTCCCTTCCAACCCAACGGATTCTATGATTGTAATTCTTCTGTTGCTAGGGACATCCCTGTTAGCGTCTCTAACCTAATTTCTGTATCTTGTTTACCTTTGCGCGTTTCTGAACTCTGCCATGTAGCTACTTGTACGACACCCAGAATACAGAGAAAGGGCCGGTGCTTTTTAGCTCTCATGTTGTGGAGAGCCCTATCTGATCTACAGCAAATTGCTATTCTTGCTAGTGTCTAGCAAATATTGATGTTTAATTTCGCATCTCACACACCCAGTCATTTTAAATTACGATTACTGCCTCAGGGGTTTCTCCTGCCAACTCAAAGTTTACTCTTTCTAATTACTTTTCCGTGTATATGTTAGCTTTCACATGAGCCTTGCTGTTTGTGTCCAATCTACCTGTCTCTTATTCCCAATATAAGTCATCTTCAAGCTTTGTTAATGTGCTATTAATGATTCTGTCATCAAATATCAAATAATACTTAATCTAATACACTCCTTGCAGCATTCCACTGGCTACTTCTGTGTAGCTGATATATTGCTGTTTGTATTAAGCCTAAATGTTTAGCTTTAAATCTGCATGAGCACATCTATCAAGCAGAGAGATTAATTTTGAAGTAAGGTTTTATGAGAGCACTGAAATCCCAATATACTGCACCTACTGTATTCCCGCACCACTTGCTCTGCAGTACTGCCATAAACACAGGCAAGTCTTTCTGAAAAGATTTTTTATATATATGTGTGTGTATATATATATATAAAAACATGGGGTTTTTTGGTGTGGGGGGGTTTTTTGTTGTTTTTTTAAGTAAGACTGGTCCTTATTTCTCAGGGGCCACCATTCTCAAGGGTGCAGTCTGCTCCACTTGAGCTATAGGTGGGCAAAGCACAGATGGGTCAGACAAGATTGTCCTAGAACCTGAGGCTGGACCAGCCCCTGTTCATATTTAAGCCATTGCCGTCTGGGCAGAGGCAGTGAGGTGGTATTTGCGGTTTTTGTCAAAGCCGCTTTTACATGACTTCGGGGAGGTTCCTGTGCTGTGTTCTCTTCTCCTTCCCTTGGTTCCGAATGCCATTTGCCAGGTTCATTCTCTTCAGTACTAAACCATAGCTGTGGAAAAGGAGAGAAGATGCTTGTGTAGATTTGTTTGTTATTTCTTGGAATATTCCTCCTTCTGTCTTCAGGAACTGTGACAATTTTATGGCTGGTGGTGGGGGAAGTTGTTTGTTACCTGTAAAAATGTCTGTCTTTTTTAAAATATACCTTTTTATTTTGGAAGGCCATGCATGGCAGATCTGGCATAAAAAGGAAATACGTGCGTCCCACCTTCCTTATTTTATTACAAAAGCTAGACGCATAAATAAAGCACTGGTTGGGAGACGAGCCTAGCTGAAGGGATGCAGCTCCCGAGATTAGCTTGGTTGTGCTGAGTGGTTTCATTTTGTTTGTAGATTTGATTGGCACATAGTGGTTAATATTTTTTTTTTTAAATGTAGTTTTTAAAAGCCCTAGGCTATTGAATACGCCAAAGATATTAAGTATTTGAGGTTGCTCCTTACAGTATTTTTCCTGCATTACACAGTGCACTACTCTTATTCTCTAAAAACGTGTGAGTACAGACATGAATGCCTTTTTATTTGTGCATCACTCAGTTTTCAGGCAGGCTAGCTGGGAACTTGCAGACTGGTTTGTGGATTGCTGCTGGTATATTTATAGTGTGGGTCAGCAGCCACAATATTCATTCTCAACTAAAACAGAATCCACTTCAGTAGATAAATTGCAGAACCATGAAACTGTGGCACAAACGTAAATTTGGTGTTCTAGTTCCTAGGAAAATATTAAAATTTCAAGTGCACGCTGCTCTATGTTTAACAGCTCATGTGGTATAAGAGCTATTGTATGTTGCAGTCAGGTTTAATCATGCTACTATTTTTTTCCTTCCTTGCTGGAGCAGTTTACCTGAGGGGGATATAAACCACCGGTCTTTTTCCAAGGTGGTAAAACGGTGATAAATTGGGGGGAACCTGAAGGGCGCATAATTTTTTGTCACCCCCTTTGGCATAATGGTGGCCTATTTAAAACTAAATGCAATTTTAGTGTTTTTATAAAACGTTTGCTTTATTTTGGGATAACTGTGAGGATTATAGTTAAATAATCTTAAGGGTATATAAATCATAACTGTGTCTGTATGTGTTTTCTGACTAGAAATGTTTCTTGGCAACAACTGTTGAATTAAGCTGCAGGCATAAGTCTGCTCTTTGAGGGAACTGCTGCCGTAAAACCAGAGTTTTACTATTCATGTATGAGACTTTATAGCTCATTCTGCCCTAGTCTGGAAACTTTACCCGTGGTTTCGGAAAGTAGAGTAAATGCCTTAATTTCTTAGGGGAGGAAAAAGCCCGATGTTTTCTTTCACAGTCCATTATCATGGAGAAGCTTTGCAGCTGAGTTTGGAGTATTTTACCTTTTACAGCTTTATCTTGCATAATTGATGGGATGCTTGCTAATGAACACATAACATATACTAGTACTTTGAATCTTATGAGAAAGGTGCCTAGAGATGTTTTGGATCAGTTGTGCATCGGTGTTGGATGTGTTTTCATGTATTTACTTTGGCATCCGTTTAAGAACGGGTTGAATGTAGACGGGATAGCTGGAAACCAGAGATGGTGGATCCTGACTGCCTGCAGAATAAAGCAAGCTTTTGAAACGCAGCAGTCGCATGCGGGCGGTGTGGGTAGGGTAGGGCTGGTTACAAGACCGGCCTTAGGCGCTTGGTTACATTCCAGTTAATCTTGTGACTGTGATCTATCGTCTGTGGTTGGGGTGAAGAGAATAAACAAAACTAAATAAATAAACTAACCTTTTCAGTCGGCATTTCCTGCAAAAGCTGTTGAAGTTGGGATGGGTCAGTCTGTGATACCCTGGAGGAGGAGTGAGGGCTAACGTAACTGATGCCTGGCAAAGAGGAAAGACTTTGCTTTGACTGCCTCATTTATTGTGCGTTAACTTCTTCCCAATGGAGCTAACGGTGCAGTGATGGTCTTGTCTGTTGGTCGCAGATTTGTGAGTCAGCGTGACCTGCGTGTACCCGGAATGCCTTGATCCCAGTGGTGAATAAATAACAATTCTTCACGGGCATCATTTAAAGGATCTGTACTAATTACCTAATTGTTCAGTTGGCTGAAATGTGAGGGTTCAGATGAAGTTAGATTTCATCTAAATAATGTGTGTTACTTAGCAAAGGTTTTGGAGCAGCTCATCCTGAATGGCTCAGAGTCAATACTTGCGCTGTTATTGATGATCAATTTTGTCTCTTTATAACTAGGAGAAATGGAAGAAGAGATGGAAAATCCAGAAATGGTTGATTTACCAGAGAAACAGAAGCATCAGCTACGACATCGTGAGTTGTTTCTCTCACGACAGCTGGAATCTCTGCCAGCCACGCACATTAGGTAATGACTGTTTTCTTCCAGTGCTTTTTATTAAAAGAAAACAAACAAAAAAAAAAAACCAACCACCAACAAATGGTATTATTATTCTTCAAGTATTCTTCAATGCTAGATTAAATTCAGTAATACCATCTTGTGAATCACATGAGCATTTAAGATGTTTTTTCATAAAATGTGTTTCTCTTTTTTTAGAGGCAAATGCAGCGTTACTCTGTTAAATGAGACAGAATCCCTTAAATCATATCTGGAACGGGAGGTATGAACCCATTTTGTGAATTGTCAAGCTTGAGCAGTTTATTCGGGCACAATTTAGGATTGGTGGCTTTTCACTTCTAAAGAGAAGGTGTTTCTTTCATTTCTACACGTGCTGTACGGGTGTTGACAGTGGGAAGCTTTAGGGCTCCGTACAGTTTTCATTCTGATGTAAAACTTCATGGATCTAGAAGCCGGAGCTGCTGTTGACATCCTTGTGACAGTAAACTGCCTCTCCTTCTGTAAAGAGAGCCCGACTTCCTCAGTAGCCTGGCAGTCTGAAAGTCCAAACCTGGAGGCTTACACCCGAGACAAGACAGGGTGGGAGATGGAGAAGATGTGAAGAAGGTAGCAAGCCAACAAGCTGGATTTCTATATATTTGCTTTATCCTGAGATTTTACAGATCCGTGTTAATAGGGTTTAGGCTTGATCTCACCTCAGATTTCTGAGGAGCTCAGTTCCCTGGTTTTTGAGTTCGCTGTTCACTGTTGTTTACCTCTAGTCTTCATCTGCTAGCACAGACACTTAGTTCCTTGAAAATCTACTTGAAAAACTTTGGAGTCCTGCAGAAATTTTCACAATCTGGCTATTTAAAGCTACCTCAAACCAAACACTTGAAACGGAATTGTGTTGCGCTGTTAATCTTGAATTCAGAATAGAAAAATCTATTCAGAATAGAAATTTTGGCGTTTACTTTTTCAGGTAGTTGGGGATTTTAAGAATTACAATTATTTTAAATATATTTATATACCTTTAATTGTGGCCGCCAGCTGGTTTAGAGAGCCTTAGAATTTGGCAATCTGGGAGCTTTGCTTTGGGAGATTAGCAAACAATTTCAGTATATTATTATTTGAATATATCTGCAAGCATTAAATTTGCATTTGAACATATTAAAATGTTATGCAAGAGGGGAAATCTTGTAATTAGAAACAGTAGGGTAACGGTCATTATCAGCCTTTAAGAAACAAGGAGAAAACAGGTGATTTTTTGCGAGGAGCATACTGTAGTTTATCTCATGGTTGAGCGTTCTTTTTCAAGGCTTTTTTAGCTTTCTGCAGTGTTTATTTAAGCATAAGATTAATTTCAATCTGATACTCTAGTTTAAGAGAATTTTAAACAAAGCACAAGGATTAAATAGTCAGGTTTCTCTTTGGAATGTGAAACCAAAAACATGTCGAGCCATGGCTGCCAAATGGCAACGCATCAAACAAGGACCGTTGTGTTCAGGAATGCTTGTTACCAGCTAGCAGCCCGGGATATGCCAATTTAAAAGCAAAAGTTAATCCAACTGAAATTATTTTAGATTTACTAGTACCCAGCTTTTAAGTACTATTCATTCTCGATTGCTTCCAACACATTTTTAATATCACTAGTGTTACAGGTAGGTATGTCGAGACAGAAGGGAGCTGGCTTCCTCTAATCGTGCTCAGTTGCAGATGTAGGAATAGAAAGAGATTTCTTTTTTTTTCCATCCTTTTGAACTCTCAAAACGCAAGATGAATGATGTGGGTTATTTTTAAAACAGAGCAGGCACTTAGAGATTTCACAGAACGAGAGAGTTCCCTGAATGTGTCCTGTCACTTAGCACGGTATTTTGCTGTGGTGTGAACTAACTTGGACAGATGGTAAAGAAATTAAAAGCTCAGGAACATAAATGTGCTTGGGTGGAGGGTAAAGAGATTAGGAAAAGGAGATAGATGTTGCCTGCCGAATTCCTAGCACTGGATGATATTGTTTTGAACTGTTTCTTCTTTCCTCCCTTCCCTTCCCCCCCCTTCTTAATCCGTTCTTTGCTTTAAAAATGTTTTTAGTTGTTTTGTTTGTTTTGTTGTGTTGTTTTTTTTTTTTTTAATATGGCTTGCGTCAATAAAGCTTAAGCAGTTCTAGGGATTCTATCGTTTGATTTCTTGTGTGTTGTGACCTCTAAAAGTAGGTTTTCAGCCCCAAGTCTACCTCAAAGGAGGATAAACATGCAGACAGAAATTTTCGGGAGATAGTAAGCATAGCAAAATTACATTTGTGGTATCTCTGTTTTCCTCCTCCTCCCCTCTCTCTGTCATCTTCCTGAGGAAGATTGCCCTGTTACATTTGAAGAGCAGGCTAAACGGGGACCAGCAGTGACGTTTTGACTGTGCCTGGCAAAATTGGGTTTGTAGCAGGAGTTGAGGAATAGGAGGAAAAAGAAAAAAAGCAACCTGAATTTCCCATAGATACTGAATTTCCAGGGAGATCAAGAGAAGGGCAGAGCCAGTTAGGGCAAAAGCATTCCATTTCCCTATTCTGTGGGAGACTATTTCATATGTACCATCTATTTTGCTGCTCTGCTAGGATATATGCCGAGGCCTATGTGAATTTTGCCTGCTGGGTTAGATCCCTGGCATTTTGGTACCTTTTGGTACTCCCCTAAAAATAAAATGCTCTGTAGTTACAATATCTTCCCCCTCCTTCAGCCAAACGGACTTCATGAAACTAAGTTTGCAAGCTGTAATGAACTAACTGCTATTTCTGTACTGTACTTTCGCTTTGAGCCTGTTTTTCTTTTTCCAGTTCTTCTGCAGTTTCTTAGTGGCTTTGGTTCTTGGCTATAGCTCCAGGTAGCTTAGGGGCTTGGGAAGGGAAGCTCTGAGCATATGTGTCTGTATAACACTTTGGAGGAGAAAGTCACGGTTTAATTTTAACTCTTGGTAGGTCATTTTAATTTTTCCAAACATGTTGGGTGTTTTCTCTGATCTGAAGTTAAAAGCGAAAACCCCTTCTTTTTCTTCACTGCTGCAAACTCAGCAGGCAGTTTAGACTGCTAAAATGAGCATGGAGGATTTTGAAGAGCCACGTTGTTTAGTTGTGAACATCACTCCTCTTGTGAAACCCTTCTGAAAATTTGTTCTTATTGCGATAGTGGAGATTAAGAGCTCACACGCACTTTACAGTATACAAGGATCTGCTTTGTTATTTAGACTGTAGTTTGCATTGGCACTAAACTGACGTACATTAATGTTTTCAGAAATCCCACTCAGTTTGCATGAGCTGAATTTCATGCTTCTGTGGGGGAAGATCATAGTGGTATTGCATTACCTCTGGGGATTACAGTCTGTCTTGTGGTCACGCTTTAGCCCCCTAAACTTTCATCTCTTCTCTCTTGAGGAGGCTCTAGTTGGGGAGAAGAGCCCAGAGGCTTTTAATTCTTCCGTTGAACCCGCTTGATTCAAGACAAAACTGGACAAGATGTAAAAAGGTGACCTGAGACTGGTAGAGAAGGATGGGTTTTAATTTCTAGACAAAATTCATAGTCTTGATCAATCAAAGAGGAGCAGTAGGGCATCTAAAGTCAGTCAAATGCCATGGGAGAAAACCACTCCACAATGAATGACTTTCCCTGGCCAAGAAAGACAGTGTTAAGAAATCGCCTGTAGAATTGGCCTTCCTTGGGGCCAATTGTACTACAGTGTTTGGTTTGCATATTTGCTGGGCAATGTGCCTAAAAAGCATTAATGTTGGAGTGCATATGCTTTGTCCTACAGTTAGGTATTTTGGAGCTGGAACAAATAAAACGCTCGCTAATTTATAACGTGGAAGCTTGCGAGACAAAAGCTTTGTCTACATTTTATTTATGCAACAATACATCCTCAAAATACTGTAATGTCTCGAACTTTCTGTATGTCAGGGACCGAGAGACCCAGATTTCTTTACACGGCTATAATATAAATGAGGTTTCATCTACTCTGAAGCTCCCTTCTGTCAGTAGGTTGATGTAAATTGACCCCGGTGCCTGTGGGAGTAGGAATCAATTCTGTCAAAGATGTCATTCGTTTAGGATGCAGCCAAATCCCCCTCAGCCACCCAAACCTGACCACAGGCAACCCTTCCAGTTAACTTGACTGGGTGCTAGAACAGCGTTTTGCCAAGTGTTAGCTCTGAGTTTTATCCTGCTATCGTGAGATTACGTGAGATTGTTCCTGCCCTTGGAGCTCATGCTTTCATGGTGGGGAAATGGCGTATTTTCTGCTGGAGGAGATGGGTGGGAATTCCTGTCTTGTCTCTTGTGCCGTGCTGCCCAGGTGGTACCTTTTTGTGCAGTAGTTTTCTTGGATAGCAACGTGGGTTTGGCTCTCTTCTGGCTTTTTTTCCCGCCATTCCATAGATGTTGATCTCTCCCCAGAAAAATGCTGATTTTTATTAAAATTAAAGCAGAAAATATAAATCTACCGTGTGTAACACCCTTAAATTCTGTAATTGGATGTTGGATGCGTTGTACATCTAAAGAAAACATGGGAGACCTTACCTCTGTCACACCAATCTTAGATTAATATGTGTAATGCGCAGGGCTGGGGAACAGAACTAGTACGTACCTTTGAAGCCCTAGCCCACAGAATTTTTGCCGTGTTATTGAAGAAACTCACAGTGATTCTTCCTTTTTTGGCTACGTATGACAGATTGGGGGACTCTCTTTTCCCTTGCCACCTCTTCGTTAAGACAAAGAGGGCTTGAAACTGAATGCTGGTTTGTCCTAATTTTTGTTGGGTGCTGTTGACACATACAAATGTAGGGAAAGGGAAAATGAGGTGAGCATGAAGTGAGATGTATTTAAACAGGGTGCCTGCTATTGACACAGAAATATGGGGAAAGGGAAAATGAGCCAGAAACCTGAGATGTGAAAAATGGCACATCCTGTGTTTCTGTTCTGAAACACTTCTCTCTCTTGGTGATGGTGTTGGCTGTGGACGGAGGTTACAAAAGGTCTGTTATTTCATGTCCTACCAGAGCCCTCTTCCTGCCCAGTATCCCACTCTAGACTTTGATGGAGCATACCTGGTCTCCCATGTGTCACTCAATAGCTATAGCTAAGTACTTATCCATGCAGAAAAGTTTAGTTACTAATACTGTGCAGTTTCAAGTAGTTAAAATGTTGGGTGTTTTCTTTCTCCACCCTGGCAGGACGTTCTCATTCTCGTGTGACTTCTTGCTTTAATTTTACACACTCAGGTGACGGAAGCCAAGCAGCTTTTTTAGCCTTTTTCTCATCTAGTTGAACAATAGCAACAAGTTAACGTAAAGCCATGTGCAGCTAATTACTGCTGCTGCCAAATCTGCATCCCTTCTCTCAATAACGCGCAGGAGGAAACGTAGGGATTTAAGCTTAGTTGGTCAGCAGTGCGTCCCTGTGACAAGGAAAGCCAACCGCGTCCTGGTCTATATTAGCAGGAGCGTAGTGAGGATGTGGAGGGAAGGGATTCATCCCCTCTGTTCATCACTTGCAAGACCACTTCTGGAGTGTTGTCTCCAGCTTTGGGTCTCCCGGCATGAGAGAGACGTTGACTTATTGGAGCAAGTCCAGCAGGCGCCACAGAGGTTGTCTGGGGGTCTCTGTCTCTATGGAGTGTTTCGTTGGTATAGCTGTAACGCTCTGAAGTTACAGTTTAGTTTGTAGCGATATTTTTGTGGGGATAAGTCACTAGCATCTACTTACTGTTAGTTTGGTATATGGGAAAATGCAATTTTGTGTTGTGACACAGATGATATTACTAAGAATTTTCTCCTGGCTCTTCCGAGCCCTGTTTCTGAGAGAGGAGTTGTTTTTCATTTCAACTGCAAAGAGCATATATTCAGGGAATGAATGTTTTTGAGGAGACCTGTTACCCTTAGAAAACAGAAGAAAGCAGTGGCGTTTAACATAGGGTTTTAAAACTGTTGGTTCATGTATTGTTTGTTCACCCGATTTTAAAATCTGTATGCAGCAAACTTCAAATGTAAAAGCTTGCTAGTGTGTAGGCAAAGCTGAAAGTAAAAGCTAATAATACCGTTTACCTTTTTGTTCTTGTTTTATTTTTAGGATTTCTTCTTTTATTCGCTAGTATACGATCCTCAACAAAAGACCCTACTCGCTGATAAAGGAGAGATTCGAGTCGGAAACAGATACCAGGCAGATATAACAGACTTATTAAAAGAGGGTAATTTCCATAATTTATTGAAATTGTTAAGAGGCCGTGTCGAACGTGGCCACTTTTATGTGCGCAGCCTGCATAGGTGTGGGAGATGGAGGTTTCCACTGCCAGGCCATGCATACAACGGTAGCCTGGTTTGTTCGTGACTGAAGCTGTTGCCTGCTGAATGCAATTAGTTATGTCTCAAACCAGTCTTTAAAGTGGGCATTTGTCCAAATCATAAAAGTTGTTGAAACAAATTGAATTAATTGGCTCTCTCAGAGCTTGCACTCTTTTTATTACGAGATTTCAGAATTTCCATGGGAAGCACAAATTTCCATCGCGTCTGTAAAGCCTTTTGTGTTTTTAATCAAGCCTCACTTCCCTATAAGAGCCCCTCCCATGTTACCGCCAATTAAATACTGTCTCCCCTCATCAATTTGCCCATTATTGCTGGGTGCCTTTTCCTCGGAGCCCTCTCCCCATCTGCAGCGTTGGCTGCCAGCCTAGACCTCTCACCTGCAGAACAGGCAGGGGGAGGAATTTGCTGGCCTGAATGTGTTGTGAGACCAAAGCTGCCACCGCTGTCTCACAGAGCTGTAGGACCACGAGGACCCTGGCCCAAGGAAAAGGGGGTAGTAGGACTAACTGGTACTAGTTACCAAGTAATAACTGACTTTAGATTTATCTTTGCGCTATTGTATAGATGCAGAAGTGGGTGGAAAACCTTAAAGGGATGGGGGTATTGGCATTGGAGAGAGGTGGTGGAGGCCCCATCCCTGGGAACATTCAAGGCCAGGCTGGCTGAGGCTCTGAGCAACCTGATCTAGTTGAAGATGTCCCTGCTCACTGCAGGGGAGTTGGACTAGATGGCCTTTAGAGGTCCCTTCCAACCCAACACGCTCTATCATTCTATGATCTAATTGCTCCTTTCTGAGACCCATGTAATGCATGGGGAAAGGTCTGATGGTTTGCTCCTCCTAAGAGAGCAGGGGTTGAGCCATGTTGGAAGTCTCCAGCCTGTATGGGCAGAGATGTGAAAGCAAGGAGGCACTTCTGTCTTTGCTTAGGAGCTTTGCGGATACTGTTAGCCTTATGTTAGAACAGGCAAACAAGTTGGTCGGGACTCTTGTTTAATTTGTCTGTGAAACTGGTATTTATTCAGCAGCTGGGCAAGCCTCATAAGCGAGGATGAACTAATTTGAAAGGCATTCTCTTCCCTCAGCGGGCCAACACGGGGCTTCAGAGAAGGATAATCTCCAGATGTTTTAAAGGGAGCAGGGGAAAAAAAAAAAAAAGGCTTAGTAGCTCCTGTATTTTTCCAGGGTATTTTGGTTTGTGTAGAATCAGGAAAATAGAAGGAAGGGAGTCTGATGCTGTGATTTTGCCCTTAGAAAGCAGCCGATGCAAGTTGAACCAGCTACTCTTTGCCTGCTCAGAGCAGCTGGGAGCGTGGCTGTTTTCTTGGAACTGCTGCAAAAAGGGAAAGAGAGAGAAGCTGGGGAGAGGGGCTGAAGAGAGACTGTCTAGCTGCGAGAAGGATGTACTCTTGTTTCCCATTACGTGTATCCTTTAAAACCAGTTCTTCAAAATCCGATTGCCAGATTCAGACAAGCTGCGTTGCTGTCTGTCCAGCTGAAATTGTCGGAGACAAATGGGTGTAACTGAGACGGCTTAGCAGTTAAATTATTGTGAGATACAAAAAAAATCTAGAAATGAGACAAAAAAGATAATATAGAAATTAGACCAAAAAAAAATCTAGAAAGTACTTTTATTTAAAAAAAACCCCACATACCAAGCATTTCTAATTTGTTTTTTGTCCAGGTGAGGATGATGGAAGAGACCAGTCAAAACTTGAAACAAAAGTTTGGGAAGCCTTTAACCCGCTAGTAGACAAGCAGATAGACCAGTTCCTGGTGGTAGCACGGTAAGAACATTTTACCTTTCCTTTGAATAAGTAAATGTTAATAACTCTTCCGAGCACATTTGACGTTCTTTTTGCTTTACTAGTATGAATGCTGGTTTTGGTTGTTTGATTCTCTTGCTCCATTTTGAAATGATGGACATTTTACATGCCTTCCTGGGAACTGCATGACTTTAGGAACAGCTACTCAGATTTACAACTTAGTCGATCACTTTCATAAAAGAAAAGTAAATGGCATGTAAAAACTCTCCTGTAATTGGTGAGGTTTTTCTGCACTTTGGCCACCGTGCAGAAGGCTTAGTGAACTAAATTCTTGACAGTTCATTACTCTGTCCGTTTTCTACCTTTTTCAAATCCAGTGACATTTTAACATCCATTAATAGTTTGCTAAGAAATCTGATAAAGTGTTTTTGATGGAGCGTGGATGCTTTCTAATGCCTACGTTCAAATAGGTAGGCATAATGAAGTAAAACCCTGAAAATCTGTACAGATAGTGAAATATGTGCTTTTATTAAAGCCCAAAGCAATCTTTGTTGATCAGCTTTTGCTTTTTAAAATGTTCTTGAACTGTTTCATTGGTATGCATTTATATGAACAGAAGCCTATACTAAATTTTATGCTCTCATAGCAACTGGCGACTGAATGATTTGGGAAAAAAAATAAAGAAAAAAGATAATACTCCCCAAATTTAGTGTCTTTTAGGTAAGTTTGTAGGACTATGAGGGAGGAAAGTGGTGTGAGTAGATGGATATTTGGACCTTTCGATGTTTTTAGTCAGTGGGGCAAGTTATCATTGGATATGGTTAGGAAAGGAGCGTGTAAAGTTACAAGCTGGTAGTAGTACCTAGTGCTAGTCTTGGAAGTTCTTCTTGTTGGCTGTAGTATCTGATAGACGTGGACTTTGACTCACAGGGCTAGGGCTGCCTGCTTCAGCTGAGGGCCTTAGCCCTGAAAAGCTGAGTTATGCCTATGTAGCAGATATGCTATTTAATTGGGCCCTGGTTCTGTCAGCCTTTTGGTTCTTGGTTTTCTTTTTGCCCCTCTCGAGTTACCATGCTTTGAATTTGCTCCTGAACTTCCCTGAGCGTGGCTTTGCTGTGCTCGTTGCAGGGTAAGTTCCGGGGATGCTCCGCAGAGAGGCAACGCTAGAGTTTTGTGCGTAAGAACCTGCCTGCACAGGGCCCTCTAGTTCTGAATTGAAGCTCTTGAATGATGCAACGGGAGTGCATTTGTCAGACATCAACGTGCTGAATGATTCAAGCTCAGAGAAATAACTGGGGGGGAAGAAAGGAATTGAGGAAAATGAGGGAGATGGTAAAATGCGATGTTTTAAGTACTCAAGATGGGAAGCGTGTATACTCAGAAATAAACACCAAAACAATTTTTTTGTGTGCTTTGAAGATAAAACAGCCGTTATTTTGAACTTCGGACATGACTTCTTGGGTCGTGGGTGTAAGTTCAGTAACAGGGAGCCAAGAGTCAAACTGCGTTGGTTAAAATTAAAAACCTTAACTGCAGTCCAGATTGAAGAAAATCTCACCGTTCAGAACCCATTAATACATTTTTGCCTTTGGTTAAACACGTGGTTTTTGTTGTAGACTTTTTTTTAAGGTTCATAAAGTCATAGTGTTCTGGCTATACTAAAGAATCATCTTAAAATTTAGGCTTATGGAAGTTTCACTGTGCTCCTTACATGATATATTGCAATTTCCCTTGACCTGTGCCAACAGTAAAGTCGAACTGGCTGAACTGAGTGATTTATATGTCACAGATTAATTCTACTTGATCAGATGGACATAGGGAAATGGATGAAAGTGGGGAGAGGATAATCTCCACCAGTGATGTGGAACGAACAGATGCAGGAGTGATGGGGAGAGCTGGGATATCTCCAGCAAAGGGTATTCCTGCTTCTTAAGGGACCCTTCTTGGCAAGGCTGCGGTTTCACAATTGCTTCCAATCAAGTGAAGTACAGGATACCACCGAAAAGCTAAGAACTTTGTTTTCTGGGTTAATTTTCAGCAGGATTGCTTCAAGTTGCCACTTGGACACACAGCCCTCTGGTGTCGGTGTCAGGAAGACCCGGCAGGAAGCGAGAGGGTGGAAGTGCCCTGGCCGATGGGGGTTTCATGTGGGTTGGTGTAGAGTGACCATAGAGCTGTTTTCTGGTGGGGGTTTCCACCTTGTGTAGGCTTGTGGTGGCGAAGCTGCTGGTTTTGGTATTCTTTCTGGCTTTTCACTGCTGCCTGCTGGGTTTGCTGATACAGCCGCTTGAAGGGGCATGCTGTAACGAGAATCACTGTAAAGATCAGTATAAAAACTGCTTCTGTCCAGAATCAGCAGAGTGATCCAGTTTATAATTAGATGCCACACACACTCGTATCAGTTTGGCTAAAGCTGGGGCTGGGGGAGTTGTGAAGGAGGGATGGGGATAGTGACTGGGAGGTTGGGGAGAGGGTGAAGCGTGAATCACCACAGAAACCTGGGTGGGGGAGGCTGGTTTGGATTTTGGCCAAAACTAGATATTTGGTGACAACCACAGCTTACCCATGTACCTTTCCTACTCGTGCGCTGCTTGGCACTGGCTTGTTCCTCTGTGCGCTCAGCTAGTTTGGGGAAGTGATCTGAGTGGAAAGGAAGAAAAATTTCCACCTTTTTTTTTTTTTGTTGTTGTTGTAGTTTCTCGGAGGTGTTCAGCTCCAGTTCACTCTGCAGGAGCATGAGCGTTTCACCGATGCAGCGTAGCAAGCAGTGAGGGGAGTAGGAAATGCTGGAACTCATGTTCCCGTTAAAGGTTCCTGACTAATTTCTTTTAAGACTAAAATGAGGAGCATGAGGGTTGTAGCGTCAGATGCAGGAACGGCTGGCATTGGGAAGTAGCCAAGAATTGCTGTATTCTTAGGCAGGCTATATAATAAATACGTATTTTACAGCATTAAGTTGTAAAATAAAGGTTGTTTTTAACTTTACTGTAACTTTTGGAAAAATACTTGCATTGCTGCACTTTTTCTGTCTGGTCTTGGCATCTCTCTCTGTACAATGCAGCACTGCTCTCGCCATTGCGGAAGAGACTTTGCCATTCATAAAGCTTGCTTGTGCTCAGTAGCTGTTAAAGCTTAAGTCTGTTGAGAGATAAGGAATAAGAGAGTAGTTCCAGACTCCCTGTTTGTGGTCTTTTGAGTCTTTCCCCTCCTACGCGTAAGCCTCTTCGGTCATATGAACTGAGTAAAGAGTTCGTAATAACAAACCACATCTAAAGAGAGCGGTCTCTGGCTCAGAACTAGCACCAAACCGTGTAATGTTGTTACTGAGAAATGGAGGCTGCTGATCTCAAAAGTGTTGCTTGGGTGTTTATATTTATGCCTGTTTTGCCTGCAAAGTTAATGCTCTGTTTAATTTCTTTCAGGTCTGTTGGTACGTTCGCCCGAGCACTAGATTGCAGTAGTTCTGTCAGACAGCCAAGCTTGCACATGAGCGCTGCAGCAGCCTCTAGGGACATCACGCTGGTAAGATTTTTAAGAGGACCGTAAGTTTTTGAGAGACGCAAAATATTCACCTCAGCAATGGCAGTTGGCAAAGAGAGAGGGGCAGATGGATTGTAATTGCGGCCTGCTGTGAAGCAGATCCTGTCTTTGTAAAGGAACCCTTTATTTACATATGAAGTAACTTTTTCTGGCCTTGTGCCTCCTGTGATCCGTCGTGGATAATTCTATGAGAGATTTTCTCTGTTTTGTTTTATTAAACTGTTTTGATGACATGCTTCACAGCCCATCTCTTGCATGGCCTTAGTAGCCGTCTTGAGAAGAATGCAAATGATTATCTGACTGTCTGCGGTGTTATAAGGCCAGAATGTCACTCCACTTCCCCAGCATCAGACGTGTCACTGGCATCCTTGGGCAAGGTCGTCTGGGGGAAAAGCTTGTGGTCAGATAAGAAATTTCAATTGATCCGGTTCTTCTCTTTGATGAACTCCATTTTACAATACCTGAGGAGTGGTGGCATTGTTAATATTTTATAATTGTAAATTATTCTGAGTAGATAGAGAGACAGGAAAACTTGAACTTCTATGCTAGAGAAAGTTTAATGAAAATTTGAATAAAATTTATGAAGTCTCCAGAAAACTGTTATCAAAGCCTCACCTCATAACTGGAATAACGCGAAATCATGTATAGAACAAATTCTATGATAGAACACTGTAGATTAATTATGCACGTGCACAAACTGGTAGGATGAAAGGCAAATAACATCCTGATTAAAGCTACAGAAATCAGGAAATAAAGCCAAGCTTTCATTTACTAATACCAATTCCTCCCTCACAACGTGTTCTCAGCCCTTGTAAATCACAAGTTGCAGACAGTTGTAGCTCAGCTTTCTGAGGAGTAATTGCTCCTGGGAGTAATTCTTTTTTCCTACTCAGCTGTGCTGTGTGACTTGTCTTGAATCTTTTTGGGGATTTCTGCCTTTTGCGGGGACTGTATGCATGTGGTGCTGTTCTTAAATATTTTTTCCTATATGCAATTTTGCTGGATTATTTAACAAAGAAAGCGCATGGCTAAGTTTATTAGAAAATATGCCCTCGGACCTCTATCTTCATTCCCCATCTGTGGATGGTTGGCTAACGGGGCTGCTCAGTTCTGGGGAGCGCGTGGGTGTCTATCCTCTGCGTTTTCTGAACAGTGGTGCTGGTGAGTAGCTAAGTAGGAATTATTGATACGCCAAGGGCTCAATTTCCACAAACCCCATTATTGTTAGTGAATGTTAAACTTGTACGCTGACAATTACAGTGAGTCTGAGGTTTGAACAAATTTTTACTGACTTTGTGTTAGGTATAGAATACTGCACCCTCAAATCTTGCTGCGGAATTTTTGTTATTGCTGGTTCACTGGTAAGCATTTTTTTCCCCCTACATGCTTATCCTTACATTTAATTATCTTTCTCTTTTACAACGATGTAGTTCCACGCTATGGACACTTTGCACAAAAATGTCTATGACATTTCCAAGGCGATCTCTGCACTTGTGCCACAAGGTGGGCCAGTCCTGTGCAGAGATGAGATGGAGGAGTGGTCTGCTTCAGAGGCAAACCTCTTTGAGGAAGCACTAGAAAAATACGGCAAAGATTTCACTGACATTCAGCAAGATTTTGTAAGTATCCAGAACGGGGGCCCACATGGTGAGCAGTTCTGATCAGTGACAGAGCTGGTTTACAGCTTGTCTGAAGCGTGTTGTTTTTCTTCGTGTTGAAGAAGAGGGCTTTGAACTGGAGCATGTGTCTCACTGTAAATTGGGGAAAGGCAGGCCTCATACTGATGACAGCCTGTTGTACAGTCAGAATTTCAAATCACAGATGATGGCTTTTCCTTTCGAGACATTAATTTAAAATCATCTGCTCCACTACAGCTGAGGGGAGGATTTAGGAAAGTGTTGTGACAGCCTAGCTGCTGTAAGATTAATTTGTGTTTGAAGGCGAATAAGTACTGGGCCTTCTGAAACATGAAAATGTAGTCACTTTTATAATGCTAGTTCAGAAAGGGCCCTTTGAGAGTTTTAAATAGGAATCTTGGGCATCCAAGGGAAGTGTCCTGTCGTTTGGCCAAAGCTCCACCCTAGGTGCTCAGCCTGCGGATTGAATGGAGCACTGTAAAGGGAGCCAAGTTTCACTGTATCGCTGTTCGAGCCCTCCAGAACAAAACAAGTAGTTTCAGTGTTGCTTGTCCCGTGCTCTAATCTTTTAGACAGAGGGGCTTGGAAACGGCACAACGCTGTGGTCCTGCTGAAATCCTCGTGCTTCTCACGCAGAGAAGAGAGCTGGCAGGGCACAATTCTGTTAGTAGTTATTACTTTGTCCTTTGTTTTTTTTTTTTTTTTTCTTTTAAGTGTGCCAGCTCCAAAGAAGCCAAGCAAATCAGAGCTCTGATGCTGTAGTTGTGACTCTTGTGACTCTTGCTCAAGTCTTTGCTGCTCAAGTAGAGAGAGTCCGAGCCAGTGGGCTTCCTTCTGCATTGTGCCTCTCTTGGATGATTTACTGTGGAGCCAATGCAGCATGAAGATTACCTGTAACCTGCTCTACTTCTACACTGAAAGCACTATTTTTTGAAGGGGCCCTTACTTTAACATGTGTTCCATGTGCATCTAATGCCCTTAGGAGATTCAGACACTGACTGTCTTTTTTTTTTCGTTAGGAGGGTTAGTAGTTGCAAGATTGCTATAAACTGTCTGTCAAAGGAATCCTGCGAATTTCAGTGTGTGCCAGCTCCCTGCAATGACTCCTGCTTTTCCTTTCTGTCCCTAGCTCCCATGGAAGTCCTTAACAAGCATAATAGAATATTACTATATGTGGAAAACTACAGACAGATATGTTCAGCAGGTAAGAGAGTCAGAATCACCTCTTTGATTCTAACAGAAGGTGTTTTTCTTGCCTTTGAAACCAAGCGTTGCTGCTTTATTCTCCCTCTTGGGGTTCAGCCTTTCCAATAGGCGGGGTCTGTCATGATCTGAAGCACCGAACAATCTCTCGTCACTAAACTCCTTAGCTGTTCCATAGGTACGAACACGTAGCATTGGCATTTGTGCTTTTCTTTTCACGTTTGCTGCTACTTTATTTGTTTGGAGCTTTCAAATGTCTGTTTTTGAGGAAGGGAATACAGTTGATTTCTGCGTGTAAAGTTCAGCATTAACTTCAGTTTTGAGTTTTTATGGGGGGGTGGGCAGTGTCTGTACAACAGGCATTGGTGTTAGTTCACCTCTGCCTGCCCATGATGATTGTAGATGCATGAAGGCTCCCCCATAAGCACTGGGAGTAGAGTGTTTGCCTGGGAAGCGTTGATGGCTCTAATTCCCAGACTCGTTATACTTGAGGATCAACTTTGACTAGTGTTTACCATCATTTTTATCTCTACTTGTTTAAATATGAAGGCTGCTTGGTGCCGAAAATAAAGCAAGCACAATGCAAGCAGCATGCAAAATGTTGCAGAGTAGCAGTTGCTGAAAACTACTTACAATATTTAATGGAAAAATTAATTAAAAGAAGGGAGAAATAGATAATGTATTTTTCATGATAGTTATCAGTACTATGTTTAGGCATCTATTTGAAGTGTTAGAAAAAGTGGAGTTATAAAAATGTCCTGCCTTAACTTGCTCCATTGGAAATTCAGCCTGGGATAAAGATGCCTGAGGCATTGACTGATATTTGGCATATTCCATATTTGAGCACCTTGGTCTGTGATGTGATTTTTACCATTTTCTCTCTGATCAGAACAGTGTTGAAATTAGAGGGATCCTCAGGACAAATGAGAACTCTTTTTTGCGTCAACTCTGTATGACTTCTTAAAAAAATATTAACTGCATCCTCATTCTGGTGTTTCCCCAAGTTCATTCTTTGATTGAAACTTTTCCTTCTCATAAGGAAATGGATGGTCGGAAAGTGGGATGGTGATGGAAGCTGGCATGGTGGGGGGAAAAAAGGTGCTTGAGAAATGAGTTGATGGTCTGTCTTTCTCGATTGAACTGTGTGTATCGTTGATACAGTGGGTGCTGCTGTACTCTCTGACGACAGCTGTTTAGGAGGTGATAGCTGAGTGTACTCAGCCTGTACTGCGCTCAATATTTGCACTGAGAGGAATCCATTTATCTTCTTCCCTGCATCTTCTCTCTCTCCTCACTTCTTTTAGTGATAAAAATCCATCTAGCAATATGGTAGGTGTCAGAAAAAGCCAGGAAAGTTATTTAATCGGTCAGTGAAAACTAGAATCTTAGGCTGCTTTGCACGAAAATTGTCACCCCTGTGCAGTCAGAACAGCAAACAGTAGTAGGAATTCTTGGGAAAGATTAAATCAAAAAGCGTCTCTGTGCTGCTCAGAAAGTCCATGGTACATTTGCAATGGTGAAGTTCTGTTTCTGCCCATTTTGAGGTGTGGGAATAAGGGGTAGGGAGTGGTTTTATTGGTGTTCACTCTTGGATACCATAGGAGGCAGATCAGAATGGTGTCCCAGGTGTTTGCTTCCAGGCCAATGGGGTGGGAAGGAAAAACAAATGGAGAGACTGTGCCTTGGTTAGGAACTGGTTAAATTCTTTTGCGTTTTCCACTTTCTTGAACTTTGTTATTATATAGACAAAATTGCATAGAGGATAGTTGCGTGAAAGACTTGGATTATTTATTCTTGCAGCAATTAAAAAACCCAACGGATCTACAGTTTCTCATACTGTTTTGCTATATGCAGAGGGTTTTCTATCATGGTTATACAGTACCTTGCGTGTCCTGCCCAGTGGTGTACCAGGGAGTGGGATTCGGGGAAAACTTCCAATTAGGGGCTCTGCACTTAGGAGACAGAATGAGTATAAGCCGGCCAGGTAGCGATTGCAGTACAGAGATACCACATCAATTAAGGCTGAACTTAGCTGAAGACCTCATCTCAAATTCCTAGCTTGTACAAGCAAATAATACTATTAAACATTTATAAAAAGCCTGGGAGAGCTATCTATGTATAACCACAAAGAAAGCATAGGAAGTTGTAGTTGAAATAATGGTGTATTACACTTATATTTTACTTAATGTGTGCAAAGTCTTTGGCAAAGCATCATGCCTCACCACTTTTTCCATCTGTTTCTTCATAGTGTTTTGACTGTGTAGATCTTTCCTTAGTCTAATACCACAAAATGGTTCTGGGGCTAACAGCATTTTTGTACATAAGATGTTGAAAATGTGCTTAGCAAGGATGTGAAAATTGTGTATCCCGAGATGTTTCACTTTCATGTGCCTTCCTTCTAAGGGGATGGTTAAATTATATTCCAAGGCTGTATGTTATTGTCTTTAAAAAAATATTGATGACTTCCTCATTCTTGTAGAATCTTTGGCTGAATGAACTTAAAAACATTGTTTTAAACTGGCTGTTTCTGTGATTTACACACTACGGTAATGACGTTTTTTTGTCATCAACCAATTGTCTGCTTTGATGAAACACAGTTAGTTGGGAACTGTTTACATCCTTCTGTATTTCATGTGAGATTTTCTTGGAGCAAGAAAGCACTGTCATAATCCTGAAGCAGAATCCCATCCATTTCTTGCCATTGAGGAAGCTAAATTTTGAGTTGACTTCCACCGAAGACCCTTTCTCAGAACTGAACAATAATGTCTACTTATTCTTGGTATACCTAAGATCGAAAGGCTTAATACAGCACTTCCTTCTCTTGTGAGTAGGATACTGTGATGGAGATACACACAAATCGACTTGTTTTGGAGCACGCACATGGATCTCTTCTCCAGTAATTTTTATTTGGCTTCAGCCATACCATGCTTTTGACGGTTACCAGCACAATTAGGAGTTCAATCATATCAAGAGAAGGACTGACCCTCCAGGAACAGAACTGCTTAGAAGGAGTAATTCTACTGCAATCTCAACACGGAATTTGTGGTCTGATGTGGGCTCCTGAACGTATCTCCAAAGCGATGCCAAGAGTTTTCCTGTCAATAAGACCCTTTCAGTGTTGTCCTGAAGAAAAAGAGGGAGATGCATTCCAAATTCAATATTCCGGGTCTCTTTGAATGCATCCTTTTCTTGAGACTGATTTCCTATGTCCATTCACAAGAGCATATATTTCCGATTCAGAAAGGTTTGAAAATGGCATCCACTGAGTAACTGCTGTTGGTGGCTTCCCCCAGTCTTCAAGAGTTGATGTAATGTTTTGGGTATCGCCTACATTTTCATTCAAAATAAAGGTCGAGTTCTTACGTAGTTGTGAATTCCAGGGTGGTTTGGTTTTTTTTTAAAAAATATCTTTAAATGCTTCTGCTGTTTTGCATATCATGAGGGGAAGTCCTGAAGACTTTAAAACATGACACTTTTTAACTGCTGAGATGCAGTTGAGAAGAGCCTGGGACATGGCAGTGGCAGATGACTGAATTAGTTGTTTGCTTTCCGAAAGTTGAAGGCTTTAATTTATGTTTTGCATTTTTATTTGTGCTTGGGGAGCATGTAACTTCAAGAGGAAGATCAAATATTGTGAATTTCTACTGTTCTGTTTGTTACGTGGAAGTGCCATTAGAAAAGTATGGGAGGAAGAGACAGAGAAAATCAGTTTTAAGGTATGTGTAATGTTGAGAAGATACCAGAGAAAGTGCAAGTGCCATTATATGTGACCAAATGAGGTAGGGAGCTCTGGGTAAATCTTGATGTAGACAGAAAACATCTTTATTAAGGAAAGCAAACCTTCTTTGTACCTAACCAAGAGCGGAGAGTGACATCTTAAAGTCTTCATACAGTACTGTGTGCTAGCAAAGTAGAAATAAACATCAAAGAAATGTTTTTCTGCATACGTATGACACTTTATCCTGAAACACCTCCTGTTAAGCCTACAGTAATGTGGAACTGTGGCAGTTTTGGCAAGCAAGTGACAGAGACAGTAGGTACTGTGCATCAGTGCTGAGATGTGTGGCTGGAGCACAAGCAGCTGGAAACACTTCTCCCAAACACACTGTGGACTGATTACCTTTTCTGCTCCATCTCTCCCTTCCCTTGCCTCCCAGCAGCACTTGTGTGTTTTGTTTTGAAAAAGAATAAAGTGTGAAAGTTCTCTAAATCCAGAAAATGCAATTTAGAGACTATCTTCCTCCTCATCAATTAATAAAGGCTTAATATCTGAGGATACCAACCTGACTCTTGTGTTATGGACCCTGAAATATCCTCTGTGTTCCTGGTTTCCTTCTGTTATTTCCTCTTTATAAATGTTCGCTCTTTAGAAAATGACCACAAACGTTTGCTCTGATACATCATGTATTATAAAACTTCCAAGCTCAATGTGTAGAATGAAAGATGTCAGATCCAGGGAGAGGATATGGCAAAGGACAGATGTTTGCACCAACTCAAACAGAACTAAGCACTACAGTGCTTAGTAGTTTAATCCCTTGGTCCCTGTGGGATAGACAAGTTGATAACATCTCTTTTATAGATGGGGAAAATATCCTCTTATTTACCTCATGATATACTTAAGATGTGCATTATATAAATAGCTCAAAGACAAAAGATTTCATTTAGACTAAACTATTAGAAAAAGTTAAGAATGTTCAGGGTTTGTTTCATGGATAAGGACATTCATAACCATGTCAGACAACATTAAGAATTTATAGCATAAATATGCTTCAGGCACAAATCAATTAATAACTGGTGAAGGACCTAGCAAAGCACTTCCTCGGCGAAGGGATTATTCTGAAATTGTGCATGACAACATTTCAGGCACCTTTCTTTGGTACCTTCTGGTATCGCTCACTGTCAGAAAATAGGAAACTCATCAGATCCGGTCTATTGATTGTCCACAGCTGCAAGTACTTAGTGCAAACCCATCCTCTTCTTATCCAGTATGTTGTGGTACCTTCTGAAAACCTTCAGTTTTCTTGCTCTACTAGTTTGTAATAAAGGTGTATGTATGCGGCGCTCTGTGCTGATCCCCGGGCAGCTGTAGGAGAGAATGGTATTGCTTAAGTCCAGGTGACTTACGGCAACTCAGAGCTCACACCATGGTCATCGATCACAAAGAAAATCTGCGGTGTGAGGCTAACATTCATGACCAGTTTACTAAAATGTTGCTTGATGTTGCCTTGTCTCCAAGTCAAATGACTTTTCAGTGTGGATAGTAGAATATTTCAGCTGCTGGTAAGGCATTGTGCTTCTATGAAGCTTTTCCCATTCATAGATCTCAAAAACTGTCATAACGTAATGACTCTAGATAGTCCCCTTGGGAGCTTTTGTCAAGAAAGCTGCAGCTTTCCACACACACACACGCACCCCCACCCACCCCCAATCTAGAAATCTAGTGGAAATTAAAAAAGAAAAAAAAATTCTCTAGCAGTGGAAGTTCCCTGAATTTCCTGCTCTGCTGTCAAGGAAATATGGTTCTTGTACAAAGTTCATCAAGCAGTATTTTAAGCTGTTTATCAGTATCCGATGTTGGACTTCCTTGTGATTCCTGGGGAGAGTATGAGCTCTCTGACGGTTTGTCTGCTGACATAACTGCCCGTGGTAGGCAGTGCCTGGGGAAAAAAAGATCTGTGTTTCAGTCCAGGCTGTGGGTGGAACAGCCTTCAGGTCATGAGCTGAAATGCACCTGAGAGCGTGCATTTTGCTGAAGGATGATTTTTTTTGGAGTAGCGTCTCTCTGCAAGGTAGAGGAGGACTTCTGATGCTGTCAGAGAACCATTGTCACAGCGCTTTTTGAGGCCCATCTTCGGATGTTTTGGTTTCTTGTGTAAAAAGACTTGAGCAGGATGTTCTGAAAGTGTTCAACTTTGACTTTGTGGTTTGTATTCAGAGGGAGAACCTCTTCAGTTCCATCACCAACTGCCAGCAAAATGTGTGTTATTGATTCCTTCAAGTCTGTGGGATTGATAAGGATTGTCTCCACGAAGTCTTCAGTTGGATTTTTTGAGGACAGTTTCCAGGAAGCTGTCCTTGTCCTCGACGGGACTTAACAGAAGCAATCCGGGAAACTTGCCTACCCCAGCAGAAAGAAGTCAGCTTTTGGAAGCAGCTCACTGAAGGTGCACCCATAGTCTCGGGATAACTTTCAGGAGTTCCGTTTTCTCAGTCCTTGTTCTCTTGTCTGACACCTTCATTCTTTGATTTCTAAGATAGGTTGACTTTTATTTGCAGGAAAAGGGAAGAGGGGAATTCTTTAGGAGCCTAGAGAGCTTTTGCAAGGAACTGTCAGACTGTCAAATGGAAAACCGTTGCTTAAGACTGTCCCTCTGATCAAAGCAAGAGTTATCCTCGTGGGGAAACTTTTACTTCAGTGTTTCTACGTGTGTCCATCGTGTCCCGGTAAAAAGGATTTTTATGCTTGTCCAGTTCCTCAGTGACACACTCTTCGATGTTATTACATTTTTTGGTGCTTCCTGTGCCTATGAAGATACTGACTTTAGCTTTAGAATTATTTTCCTAGACTGTGCCTTGAGGCTGTGCATAGAAAACGTTAAGCTAATTTGTTTGTCCAGAATATCACCGTGCTACTGGTTTGTCTGGAAAACATCGTTGTGGCTTTATGCAGAACGCTATTACGGGCATGGAAGTTGAAGAGCCTAGGCCTGACTTTGCACGGGACGTTGGACTAGAGGCCTCCAGATGTTCACCCTAAAGTAATTCGGCTTATGGAATAAAGAGAAAACTTGAACCTCAGAATGCCTCTTTTACTTTTTAAATGGTATGAAGGTTTGAGTTATAAAAGGAATTCTTGGACAGTTAGTAAAGCTCATGCTAATTGCCTACTTCTGCCATGTTCTTCTGGGCTATCAGCAAGTTCACAGCTGGAGCTGAAAAAAAAAAACAGAGCAGTGCTATTCTGGGGGAATTTACTCCAGACATCCCATTGAAGGGATCTTCTAATCCATTTACTCTAGAAACATGGACAGAAGTTAACAGATGGTTTTACTAAAGTAGGGCCATGTAATGAGACAAATGGTGTGCACTTCTAAACATGCGTCCCCGTGCTCCAAAAATCTACTTCTTGGATGTTTTTCCCCTTAAACACATCTCTCATGTTCCTTAATATCTCCTGGCGATGGTGGTTTTCATTAGGGGCTGGTGGTTTGATCTAGTTAGCTTCTGCCCTTTTTACCCCCTTGAGGGTCTTTGCCACCCACCCTCTGACATTTGTGCATGTGCCTGGGGTTTATTTCCTTTTTTTTTAATTTCCTTTTAAAGAGCTTCTCACCTTTAGAAAGTGCAAATGCACACGGCTGATGCTTAGTCAGAAGTGATGACATACCATAATTAAATATATTTTGGTAATTCTGCATCAGTTTTGAGTTGAGCTTTTGGCCTTTTTAACTTTTAAAGAAAATCTTCTGTGTCAGTCTTCAAAAGTGAGGACTATCAACAAAAAAGTCTTCCTTCAAACTCTTGGAATTGGTTCTGGTGTTGAGGAAATAGGATGGAGAAGGTGCAGTACTGTGCCCGTTATTGTCCAGTTGGTGAATATTATCATGGAGAACAAACAAACTGGGATGTCAGATCTTGCTCTGCAGGAGAGAAACAAACAAAGAAAAAAAAGAAGAGAGTTGTGGGAGGAACAATGCCTGAATTTGTATTGAAGTGACTGGGGATGAAAAGTTTGTCTTTATAAATAGTAGATTGTCATCTCTTTGCCTTTTTTTGAAAAGCTGTGTACGTAGTCATTTGATAGTCATTGTACACTGTCAGTGTTTTCAGTGGACATTTTCCTGGTGGAAAAGGATTTTGTGGTACCTGCTCAGTGAAAGGAAAGCTGCATTGTTTGTTAATAAACACTAGTTTTTACAGGTGTATTACTTGACTCCCAGATGAAATAGTCCTTATTGTCTTTTTATCCTAACTTTTCTTTTCCTTTTCTTTTTATCCTAACTTTTTTTTTCCTTTTCTTTTTAAAGAAACGATTGAAAGCAGCAGAAGCAGAAAGCAAGCTAAAACAAGTGTATATACCCAACTAGTAAGTATCTTTTTGTATTGTTTTGTTTTCTGTTTCATTGTAGAGGGTCTGATGCATGTTTCCATGGCCTGTCAGTATGATGTATTTGCTTTAATTACATGATGACAGACATAGTTGAACAAACATTTGAGAGAACTATTAAATTAGGTTACCAATATAAGGCACCTTCTGCTGATGCTTGAATTGGCTTGAGTTCCTTTGTGTTTTAGCTGAGTTGATGCTGACCACCCTGATGCTAACAAACAACTAGGGGCCCTGTGGAAGAAAACACGGTAACTTTAGTAGTTCAATGGCTAGAACAAAGCAGCCCTCCTCCCTGCATGCTTACGCTGCTGCTTACGAGTGTGTAAAAGACAAAGCTGTTCCCACATGCCGACCTTCCACTTGTGGAGCACAGGGTATTTTTCCTCCGTGGGTAGACGAGGACTTTCCCTTTGGGCTTTCCTGGTTAGGATGCTGGGCTGTCATGTTATTGAATCATAGAATGGTTCAGGTTGGAAGGGCCCTTAAAGATCACCTAGTTCCAACCCCCTGCCCTGGGCAGGGACACCTCCCACCAGACCAGGCTGCTCAAAGCCCCATCCAGCCTGGCCTTGAACACCTCCAGGGATGGGGCAGCCACAACTCCTCTGGGCAACCTCTTCCAGTGCCTCACCACCCTCACAGGAAAGAATTTCTTCCTGATATCCAATCTAAACCTCCCCTCTTTCAGTGTAAAACCGTTCTCCCTTGTCCTATCACTCCACTCCCTGATCCAGAGTCCCTCCCCATCTTTCCTGTAGCCCCCTTCAGGTACTGGAAGGGCCTTTAAGGTCTCCCCGGAGCTTTCTCTTCTCCAGGCTGAACAGCCCCAGCTCTCTCCTTCATGCTGTATGATGTTCCCATCCTGAAGTGACGGTTGCTTATCTTCTAATTTTTATTTTTATACAGATTGGGAGTTGGGGACTTGGTAGCAGGTCCGCATAGTTGTGAACAAAAGGGTAGCTAATTAACTACTCAATAATAGATGTTTTTATTAATTTTTGTCATCAGTGGATCACCAATGTGTGGTTGTTTCCTCATGTTGTTTAGATAGATGTAAGTTTTATATATAGGTCTATATTAAAATTAATACATAATGATATATGTATACAAATATATATAAAAATAGTAGTAAAATATGTTTCTTCTTTTGTGTATCCTCTGCATAACCTAGTCAACAGTTGTTAGTGTGGAACATTAAATCTCCCCTGCCCTTTCTCTTTTCAAGTTTCACTTCCAGATATGTTCCCATGTGTATTATCCTTTGTTCTGTTATGCTGTCTCCTTTCAAATACTTATGAACTTCTACCACGTGTTCTGTTACTTAAGGCAAAACTAAGTTTTACCTATTTAGCTTGCGAGAGAGTCCCTTATTTCTTCTGAAAATAGAGGATCCCTGATTTCTTTTTTACTTTGAAATATGTTGATATCTCTCAGGTGAATTTACTAAAAATTAGATGTAATAGACTAAAACCAAATATATTTCTTGTCATGCAGTTTTTCAACAGTGTGGCTTTTGGTGGGTGGTGTTGCTCTGCAGGGAGACGCTGGACATCAAATTAAACATGAATTCATAATGTGATAAGCTTATAAAGCAAAAGCCAACGTAATTTAGACTGTGGATGCAAAAGGATATTGCAGACAAGAGAGCCTGTTAGTCTTGCTGTTGCTCTTGGATTATAACGTACGTAGGTAGGGCTTTGTATTTCAAAGTTCTGGTGCTCATTTGGTAATGGCTGGCTGGAGTGGTATCTTACCCCTCAACGCTCTATCTCAGCAAGATCATTCTTGTCCCTATCTAGAGAATATAATCAAATCAGCAACTTGCCTCTCTACTTCAGTGAAAGACCTCTGTCTCTACACGTGTGGTTGCTATTTTTATCTCTGGCTTTGATTCCCAGCCATGGTTGATTTTGTGAGTGTTATACCTTAACTTACATATTGTTTAATTGGTAAAATGGGTGTCAGACTTTCCTCCTCTTTCAATATCATTACAAGTGTAGTAGCAATTGCGTACATGACTTGTTTAACCCCACCTGAATGCTTCTGCTGCTTTTTTTGCTATTAATACCTCCAAATGTGGCAACAATTAAGCGCTTCTGAGATATTTTTTTATATTATTATTTCTACTGAAGTTTCAGTACAAGGTCTGGCACATAGGGAATATATTGCATCTACATTATCTTGTGACCTAGAAGAAGATTATATTCTTGGCTTGTAATAGCAATACATGGTGTGGGGATCTAAATATCAATGTTATTGATTTGTCCTTATCGTGTTACTGAGCCCATTCCTGTTCTGAGGCTTGAACCATAACGATCCACTTGTCACCTCAAAAATAAATGACTTGATGTAGGCTGTCACAAGACCTATGCAGAAGCGTATCAGCTGATTTAATGAAACCTATTCTAACAATAACTGGTGTAAAATTGTTTGTAAAGAGAGACCCAGAAGGATATCAGACTCAAACAATTTTATTTTTCTTTTTTTTTTGGGCTCAGGCTGTCTTCCACTGATAGGACTCATTTGTTCCTGTGATGTGAATAAGAAAATCTAGGGAGAGGGGAGGAAAATAATAAGAAAAACAATAGAAGCTGTCTTCAAAGGTTATTCCTCAAGTCACATACACGTTATGCAGTGAAAAATAACAGCTCTACGTGAAGCTTTAGAGTTGATAGTTTTTAACTTAAGACCGTGCCCCAGATTTATAATGTGGGGAACTGAAGCATGGTGGTAATTGATGTGAGGTTATGAAGTCCTAAACCAACATCCTAGATAGTAGACAAACGTTTCTGTGCGTCTTCCAAGAGCAACCCTGGTTTTGGGGCAGACATCTGTAGTTGATGTGACTGAACCCAATGTTTGTATGGGTGGCTTTGTCACGCATCACGAAGGTTGAAAAGAGCTAATGTGCTTTCCTAGCGAAAGGAAAAAGTATAAAATCAGTTGAATTCTACGGTCAGGAAATACTGGAAAGAAAACTAATCTTGTAGTTGTTTTCTGTAGCAATTTCTTTGTCAGTGAAAGTGATGTTAAATAAAGCAGTAGCAGGAGTCAGAATGCACAAAGGGATCCCATCTTCTTAACACAGTTCATCCTGCCGTCCCCCAGTGCGAACACGGGGCTTGGAGACCTTTCTTGTTGCAGACATAGTCTCAGTTTCTTTCTCCTTCTAGCGGATACCCAAACATACTCCTCAGGCTGCTGCGGAAGTCATATTCTGGTTTTTACTAATCTTGCAGACATCATATGTACTAGTTACTTGCTTCTTCTTGACAACTGTCTGGTTGCATAGCTGGTGCTTTTGGGGATTAGGACATCTGCAAATCATGGAGGCTGAGACATAACGATTTTGTGTGGCTTTTCTCTCTTTTGCTTTGATCTAAGTGGGATCAGAAGGGGTAAGAACAGAAAAGGAAGAATGAAGTGCTCCATGTAATCCCCAGCCTCCAAAATGTAAATTTTAAATTTACATCTGTAAATGTAAATGAATACATTCTACTTACAGTATTTTATCTGAGAATCTCAACACACTTTTAAAGCTGCAAATGCTGCCTCACAAATGCCTGTAATGTAGGGAAATATTATTCTCCCTACCCTGCCTCTTCTCTTAAGCTAATAAGGAAACTGGAAGAATAGGCCAAAGCTTTGGATGACTACAAGGGGCAACTGCTTAACAAGCTGAAGATAATTCCTTTATCTCTTTCTTGGTTGTCCACTGCCTAAGGAACAAGACTTTTTTCCTACTCTGTTCAATTGTGCAGAGGTCCACTGCAGCATGGAAAAGTTAAAAGTGCGGTGCTGTTCTCTCTTTTGTAGCTGTGCTTCTTAAAATGGCCATCTTCAGGATTTTGTTGGAGAAAGCTTCTGATTTTTACAAAGCATTGTTTAGCAGACATTACACCTGTTCTTAGAAGTGGGTATTTCCAATAGCCTGGAGAGCTGTGATGAGAGCTCACCTCTCTCTTGTCTGGATGAGGAATCCAGACACCTGTGTTAGCCGCCTAGAGGTGTAGATGGCAGAAGTGTTGCTTACGAAGGCTTAAAAGTTGTTCTTATTTCTGAGGCTTTTATTTCTTAATTGCTCTGTTGCATCGACCGCCACCATGGTTTCCTGAATAACAGGAGACATTTGCTGATGGTGTTAAGTTTATAGTTATTTTTAACAACTACAATTTTATCACTGTGTGGTGGGTCAAACGCTGGTCGTACAGTGAAGGGATTTCGGCATTCTGCCTGGCTCAAGATGACCTTAAGGTTGGGGTTTTTGGGCAGGGGCTTCAATCCATGATGGCTGATTTCCAGTGCCTTCTTTCTTTGTGCTTTATCACCTTAATCTCTTTGGTTGAGAGTAATCTGCAGAGTACAGCCCACGAATCTGCACATCGTGATCCCTGTTCCAGTATAACCGACTGCTCCAGCACAACTGAAACCCAGTTAAAAGACTTTCATTCTTGATGTAAGAGCTGGAAATGATAGTTTCCCGCACCATCAGTATTCTCACTACCTTATTTGCATCTTTCACTTCAGCTTCATTAATTGCCTAATGATTCATCCAGTTATTCATCTAATTCTCTTGTTAATAGCTGTAGCAGGCTTTGGTGGTATCAAGCAACTTTAATTAACATACCGTCAACAATTAAGAGCTTTTTGCCCCTCATGTGACAAAGACATTAGCTGCCTAAATTTTATTGTTACTGCCCCTGTGAAACTTGCCATTAGCTTTGGAGCAGGACTCTTCCTGGGGCTTGTTGCAGCTACGTTAGTTGTACTGTTCCCAAAATGCTGACGTTATTGCCTGACAGTTTTGTGATCAGCGTGATTTGGTGATCAGCTCTCCACCCGTACCTCCCTTTCCACTTGTGTTTGAAGTCTGAGTTTGTTGAGGGTTGCAGAGAGGGCAGCGTAGTCAGGCCATCACCCACCTTTCTGCGTGCTTTACTGATGGATTTAAGTCTCCTTTACCACGTTTTTCAGAGGATAAATAAATGTATAGAAGGGAAACAACCTGTCTGATGTTGAGCCATAGCCATGGAACGTTAGTTGTCTTTACTTCGGTCTTTTTGCTCTGTCTGCTGAGCAACGCCGCTTGTGGCAGTGTGCATCTGTGAGGGCTGTTTGTTTTACAGCATCTCGGTAATGTTTGCACATGGAGTTTGCTGGTGAATCATTGGCAAAAGTTCTTTTGCAGCGGGTTACTATAGTGACATCCCAGAGGAAAGGCTGGATAGCGTGAATGTGTACCCTCTTTCAACTTTTCCTTTGTTAAATGTGTTGGCAGATCTCCTGCCCATCTGTGGTGTCAGAACTTCGTGCCATTCTGATAAGCACCCTGAAACACTTTAATCCTTGTAAGAGCCGAGCAAATTAGTAAGCAAAAGGAGAAGAAAATCTAATCAGGCTTGTTAATCTAAGTGCCTTTATTTTTTTTCTCTTCTCTGCTTCTTTTGTGCTGTTTACAGGGGAACAAACTATTCACAGTGTTTCGGTGCCATGTAGCGTCCTAAGCTTTCTCTTCTGCAGAGAGCCCCTAAACCTTACAGCAAGGAGCACCATCAGAATGCCATCTGAAGTTCTTCTGAGACTGGGCAAATACTCTTTTACCTCTTTCTGTAACGTGTGTGTGATCCTTGGAGGTCATACACAGCTCAATCTTTTTTTTTTGTCTCTATAGCAATGGAGCTTTTCTGAGCTCTGTATCTCAGTGCCTGATTGGATGTTTTGAGATGAGGAGAAGGATGACCTTAGGGCTTCCAGGGCAGCGTAAGCTTTCCAGTAACGTTTGGGTTTGTTCTGGAGCTGCGAGGGCCAGTTGTCTTCAGAATTCAGTCACTTGGAACTCCTTTGCTTCCAGGGGTCATTGCTGAGAATGTGAAACCTAATATTGATGCCCCATTAGAAACAAATTAATTTGGCCATATTCCCACAATGCTGGTTCTGCAGCGCCGGTCAGGGTGAGAAGTAATAAGTATTCTAGGTCACTGAAATCACTGTGGCTCCTGTGTCAGCATGCAACTGATGTGTAAGAAAATGTGTTTCCAGAAAGCGATTTTAAGATATTGCTGCTCGAATAAGTGGGTTCCAAATCATGGGTTTATTAGTTGGAAATAAAAGGAATATGCCCTCTCCCTTCAATCTTCAGGTAAGGGAATATGAGGGAAATGTAATTGGCACTACAACTTGGGCTTGTGTTCAGAAGTTGGCACTAAAGGCTGCCTGCATTTTGTTGCTTCTGTAAGCTGAGCTCCTAACAGAACTTTGCGTGTTTTGTAAGCTCGTCCTGTGTTCTTCTCTGAAACTTAAAGTGTGACTTCTTTCCCTCCATTCCCCGGAAGTCCTGTCCCTGCAATATCAATTCTCTGTCCTTCTTGTTCCCATGCCAAGGGTTTTTTAAATGCCTCTGACACCTCTTCTTCTGCAGAGATTTTGTACTATTCCATACTGCTCTCTATGCCAAGGTTTTGTTTGCCCTTCCATTCTCAGCTCCTGCCAGTTGCTTCCCCTCCACCCCCACCCCCTGAGTCAACATTTTCAAGGGAGTATAGGGATGTGCTGCGGTCATTCAGATGTTGTTATATTAGAACTATAGTGTCACTATAGTGACAGCCATCAATGCATTTCTTGCTCTGTGGATGTTAAGCTTTCGGGCTTTTTCCATTTAGTAGAAACCTAAAATGCTTTTTAGAAAAGTGCAGACCATAGTTTAAGACTTGCCAGAAGGCTTGGATTCATTAATATCTCTGTGTATATGCCATCTCCAAAGATTTTGTTGGATGTGTTGGGTGAGCTTGTGTGAACAGTACATGATGCAAACTTTTGCAGCAAGACAACGTGGAAATACTTGTGACTGCAGTCTAGGATTATCTTTCCCTGAGTAAGGCAGGGGTTGTCCTTTCTCCATCTACCTCTACTGCTCCTTCCCCCAGGCTTCTTTTGGAGATTTAAGTAAAATATCACTCCTGTTAAAGACTCGGAGACATAGAATCATAGACTGTGTTGGGTTGGGAGGGACCTCTAAAGGGCATCTAGTCCAACCCCCCTGCAGTGAGCAACGACATCTTCAACTAGATCAGGTTGCTCAGAGCCTCATCAAGCCTGGCCTTGAATGTCTCCAGGGATGGGGCCTCCACCACCTCTCTGGGCAACCTGGGCCAGTGTCTCACCACCCTCAGTGTAAAGAACTTCTTCCTAATGTCTCATCTAAACCTGCCCTGCTCTAGTTTCAAACCATCTGTAGATAAGATCTTTTTTGTCACCTAAATTAGAATCTCTGGGATAGTGAGTATGACACTTACCACCTACCTGGCCTCACTGGTTTATTGTTTTTAAATGGTTTTGGACTCTTGAAAATGGCGTCTAACTATTATTATAGTTATTTTTATTATCAGCGTTATTTAGATATTATCAGAGACAGTGTGTTCATGGGAGCCTGATTACTGGTAAGTACAGCTTGTTCTGGAAGCCGCACTTGAACGAAATTTAAATCTTCAAACGTTTTGGGCCTTTTTTTTTTTTTTTTTTTTTAAAGTCACATAGGAAATGGCATGCCTTGATTAATGTTTGTCCTCCTTTTTGCTTTGTGTTTTAAGTAACAAGCCAAACCCCAACCAGATCAATGTAAATAATGTCAAACCAGGAGTGGTAAATGGTACTGGAGTACAGGCACAGAACGCGGGAGCAGGACGGGCCTGTGAAAGCTGTTATAGTAAGTGACATGCCAGTATGGCAGCTGTGCATAGAGAGCGCGAGTGTGTGGCAAACACTAAAGTAAAAGCTGTGTTGTGGTGGGGAGGTGGGAGAAAAGGCAGAATTTGACATAGCAGCATTAAGAAAAATGGGGTTGTTTTTTTGTTTTGGTTGTTTTTTATTTTTTTTATTTTTTCGTTACTAGTGTTACATTGGTAAATATAATTATGAAATGCGTAAGGGGGAGTTAGAAAATGTCCTATGTAATTGCAGGTAGCTATTGAGCAAAGACTTTAATCACCAAGGTGTGACGTTGACAATTTTTTCATAGTTTTTCAGTAGATTTCAAAATAAGTGATATCTTTGTATGTGATCTGCTGACTATTATTAATATACTGAGTTCTAATAGTTGTCTTTCTTTATGGGGAGCCTTTAGAGATGCTCATGTCTAGCATTGCGTGAGAAGTCAAGTTACAGATTTATCTTATGTTTTTTAGTTGTAAAATTAATGTACGGGGAGTTCCTGAAGACAATCTCCCCTCCCTCTCTCATGCTCTGCAGAAATTGTTGTCTACCAGTCTTGCAAAATATGAGCTTTGTTTCATTGGCAGGAAATTTCTCCATCCTACTGGTTGTTTTTTCTGTTCATGTTTTAAAGAGGTTTTATGTGTGTAATCAATTTTGCTGAAATCACAAGTACGTGTGACAGTGGGGATGACAGCGAAGCCATCGTCAGGTTTCTAAGATCTGTTTGAGCTTTGCACTGTCTTTGCGTGGTTTTTCTTTTGTGATGGTTCTAAACAGAATAAGCTCTGAAAAGTGATCCTGTTTGAGGATATATATAATTTCCACCTTTGTTATCTCTAGCCACACAGTCTTACCAGTGGTATTCTTGGGGTCCCCCTAACATGCAGTGTCGCCTCTGTGCATCCTGTTGGACCTACTGGAAGAAATATGGTGGCTTGAAAATGCCAACACGGTTAGATGGGGAGAGACCAGGACCAAACCGCAATAATTTGGTAGGTATCTTCAAAGCAGAGAGCTCTGTGTTCTTGCCTGGAAAGCTAGGTGCCATGATACCCAAATAATTGTTCACCGTTCTTAAATATGTAACGACCAAAAGAATGCCTTCGGCCTCCGTTGTTGGTCTTGGGTTTGGTATTTCATGTCTTGCAAAACCTGGCACATTAACTTTGGCTGTAAGTAATTTGTTGCCAAGTACTGCCCTGAGAAAAAAAACTAACATTTGTTTAGCAAACTAGCCATCAAATGCGTGGGATAACTTAATGAAGATGGAAAAAACTGAAATGCCAGCAAGTGTTTTGGGTATTCAGTTTCCACGATTTTTGCTGTAGGGGGAAGAGGACTTTTTTTCCATAAAGGAATTCATTATTTCCTGAAACCTGTTCCCTTTCCTAAGGCACATTCAACATTAGATACCCCGAATAGCTAGTGGCTTGTCACAGATCTCTTATCTTGTTTTTCTACTTCGTCCTTTTCTTTATTTTTTTAATTAATCCTCCTTCCTTTTGGATAGGTTTGAGTAAGCATTGTATGAGCTTCTTCTGTTTATTTTTTCCCCTTTTTATTTAAAAAAACAAAATTCTCAGAGTTTTTCTGAATTTGGTGGAAGTTCAGTCTGGAAGCATCATACATTGAGCTGGTTGTAAAAAGTAGCTGCATCACATGGACAGAAGGAAAGTGCTCACTGAACTTTGGTTGTAGATTAATTCCTTTCCTCTCTCCTAGGCTTTGCCATCATTCCCTTTCTATTCTATTCCTTTTGTCTAACCTCTGTCCTTTCCATGCTTCTCTTTGCCATCTGAAGCTGCCTAATAGCTGAGAAAACTGCCAGGTTTTATCAGCCTTATACCTCTTGTTTGTTAATTAAAAAGTATGTAAATAGTCAGAGAGGGGGAAGTCTTGTTCTCCCCGAACTGAAATTTCCTCCTATTTTCCAGCTGTGGGCAGGTTTGAGATAGCAAAATACTACTTGCATTATTTTATTGGTTGACTTAATTGCTTTTCGTGAAGATACTGCTTTCTCTCTCTGTAGTAGATAAATGTCTCTCAGTATTGTTCTTTATTGTGAATATTGAACAACTCTGTAAATGCATTCATTGAGTTCAGAGTAAGAATTAAAACAAATTCTCGCAACTTTAAGACAAAACCATTCTTGCATGCTGCATGTTTGCTTTGGGAAGCGATTTGGTGATGTATGTTTTAGCCATGCATCTGCTCTGTGATTTTCCTCTCCCTCTTCCAAATGCTTTGTTACAAGGAGTTTGCGTTGTATATCCAGAGCAACTCTCAGCACTCAAAGTCTGAGAGTCCTTCTGTTGGCTCTGTAAGCACTAAATCACACATGATAGCACCAGGTAACTTCTTTAGGTCTGGCTTTTGGATCTCTACTTTAAAACTTGGGACAGCACAGAAATAAATAGTTTCCTGTGTAGAGAAAATGCTTACCTTCGTTTTATCCTTTGAAATATTTTGGAAGAAAATTCCAAATGTTGGTGGGTAAGATCTGGGAAAAGAGGAATAGCTGGGCTGAAAATATTTTCATCTGTAATACTGTTTCTGCTCTTACGTCTGGGAATCAGTAGTTGAAAGTGATTTTATATGATAGTCTTCCTCTTCTTTAAAACCTTACTTCCTAATAATTATTTTTTAGAAACCATATTTCTTTTCCTTTCTTTCTAGAGTCCTCATGGCGTGCCAGTACGAAACAGTGGGAGCCCCAAGTTTGCTATGAAGACACGACAAGCTTTCTATCTCCATACGACAAAACTGACGAGAATTGCCAGACGTTTATGTCGAGATATCTTGCGCCCTTGGCATGCTGCAAGACATCCCTACCTGCCTATTAACAGCGCGGCAATCAAAGCAGAATGTGAGTGGTGATGCAGCTGGGACCTACTTGCAAAGGAGCCCTTTGAAATTCCTGTCCTATAAAGTTTGTTGTGCAACTTGTCGCAACGCCCTCTTGCACGTAGTTAGTGGTTTCTTAAAATCTAGCTATACTTGGACTGCTCTTCTAACTGATGGTAGGCTAGGCAAATAACTTTGAAAATTCATGAGTTGCTTGTTTTAAAATATTAATGTTTGCTATTACATTTCGCATTCTGTGTTTGTGTCCTGTTGCCAAGACATGCTTGCAACCTGTAAAATTCCTTTTGATTGGAAAGCTCTTTTCGGATACTTGAGTTACTCATTTAGTTTTGCTACAATACCTAAATGTCTTTACCCTCTAATTATTTTTCTTTATTTTACAGGCACAGCACGTTTACCTGAGGCATCAGAAAACCCATTGCTATTAAAGCAAGTGGTTCGAAAGCCTTTAGAAGCAGTACTCCGGTATTTAGGTATTAAGAACCCCAAACACGCAAACCCCCAACCAAACAAAAAAACCCTACTAGCTAATTCTGCAAATCCATTTGTTTCTGGGTTTAGATGCTAGTTCTGGATCACCAAAAAAACCTGTGAAAACCTGCCCATGAACGTGTCCTTTTTCCTTTTCCTCCTTAATTTGGCAGGCCTGGTGGCACAGCAGTCCACTCTGGGCTCACAGAGATGTATCAGAAACTTTTTCAAGTGCAGGGAGGGTTGTATGTGCTGTGGCCTTTGATGTATGTGGGGACAAGTTACCTTCTGCTAACGGAGGCATGAACATAATGTTGTGGGAACAATTGATCAGTCCACTGTTCCAGTTTTTGGGCTGTCTGGAGGCTGTTCCTACAGTTGGGTGCTCCAAGAAGCCTCTCGGGTTTAGGGCGGCACTGTGTTCCACAGCTTGTGAATCAGTTGCTCGCTGTTCTGTGCTTGAGCTAGACAAGGGGACTGTATTTCCATTCTTTACTTTCTTCTTGGGTTTTAGTTTGGGTGGTTTGTTATGTTTTTTTTTTTTAAAAAAGGTTTTCTTGAGGACTTGGGCCTCATGAGCTGATCTGTGGTGGAGTACTGAGTAGCTCTGTACAGGATGGTGTAAGTCGTAGGTGCTGGAAGAGGCCAGCTACGTGACACGCCAGCTCTGACTAGAAATGAATGCAAAATCATTTTCCCTGGTGTTGTTGGTTGCTAGAGGTACCCTGAAGACACGTCTCAGGTTATTACTGCAGTCTAACCACAGAAGGCTGGCTTGGACAGTGGTACTTTGAAGGCTTCCAGATTAACAAGGAAATTGATTGCCTTTTTCCTCTGCTGAGAAACACTGGAGTTGATTTGATGTTTCTTTGAAAGCTTTTGTTGATTAAATATTGTGAGGCTCAGGGTTTATTAAATATTTACTGCTTCTCTGTTGAGTGTTGTACTTCTACTGTGTACTAATGAGATACACAGATTGAGAAACCTTTGGATATGTATAGTGCAACCAAATAAATAAGGGCAGAAGCTTTGCTGTTGGATAAAATCTTACTTTTAATGTTTGTACAGTAGGTTTTGAGATTTCATTAGCACAGTGTCAGGGTCTCCATTTGACTATTGGACTGGGAGAAGAGACTGAAAGTAATGGAGGGAGGCTGATGGACTGGTGGAGATGTATTTTTGGAGATGTTGGGCTCAGTGTACTTCAAGCTCTATGTTAACTTGGCTGTTGGGCCTGCGAGAGAAAAACTCAGTTGAAGCTCCTATTTTCTGTTGCTTGTAACTTCCTCAAAATTTTTTTCAGTTGAACAGTGTGTGCTTGATCATCTCTGCCTCAGCCAGAATTTTGAATTCAGAGTCTCTGTGTATTCTTTCTGGTGGTGCTTTGATTCCTCATTTGTTTGGCCAGTTTTTTACAAACCTTGCAAAACTGGCGGAGTTGTAATTTCCACAGAGTTTAAGGTGGTTGCATGACTGCCCAAAGATGGCTTTTAATACAGAGCAGCCCCCAGATGATCTCAAATTGTCAGAGAGTAGTGTTTTGGAAATAGACAAAGTGCTTTTGTTATTAACTCTTATTTTAGGATAATATGTTACAGTGCATATTACGACATAGGTTTTAACATCTTCAGTAGAGGTGAATTCCTAAATATACTTAAAATGCTTTATATCAATAGCAATCATCAGTCAAAATTATTGACTGAAATCGTTTGTCTATAAGGGGAGGTATACCTGGTCACCTTGGAAATTTGCAGGTTGTTTTCAGATTTATAATTCCAGTATCTTCACTAATTAAAAATTCACTAATTGCTGTTTCACAACAGAGTCTCATCCATGTCCTCCGAAACCAGATCCTGCAAAGAGCTTGTCCAGTTCTCTCAACAATCTGACTCCTGCTAAGTTTACGCCTGTTATTAATAATGGGTCCCCAACTATCCTGGGAAAAAGAAGTTACGAACAACACAATGGAATGGATGGTAAATATTTTTCTGCAAAATATATCATCTGTATAGGCTTTTTATTCTGTCCTTTCAGTATACATAGCCCTTTATGTAAATTCAGAGTTTCTTATTCTTGGGGGGTGGTGTTAATTTTTTCCGTTTGTAAAAGCTGCTTGTCCTATTTCTCCTTCTGGGTGTTGTGACATGGGGTGTGTACCGGGTGGCCCCTTTAATTTTTAAATGACTAATATGAAGAAAACCTTCATGACTTTTCCCAGTGATGTTTTGTTTTTCTTTGGAGGTTTACAGCTTTTTTTTTTTTTTAGCCCTTTTTTTTTTTTTTAAGATAGCAGCTGGGCAGTTCCCAGGTGGCTTAGTAATGTGGGGATCACCTGGCTTTCAGCAATGCTACCAGAGGCTCCATGCCATTGAGGGAGGCAGATGTCTCAGATCTAGCATGGCATAAACCCGCTCCTGCCTTGAGCAGAACCAGAGCATTCGCTTTTGTTGGACCTGTCACTGAGCCCCTCTGCGCAGTGGCGTTTTTGGGCTTCATCTCCTCAAGAATAAAAGGCAAGGGGAAGGTGTTTGGAGTGGGAGATAGACGCAGGATGTTCCTGGCACAGACTCCAGGGCTCTATTCAGAAGAGTTGGTCTTGCCTGAGAGTGTTGGGGAAGAGCAAATGCAGTCTTTTTCTCAGACGAGGATAAAAGGGTCTGGTCAAATGGTCTTAACGGGAGTGAGAACACGGAGGGTAGCTCTCCTTAGCAGGGGAAACGAACAGTTGGTTTAACGGTGACTCTGAGCAGGGAGGGAGATACAGAAAATCTTTCTTATTTTTTTACCTTTAATTTTAACTTTATGTATGGCTTAAATATACAAACATTTGATATCTTATTGTTTGTGGTTTAACATTAAGAACTTTTAAAACTGCTGCTGTTCAGGTTGCTGATGTGATGTTTTTCTCTTTTCTGTTCACTTGTGCTCTATCAGGCAACATGAAGAAGCGCCTGTTGATGCCTAGCAGGGGTAAGACCTTGAAGCTGCGCTCAGCTTATGCTAGGAGAGCAATTTTTAGTTTCATCTGCTGGCTTGTCTCTGTGCTTTGTGGCTATTGAGTCTGTGTGCACCTTCTGTGTTGATGTCTGAGTGTTCCTTGGGTAACCATTTCCACCCATGGTTATGCTGCTCACCTTCCCGGCTTTTCACATGCAGGTGACGAGTTGTACAACCGTACTGAAGACATGAAGTGCCATGTTCAGAATTGTTTGCTAACTCCTCAAGTTGAGGATGTGATGGTTGATTTTGAAACTAGGTGGTGTTTCACTGTTTGGCTCTTAAGAAATCAAAAGTTTCATGCGTCCTGAACTACTTTAAATTCACTTCGGCCAAAAGAAATAGAAGACAGTATTCACATCGGGTCCCAAGTTCAAGCCTCTGTATTTTCCACTGTGAGTAGACAGTCTCACCGATGAGCAACTGTCTGCGCGTTCCCTACTTGCAGTAGAAACGGTTTTCAAAATTTCCACAGGTTAAAAATCAATCTCTTCTGACTACTGAATAGACCCCAGAAGCTTTAGTTGGTGATGATGCAGGAAACATACAGGTGATGTCACTTAAACAAATTCAACAGAACAGACCAATTTTGAATAGTTAGTATATAAAAATGTCATTGTGAGACAGGCAAACGCAAAACCTTAAGCTTACATGGTTAGGGTGAAATGGCCCACACTGCATGCCCTGATGTCACGCGTTGTGTTTAATGGCCTGAGACAGTGGACGACTGTTATAAATATGTTTACATGCATGCGTACATAAGTGCATGCGCAGAATACAAGAAGAATGAAGACAGTGATTGTTCTGCCCTCTTTAGGAATTTATACCTTGGTATGGTGTTGCTGAGTTTTTAATGTGCTTTTTAGCTTTTGTGTTTTGGGAAGAATAACAAAACCCTGCTTCTTCAGTCAGTTTGGCTTCCTGGGAAGCTTTGTGCAGTAATGGGGGGATGTAGATGCGGAGTAGCTCGCTTAATTTCCACGGCTCCTAGTGACTACCTGCTTATGGGCATTCCTTCTGCTCCCCGCTACGTGTCCTCATCAGCAAGGGGACTGCTGAGTCACTCAGCAGATGACACACTTCTGAAGCTTGGAGATGTTGTGTCCCAAAGGAGGGAAGTGGAAGAAGAACTGACCCTTCCCTCATCTCTGTGTAGAGCACTGGATTTGATCACCTGAGACCATTTACTTACTCAAAATGAACTTGTTTTGGTGTTTTAGGATGTCTATCTGCTAGAATACGTATTTGATTAGGTATATTTCAGTCATAACTGTTGCTGGAGCAGATTGCAAAAAGAAGACTTTGGTGAGGTACCAGTTTGGGCTGCTCAGAATACGTGTTTCTCTGAAGCTGACGTGCATAGTTGTGCAGGGGCTGGCTCTCACCAAGCGCCTGCTGCTGCTTTATCTGCTGGTTCTCTTCTCAGCCAGCCCCTGAAATACTTGGTGTAGTATTTGCTCCTATAACCGTGAGGTAGCGGAGTACGATTCAGTCCTGGAATCTGTTTACCTGCTGGAGTAGTGAGTGGTGACTGGATATTCTTGTGAGCAGTTCAGCTTAAACTTGTTGGTTGAGATTTATTTGTGAATGGAAGATGTTTGTCAGGCTACAATTTCAACATCTGGAATATTTTCTGACCGTGGGTTGCTGGAAGCTTTGCCGAGACACAGAGGAAAGGGAGACACCTGCAATGAAACAAGGTTTAAAGAACTTGGATCAAGATCTACTGGGGATAGGGAAACAGATGGTGGAAGTTCGGTGGATCCGTTTCTGGCCTGAAGACACTTTGTGTGCCAGTGCCACTTAGCACTGGTTCCCAGTTGCCTTGCATGTGAGCTGTGGTAAGCTTTGCTGGCTCTAGGCATGGCTAATGCCAGTTTCCTGTGCCATGCCAGAACTGGGAACATGGTGTTGAGGCTTCTCCTTGGCTCTGAATTGAGTCATCCGGGCTTATTAGTGGTAGGAAGGGAGAGGAGGAGGTCAGAGGAGAGGAAGAGCACAAGTTGGAAGCGTTGTGAAGAAGAGAGGCATGGCAGCGAGAGCGATGAAGCCTTGTGACCAGAATTAAGGAGCCAATGAGTTAGTAAAAAAGGACTGAAATAAACCTATCTACCAGAATGGCTGTTTTTTTTAATTATAACTGACCTAAAATAAAAGAAAAAGATTAATAAGAGTAAAACTGAATTGTTATAACCAGTCAGATTCTTCATTTACATGGTTCCTATAGATACTATGGGAAGTTGTGGGCATTTTGTTGTTTTTGTTTTTCCTCTCCCCTTAGTGATACATGGTGGCACGCTGGCTGGTTTAGGTCAGGTCTACTGCAAAGAAAAGCTAGTGTTAAGACGACTGCACGGAGAGGCTGAAAGTATTCTTTCTGCACAACTTGAGGTGCGGGAAGACGCTTTGTCCACCAATGTTGAAAGTTTTCAAGGAGATGTTAACCTAATGCAATGTTAGGTGAATTATCCAGGGTTTTTTGTGCCTCCTGCTGATGTGCTGTGTTGGTGGTACCTGGGAGATATCTTATGGTTTGGACAGGTCACTGTGTCAAAGTCTCTCTAAAGCATTAAGATCCATGTTTATACGTATATATTGGTCAGGTTTCTAAGGCATTTAAATTCCCATGGCACGTGCTGCCTTTGTTGAGAATTAGACTGTTTAACACTGCTGAAAATTGAACTGCTCGTGTAGGTTTTTGGGTGTTCTTCAGGCAGCTCTGCTGGAGGATTTTCATCTGAGGCTCTACCACCCCTTGGTATTTAGGATGAGGGGTGGTCAGTAGTTAAAATTCAGCCCTCAGAAAAGCTCATCAGTGAAGTGCTTTGATGAACGTTTCTGCATAAATGGAAACACAATTCCTAAATGTGCCCAAACGACGCCTGAGGGGTTGGAGCTGGAAGACCACCTAGTCTGTGGGCGGATGCTGGTTGATCAGGTTGGACTCTGTGTGGAGAGAGGTAGTAATGGGAAGTAAGGAAAGGCTGTGAAAAGGGGAACCTTGGCCGTGAGAGATCAAGGAGGAAAAGAAAAGGAGGCTGCTGTTGGTGTGCTGGGGGCAGAACTAGTTAAAACTAATTATGTGTATGTTAGAAATTGCTGAACTTGGAGTACTTCAGATTTTTTCCTTTGGAATTCCATTGTTTGTTTGTTTTTTCTCTGGCTGCTGTAACTCCAGCGAAGTATCTTTAACTTTTCTTTTTCTGAATCATCCCTGCTTAAGCCTGGAGAGCTGAACTTTTTCAAGCTTTGCATATGATTTGTCTGGTCGGGCATCTGGAATTTCAGCTGGTGCTTGAATTCCAAGAACAGGAGGATATTCTTAATCTCATCTCTCCTCACTACCTCCGCTCTGTTTTATAAGAAGGGTGTAGTCCTTCCATCTATTTTGTTTTCCTCTTTTCTAAATTACATTGGAGGCATCATTAGGCATACAGTGCCCTTCCCAGCTCTCCCTCAACATTAGATTAGCATGGACAAATTCCTGCAGAATCCTGTTTTTGGAGCATGAAAAGTATATGGAATCTCATAAGCTGTTGAATACAGTGAGGTGTTAAAAAATGATTAGTTTATTGCTTTTTCATTAGTGTCCTGGAGCTTGACTGACAACATTTGCCATGAAACTTCCTGTAGAGAGATCGAGACGATGTTTTATGTTCTGGACCCTGTTTGCTTTTCTCCTTACAGCTCTCCAGTATGGGATCGATGAGATACTTGTCTATGCAAATCCCTGCTGGGGGAAGGGCGGGAGCATTGTTAGATTTTTATTTTTTTTCCTCGCTCTTTTACACCGTGTTAGCTTTCATCTGATCAAATTTGTTTTTTCAGGGTCATCACATGCACTCTAAAATTGGCAGAAAGAGAGAGAACATGAATGAGTAGCTGAAATAAAGGGAAGGCTTTTCCCAGCAACAAACTTGCATTGATAAAATGGTAGGGGATCGAATGCTGAAAATTGGAGAGGGTTTATAGAAGAGCCATGAAAACGGTGAAGGGACTGGAAAACACACTGCATAATGGAAAATGCTTTTATCAAAGTGGAAGTTGTAGATGTTTGTCTCTGCTGACAGGAGCAGCAGAAGTGCAATAATAGAGGGCTTTTTAGTCTAGCTGGGAATGGAATAATGAGCTGCAGTAGCCAGAAGGTACAGTAGAAAATCTTTGGCTGGAAATAAGCTGCACATTTTTGAGTGAGGTTAATTAACTATTGGAATACCTTGCGTCTGCTACTGGGGATTTCTAAACCAGAATGGAATGTCGATCTAATTTAACGTGTTCTGGTTCATTGTTTCTCACCTTTTGGGGAAACGTGAATGAAATCCTAGAACTGGAAGCATTCATCAGCCTAGCATGGCATTAGTTCAATTATCAAGAGATGGGCATGGAAGTGGAAATACTGCTCTTGATCAAAAAACGGCTATCAAGGTGGGAATATAAGGAAGTTCTCTAGCGTCAGCCATGTAGGTGACCAGACTTACCTCTGAGGTTTTTTTTCTGTCTGACTTAGGCCTTGCAGAAAATTTGGGCTTACCTATATGCATAAATTGCATTAAAATTCTGCCTTTATCAGCAGTGGCCCTGGCTGCCCTTCCAAAGTTGAGGATAACCAGCCAAAGGAAATCTGCCCATCCAGGAATGTCTGTAAACAGCAGGGAGTATTGGTCCTTAATGAATAATGTCATACATGGGGTACTGTGGAAAAGTCCTGGCTTTAGCTGTTGATATCCAAACCGGTGTAATGCTGACTAGCGTCAAGAAGGAAAACGTTCAGTGCTTCTTAAAGGAATGACTGTTTCTGGCCAGTGGCAGCACAGCTGAGAAGAACAACAAGTTGCTTGAGAGGCTTTTTGGAGACCCCAAGAATCATGTGCCTGTGCAACTTCCTTGCTTTAGATTCTGTGCCAATAGTACAGATTATTTTTGGGAATTGTACGTAGGATTTTGTTTTCAGATGTTAAGTGAAACTTTTTTCACTTGCCTTCAGCTTAGCCCTGACACTCTGATTACTTTCTTCTGGTGTTATGAAGAAAGATCTGGAAATGAAATCGGGCGATGGACATTATGCTCTATGGATCAACTAGTGAAAGCCATTTCCTTTATGAAGGATGGTATGGAGTCAGATGCAAATGTTGATTGTGGGTGAGGAGAGTGTGTGTCCCAGGGCAGTGGTAGGGAGCAGGTGTAATTACTATGAGAGGAAACAAATGCTTAACAACGCAAGGGCAGAATTCCAAATGCCCCTGAGAGTACAAAGCCTGAACTTGTAATTAAGTGGAATCTACGTGTGATACATGTCATATACATTTCTCTGTGTGTGTGTATATATATATGTTTATGTATATGATATGTAATACTCCCAGTTCCAAGAACAGTGAATAATTCATTGATTTCTAGTTTACGTAGTTTGGATCAGCAAACCCTAAAGCAGTGAGGTGCATGGTTTTGTTGCCTCTTTTTTCTTTTTTTTTTTTTAACCGTTTAGTGTGTTACAGCCAGACCAGAATACACCGTGATGCTCTTTCGGGAATGCGAGTGGATAGTATTTATTGACTCAACACCAAGATAGATAGCAGCTCCATTCTCGACGCATTTGTCCAAGGGTAGCTACTGACACATTGTAGTTGGATGTCACTGCCCAGAAAGGGTTAGTTGGGTCCTTAAAGTGCTCTTAGCAGAAGGTACAGCTTTGCATGAACAAACACATCGTCTGTGAGGTCCTGTGAAGCAAATGAACGTGAACTGTTAGACCGAGCATTTTAGGAAGTACCGTCCAAATCCAACAAGGTTAATGTGCAGGAGTTAGTGGAAGGAGGAAGGGTAACGAACCACTACTCAATCATACAAAATTGAAGCTCCTCTTTGTGGAATCTCTCATTTGGAGTTACTGTTTGTTTAATGTTGTCTTGGGTTTATCTGTCCAACAGAGAACTGTGATCACTTCTGTGTTTCATTACAACCAAAACAGTCTGTGTTTCTGTATTTGTTGCATGGGGCTGGGCTACTGTATTCTGAACTATGTGAATCTTTCCTTTTTTTTAACCTTAAATCTTTTTTTTCCTTTTCCTCTGCCAATCTTGGTAGGAACTTACTTAGGTAAGTAAATTGCAATTTTAACATTGTTCTTATGTACAACAGAATTTTAAGAAAATAGTAGTCTAGGTGGTGTTTGGTACAATTGATGCTCTGTCCTGCTTGTTGCACTTGCATTCCTGAAAGTTTGATTTTTAGAAGGTGGACACTCAATCTGTGCGCAGCATTAACACGGTCTTGGCAGTTTAAGAAAAACACGGGTATTAAAGCATTCTTATAAGCTTGCAAAAACTATGTGTGTGTATATGTCAATACACAGGGACTACTTCAAGTGAACCAGTAATTTGGAAGTTAAATTCCTTGTTCATCAAGCCTCATTCATGCATGCATTTTTATATTTTTTTTTTCTAGCTTGCTCACAAATGTGGTACTGTTGATGTTGTTGTTACTGCTGGGAAGGATGGAATCCCAGGAGGAGGGTTACTTTTGGAAAAGGAAAATGCGTATGAAGAGTGTACGGGTTTTTGAAAGCAATGTATTTTAGTATAGTAAACCTGTGGAAGTGTGTGTTGAATTCTCTACGTTCCTTGTGACTGAAGACGTGCTTATGAATGTTACTGCATATTGCATGTTCCGCATGATACTCCTCTTTGGTAAACAGAAGTTAAAAACAAAATACCATCTGTGACTTAATTGCTTGATGTCCTCATTGGTTAAAAAAAAAAAAAGAAAGAAAAGAAAACATGTATTATGTTAACATGAGATGAAGGACCCATATCTTTGTGTGTGGTGGATATGCTGAAGACTGGAGTTAGTAAGTTTGAGTAAATATAAATTTAACAACTCCCAAGTTACTTCCAGTGGCTGGAAGCTGGGCTACTCTTCCTCCTTGGTACAGACTTGTGCCAGACTGTGATCTCAGTATAGAGGCAATGGTGTGCGTGTTCAGGCATGGAAAAGCACTGGAAGATTTCTACCCAAGTAGAAAAGTGGCCACGGTTGGTGCTTATTCTGCAGCTTCTCGATGTTTGCTGTAGTAACTTCACAGAAATATCCTTGCACTCCAGTCTGTGTTGGGCGCGCTGCTGAGGGTTTAGGCTCTCCAGCTTCTCGAAATGGCAGCTGTGTACTGTGTGGAGTTGGCAAAAAAGCAGGCCAAATATCTGAGGTGGGAGTAATTTTTGAATGCTGCCATCCAGATGCCGAGGACCTCTCGCTTGGACTGGCGGGGACTGGGACTGGACCAGCCAAGAGCGTGCGCGACTACTCTCCGGCTTCCAGTGGGACCAGATCTGCTGGTTTTGGTTTGCTTCCCATCGGGAAATTAGATTCCTCCGCTCCACTCTGTGTTGTGCCGACTATTCCCGGCTCCCGCAGCACGCTCTTGGGGTGCTTGCTCTAGTTGCTGCAGGAAGTTTGGGTGTTCTTTCATTTTAGATTTAACAACATCTGAAAGCATTAGATTCAAATGCTGAGAGATTGTTGGAAAAGAAACAGGTTGATTGATCCCCCCCCAACCCGAAAGATAAAGCTGCCAAGTAACAGTAGTAACAGACTTGAAATTGCTGTTTGTGATAGTCCTTCGCCACCTGCGTTTTTTTTTTTTTTTGCATGGAAGTTTATTCCCCTGCAGCTTTGATACCTGGAGAATGAAAAGATCATTAGGGCATAGTAACCTGCTGTGTCTGGTTTTGAGCCAAAATCTCAGTAATTAATGGTCTGAAGTTGCAGCAGGGGAGGTTTAGGTTAGATATTAGGAAGAATTACTTTACTGAAAGAGTGGTCAGGCCCTGGAACAGCCTGCCCAGGGAGGTGGTTGAGTCGCCATCCCTAGAGGTGTTTAGGAAACGTCTAGATGTGGCACTTCAGGGCGTGCTCTAGTGGCAGAGATTGTAGGTTGTTTGGTTGGACTCGATGATCTCAAAGGTCCCTTCCAACCATGAAGATTCTATGTTTCTATGATAAATTGTGCTTGTGGAACAGTTCAGAGGTCTCTTGTCGCTATGTTTTGGGGAGTTGAGGCGTGCTTTCGGGGTGTCAGTCTCTGTACTGGGGTTAGTTGTTTTGTTGCCATTTTGGTAACAACGTAGAATCGTCTGTGGCAAAGGACATCCATGCTTAATCTGTAGCTATACCTTTAGTTTACCCTGTCTGCATTTTATCCTCTGGGACTTCCTCTCTATTTCAGTGTCTAGAGGAGACTTTGGCAGGAGAAATCGAATGGCAGAGATTTTATAGTGCTCTGGGTTTTTTCAGTGCTATGGAAAAAAAAAAATTTAGTCTTGAGTTTTCAGAATATATTTCTATTTCTTTGGCTGCAGAAGAGTGGAAGATCTGCTTAGATTCATCACTGTAGACCTTTACAGCTTCTAAAGGTTTGTGGTTTTAAAGGTTTGGTCACCTCCTTTTTTTGTTTGTTTGTTGTTTTTTTTTTCCTTATTTGGAGGAGTTTAGTGTTGTTTCTGATGCGGAGCTATGGAAATTTAAGCAGTTTGACCTTCGATGTCATCTAAAGGAATATACACACTTTCTATCCTGTGGCTTCTCTAGACATTCCTCCATAAAATAAAGATGTTTTTTTTGCCTGTAGAGGAGCTGTCAGAACCTTGGTAGGTTTTGCTCCTGGTTTATATTTGTATGCTGCCCTACTTTTTTTAAACCGCTTGTGGATGCGTGCGTGTGGGGAAGTCTCTCTCAAACCTTGATCTGTGCTAATGGAGCAAGGACCTTGGGGAGGACTAAGTTTCCTATGGTGAGTTACTTGTCACTCCTTATCCGTGAGGATATCCAAGACGGAGGATTGGCTTAGTTCGTAGAGGTGCCTGTCTCGCAGACCTCATCTCTCACACAGAAGCCACCAAATACTTTTGGGTGAGAATCCAATGTTTCCAGTACGGATGCATCCTGTTGACTTGACAGCTGTTCTGCAGTGGGTTACAGATGTTACGTGCTCTCTCTCCATCTCTTTGGTGACCCTGCTGGGTAAAAGTTGCTCGTTTAATAGCAGTGCTTCAGCTGCACGTACTTCTAATGTGATTTTTATTGCAAACCGAAGCTAGTCTTTTTAGCGTCTGTTTTCATTTTTTCAAACTCTAGTCTGAAAAGTGTGACTAAAAAATTCACAGATAAGATTAATGTGCAAATTGATACCTTATTACTGTGATAGCAATAGTATAAATTGTATTGAAACTGTACCTTTGTTTTATGTCCCATTTTACTGGGGCAAAAAGTTCTCATGGGCAGCTTTATTCTAGAAGTTCCAGCCTTAGGGGGTGAGGTGTGTCCCCGTTTATTATCACTGCTGCTTTGCGGTTCGAGGGCTCTGAAGCTTTGGGGCTCAGAGGTTCTGCTCCATTTGTGTCAGTCTCAACATCTCTTCTCACTGCAGAATATTCCAGATTAATTGTGGTGCTTGGGAATAGCGCTGTGGTGTATCCAGCAACAGCCGTCGCAGCATCCACGTATCGGCTGCTGCTGTAGGCCAGGCTTTTCTGGCATCAAGGATGTTCTTAGTACAAGAAAAGAAACGATCTGGAGTGTGGTTGAAATGAAATGTGTGGCTCCAGTCCAGGGACTCGCATCAGTTGATTTACATCTCTCAGAGCTCCTGCGAATGGAGAAAATGTTATCTTTCTGTTACGGGAGAGGGAAGAAAAAGCGAGTGCTGGAGTTTAGCTCTGAAGCCAAGAGATTCGGGTTGCGTCCTGCTGGCTGTGCTGTTTCCCAGCATCCGTGGAGCTCTTTGTCCATCCATCTCCAGCGGCTGCTCACAGCTGTGTTTTGGATGCGATTGCTGCTCCCATGTAAAAAGGAACGATTATGTGGCGCCTACATTGCCTTTGTCAACATCCAAAGGTTGTTACTGGTCCTCTTACTCGGTGCCTGGTACATCTGTTCTACAGATTTGATGGAAATCTTTCTGGCAACTATTTCTTCATCCCTGTGGATACTTAAGCTCAAAAATCCTGCAAAAATTGAAACTGTGTGTCTTCATCTTCCAAGTAGCTAACAGCATGCATCTACCCAGAGTGGAAAATACACTTGGTACAAACTGCTGATTTTAGCGTGGTGTCGTGATACTCGATTCTCAGAAAATGTCCCCCCCTGTTCCGCCTTCCTCCCTCCCGATACGTCGCAGTGCCATGCGTTTCCTGGCACACTTGCTGTGAGTACATTGTCTTTGGTTTTACCAAGGAGAACCTCAAGGAATCTGTTGGGAGTGCGGGACCGCGAGCTGTAAAAATTCATTTTTGCTGGATTCTTTAGAAAGCTTCGCTGTTTCCTCACAGCTTAAATGGTTAGCAATGGGAAGTTTCCATAGTCAAGCTGGGAAGCTTGCTGTAAATGTGAAAGCAGGATTCATACTGAGAACTTCTGTAGCCAGCGACGGCGTTTGCTGATGCCTGTCTGGTAGGACCTGTTGGATTTGATGTCCTGACATTCTGTTTCTCAGCCAGGAGGGGCTGAGAAAGATGGTTTGGTGCACTGATGTTAATGAAATGGTGTTTTCTGGCAGCGTGCATCTTAGAAAACTAAACGGTGTTACCAGAAAGGTTTATCGGGTCTTCTAGTCCATTCCGTGCCATACCCTGCTGCCTTGTAGCAATGCGTCGTTCCCTTATATCTCAAGGCCTTTGTGTGTCCTACAAGGTCTCATGTATGTAAAGTACAGTTCAGAACATATGATAAGGTATCTGATGGGATTGCAAATGAGCTAGGAAAACCAAGCCATTGTACTCGGTGCTGTCCCTGGGGAAGGGCTTTGCGTGATAGCTGGGGTCACGGTGCTCTGTGACTGATGGAGCTACTGCTACGCCTGTGGAAGTCTTTACTGGTGGTAGGTTCAGCAGATACAGCCTGTTTGCTCACAGCTTGCAGCTAACATCTGAGCTGAAGGGTTCCCTGGGGATCCAAGGATGATAGGAAAGTTTTTATTTGTCGCTGTCTTGACAGTGTGTGATACCTTCTGCTTTATCCTTCTTGATGTCGGTAAATTCCTCCAAAACTCAAACAGAACGCCAAATTTTTCCCAAGACTTGAGGAAAACCTCAGATCAGAAAGAGGAGGTGTACTTTTAGCGGTAGTTTGAAGAAAGGTGTGAGTAAACAGAGAAAAGACTGAGCAAAAGGAACGTGTTTTTAACCTGGGGGCTCTCCTCTTCAAACCGTGTTGGTAAGGGAGCTCTTTCCTCAGTTACCTTTCACGGAGGGGAGAAGTTAGTTTGGTAGACAACTCTTGTTTTAGCAAAACAACACAGTTGCGATCATAGCTGCGTGTGTTTTGATTTTGTACTTTTTTCTGTCTTGGAAAAGCAATGGTCTTACCAGCTCTATTCTCTTTCCTGTTTGTTAGGTCTGCCTAACCACGGACAAACCAGACAAATGGTAAGAGAATGTTCATTTAACCAAAACAGGGAAAAGAAGAATTATTAATCCGCGCTAGATAGAACACCCCATTAAACCTTAGTGTTTCACTTCCGTCTTTGCTGTTTGCAGCTGGTCATACTTCCCAATTCATTGAAAAGTTTAAAAAAAAAAAAAAAAGAATTATTTTAGGGCATATGAAACATTGAAGTGGTTAAATACAATTTAAAGCTTGAATCTGTCTGTCTATATATAAATGAGATTCTGTTTTGAATGGAACATTTTGTTTCAGCTCATACAGAAACTGAGTGGCTGTTTATAGCAAAGTTCTGGGATGTGTTTCTAGGTGGAATGTGTCTCACTGAAGGAGGAAGGTTTAAATGATGGAAGGGTTTGTTTGGAAAACAGTTTCTTTTTATTATTGTTTTTAGGAAGTCGGTGTGCGAGTTGTCTGCTGAGAATGCTTGGTTTTTATGTTTTTTGTTGTTTTTTTCTTTTTTTGAGTCCAAATGATTGCTAGCCTTTCATCCATTATGCTGAGTTTTATCAGAGGACAGAAGCAAATAGCCAGTCTGATTGATGCGTCTCTGGCAAAAGGCTTTCTCATGAAATTCACCTCCGTGTGCAGAGGCTGTGCATCACTTTCCCTCCTTACGCATGGCTTATGGGAAACTCATGGGAGAGAACTGCAAGCATATTTATTTCCCCCCCCCCCAAAAAAATGATCTTCTGGTCTTGATAAAAGCGGAGCTTGCCTCATTAGGTGAACTGCCACGATGTCGTAGTGTCAGTAGAGTCACTGCCATGGGTCAATCAGCAGCAGGTATGAACGATGGTCACTGAACGGTGATCACAAGCATTATTAAATCTAATAACGTTGTCGGATAGTGCGCAGCATCACGAAGGGTAGGCTATAACTTGAGCATGCTAGTCTGCTTGTAATAATGAAGCATTCATTTGGTTTGTTACTCGAGCATCTGATACAAGTGGGGAAATTGTATTCCTCCATGAATTCAGCTTCATTTCTTGTCACTGAGAAGACTGGCTACTTGTTTGTGTCTGCTGTATAAACCAACTCAGTGCAGTGGGAGAAATCTGTGATGACCTAACACTTTTTAGGTGTTTTAGGGTGAAACCCCCGAACTGCCTTGATTTCTGGTTGCTTGATAAGGTGTGCTGCTGAACTCAAAATTAAAGGTCCATGTTTCAGGATGTACCATTTGAAAGAGATTGCGCTGTGCAGGTAGAGAAAAGGCAACCCTGAAGCACAGAGGTGCCCCTTCTAGGTATTTCCAAGAACTTTCTCCGGAGTTGTTCCGCGTATGTAGCACATGCGGAGAAAATAGCCTTTGCAACACTAATGAAAGAATTTTCTTGGAGAAATCTAGAGGAGGTAAAAAAACAAAACCAAAACATCCACAACCCAACAGAAGAGCTTTTCATTTGCAATCTTTTCCTTAATAAACCTCAAATACAGAAGCAATTCTTGAAGTATTTCAGTGGTGTGCTGCGGTGCCGAAGTTGTCTTGTATAACATGGAGCTGGGCAACTAAGAAATCAAATCGTTATTGCACTTGTATATAACAGCTTTAGAGAGTTTAGGATTTTAAAAGGTGGGATTTTGTTTGCTTAGCTCTAAAGCCCTAATTTGTTACAAGAAGCAGATCTTGCTAGCACAGTTGAGTAAGGCTGGTCAAAAAAAAAAAGTCATCATTTTTGGTTTTCTCCTCAGACAAAAATGCAATAGCCTGAGGGGTTTGTTGGTTTTTGGTTTTTTTTTTTCTTAGTTGCCAGACTGAAGTCTTCCCTTTCTGAGTCAAAGTGTTAAAATTTGGTTGAGCTTTTGCCATAAACACTGACGCTTAAGGACTTGAATGCCTCATGTGTCCATCTTTTCCTTGTGAGGTGGATCTCCCAGGCCAGACATCCCTCACGTACACCCTCAGCTTGTCATTTTGTGGGCAGAAGGGGAAGCCTTGGTGCACCTGGGGAGATGGCCTGGCCTCGGAGGATGGCCTGTGAAATACCAGAATTAAATTTCTACTGGGATCTTTCCTGACCAGCTTTAATTTATTAGTATGACATTTCCTGGGCCCTGATTTTGCATCTTTCCTGACTTGTCCAGCGTTACCGATTTCAGTGGGATTTATCAATGTGCTAATCAGCAGGAAGAGGGGCAGCAGAACTGGACTTCAAATGATCAAGGACAGCTGCGTTTGAGAAGCTTAATCCTTTGCTCCCTTGCATCTGCACCTCTCTTAATAACAGCTCGTGTTTTTCCAGTGGAGTGGAAGGGGGCTACTGTGGGTCTGGAAAATTATACCTGTGGGCGATTTGCAAAGCAAATGTATTGTGTGGGGGAAATCTGTGGTGTTAAATGCTAAAAGGATTTTAGGATAAAAGCTGCTAAGCTTTTGTAGTTCTAGATTTGTTTTCAACAACATATTTAATACATCATTAAATATTAACCTTCCTGGAGCAAAAAGGATACGGGTAAGTTTGGCGCCCCAGAATAACTGTAAATTCTGATTTTTTTATTTGATTTGCTGTGTAGCTAGATTTCCTTCCCTGAAATCAATAGAGTTGTTCTAGATTTATGGTGGTAGCTGAAATCTAATTCTTCTGCTCAATCTTTCAAACTTGATGTCATCTTTCAGACACAAGCAACAGATGATTGGTAATGCCTTACATTTATTATCTGTCCTGTTGCTGGAGTATTGCTGTCCTATGCTATATTAAAGGTGCCTAGCTTCTACTGCTTGTGGACAATTGCTTTTATGTGAATTCTGTGTTCAGTCATGGGCAAGAGGGGAAATATTTACCGTAAACTCTCAACAACCGATAAAAAAACTTTAATTCTCTTTTCCTTTGAGTGCTCATTACATGCTACTGCAGGTTAGTTGCAGTCCATAATTGTACTTTTTTATGTATCATGTTAGGGACCAAGCCGAAACTTGCTGCTCAATGGGAAATCATACCCAACAAAAGTCCGATTAATTCGTGGTGGATCCATGCCTCCAGTGAAAAGGAGGAGGATGAACTGGATTGATGCACCAGACGATGTTTTTTACATGGCCACTGAAGAAACCAGGTAGGAAACTTGATCTTTCAGAGGATTTAAGGGGAGCTCTTTGGCTTTGTGTTCCTTGTGGGTGCTGCAGCTGATTTTGTGGTTAGATGGATCTGTTGCTACGAACTACATGGCGAGACCACTGCCGGTGTTGAGGTAGGTAAAAGGCTGTGATGTACCTAATCATGTCTGATTATCCTAATCGTGTGCTTGCATTCCAAAGAAAGCAGATTCTTCTTCTTCCAGAGCAGTTCATGAAAGAGATGGGCAATAAGGGCAGGAAGACTGAGGTAGGGAGTTCACCTGGTTTAGACCCATAAATGCCTTTGGAGGTCTCACTGCAGTGCCTCAGTAACAGCGTAGGGCCTTCTGGTGCACGGGTGATGCTGAGGAACAGAACCTCCTATACATAAAGCTCTGCGCGCTGAAGTCTATTGTATTACCTACCTCTCAGAACATTTCCTCGGGTGTCTGAGTGCTGAAACCCGCAAGTGACAGAGAGGGTTTCCAGGGGCTGAGTTGCCTTTGGTGGTTTATATTTGCCAGTAGTAGTGATGAGATTGCGCTCTGCAGTGTCCGTCTTCCTCTGGTGGAACTGCATCTTGCTAGTCCTTGTTAGTCTGCCCACAGGATCAAAATAGTTAAAGAAACTTTCCTTGCATGAGTTTCACTTTGAACGCTGTTTACAGGCTGCTGACAAGAGTGGTAGAAGCTGTGTGGCCTGATCACTAAAGCAAAGCTTTGGGGTGCGTATTCCCAGGACTGTGGTGTTATTCCTAGGAAGGGAAGAGTGCTCCTGGGTGTGGTGAGAAAGGTAAAGACATATGCTTGTATGGTTTTCTCCCAAGAACTTCATGGCTCTCTTCCCGGGTAGCCTCGAAGAAGGTCAGAGCAAAGCCGCAGCCCTTCTTTTCAGCCCTCCTTGCAAGTAGAGAGGCTCTCTGGCTGTTGCCTATGTCTGAAGCCTGGAGTTACCAACGCTTCCACTATCAGAGCCCCGACAGGCAGAGAAGCACTTAACCTTTCCCTCCAGTACCTAGCAGAGATGGACATGGGACTTACTGGATGTCTGAGCCTTACAAGTGACCAAGGAGGTCAGGAGTTTTGAGTACTTCGTCTCTTCTGCTACTCCTAAATTTGGCGCTACTCTGAGTATTCATTTCATCATCACGAAGTGTATAGTCAGAGCCCTGACATCCCCAACCTCCTCCTCAGCCTGCCAAGCATTTCCAGTGTCAAGTGACTATTCTGCGGGCCTCGTATCACAGGTGGGCTTTGTAGATAAGCTGAGGCTGGTTAACATTCAAGTTAATAACCAGTGATATCTTGGATCATCAGATTTCAGTGCAGGAAACCCTCCTCCCCGCCGTTAGAACTCAGAAGAAACATGAAATTAATTTCTCTGTTGGGCTTGTTCCTATGGACGGCTCTAATGCAGTTGTGCATTTCCCACCAGCTCATATCTTCACCTTGTCTTTCCCTTTTCCTTTTCTGTTCCTGCGAGGTGCGGTGAAAGCAAGCAGTAGGGTCCCGTATACAATTGCAACTAAACTGAGAGAAGTGTTTAATTTTCAGGGGAAGCAGTTTCCTTCTTCCTGTTGTCATCTTACTGTGGTAAAGAGGTACTGGGATCCTGCTGCAGACCTGTAGTTTTGGCAAATTCACATGGATGCAGGGTCTACGGTTTCTAATTCAGTCCTTAGATGCTCAAGGCTTATTTCATAATCGTAATCCATAATATTTCATAATTGTAATTCATAATTTCACAATGTATTTCATAATTGATGAAATACAAAACACTTCTTGACATCTTTATCGTCCAACCCACAAGAAATACTGCAGGTCCGTGGTAGTAATGTCTCAGTGCTAGTAGGAGGTCCTGCCCTTTGATCTGTACAGAACAGGGAAAACATTCATCAAGTGTGATGTTGGTCGTGAGAGCAATTTACTGGAAATCGGCTGCTCGTGCAGAACCACTGACCGAGGCAGGAAAGATCAGTCCCACAGCAACCAGCGCATCTCTAATGCCGAAATCGTAGCGCAGTGATAGACATCAGCTCAGTAAGACCTTATCTCTTCCATTTTAAAAAAAAAAAAAAGAAAAAAAAAGAAAAGAAAGAGCGGGCTTCTTTGTCTGACAGCCTTGCTGCTTAGCTGGCTGATGAGCGCTGAAAGGCGATGTTTGGCAGCCTGCTGAAAAGCAGGGGGGCCTGAGCGACGTAGCATTGTAAGCGGCACGGGTTTTCTGTCGGGTGTTTCACCTCTAACTTTTCCCTGAACCATCTGCTGCATTCCGCTGCCGAGAATGTAAGGCTTGTTTGTGAGCTCTGAAACAATTTGAGCTTTGTGTTGGCTCCCATCTAGCAGCAATATCTGCGTATCATCCTCCAGCTGAGGGTCAGCCTGCGTTTTCAGGCACAGAAAGTAGGTTTCCCTAAAGTTTCACGTACCTCCCCCCTCCTTCCCCCCCTTTTTGTGTGGCACCGTCGAGAACGGTGCTAGAAAACTGGCTAGCTTTGAGGGAACAGTTGGAAAAGTTGGTCGATTGAAAGGAATAAGTTTCTGAATTCAAGCCTCACAGCGAGGAGCTCGGCATTTATAATTTATGCAAGCGGAGGCAGCAAGTGACCTGATCAGAATCTAGAACTGCTACGGGACGTGTTTTCTGATGGCGGCATGTCTAATTGAGCACATGCGGATACTGTAAGAAGCTCCTTGGGGGAAAAGTAGATCAACTTCAGCTAAAAAAATCTTGGAAAAACTCAAGATTACTTTTTTTTTTTTCCTCTTTCCCCCCCACCATTTTTCCACCCTCCTCTCTCCTCTTCCCACCCTGTGCCCTTTCAACTTGAGAAGGTGCTGGAGAAACGGGGACGCTGAGCAGACAAAAGACATGTGTCTGTCTGTGGGAGCTCTGTGTCAGCGGGGGAAAAAAGCAAGCGAAGAGATGAGCGAATCTCGCCAGAGCTGGTTGAAAATCTTCAGCTGAAGTTGTTGATTTGTCAGTGCTGGTGGTGGGGAGGGTAAATATTGGGGAGGGGGGGGAAGTGTTTTTGACCAGTTTCTTCTACGAATACGCATTGTGTCTCATCGTCTCCTTTTTTCCTTCCTTCCTTCCTTTTTTCCTTCCTTCCTTTTTTCCTTCCTTCCTTCCTTCCTTTTTTCCTTCCTTCCTTTCTCTCCTTCCACTTTCTTCTTTCTTTCTTTTTTCAATGAAAAATTTGACCCCAACAATGTTGAATAACCAAAAAAGTAAAAATTATCTTTGGGAGACAGATGGTTGAGTTGTGGACTGTAAAGCCACGTGCTTGCCCTTCCTCTGGTGCAGTATTTGTGTGTGTCTCTGATGGCAAGTTAAAAAGAGATTAAGGTGGGAGCGTATAAGGGTAGACAGGGCTTCCTCAGCACACCTTCCTTGTCGCCCCAGTTCCTGAAGTGAAGGCTGTGTGTAGTGGGTACCAGCAGGCTACTCTTGTGAATATTTATCACTTTCCTTTCTAATCTCTATATGTTTCCACCACAACATCTTCTGGAAATGAATTCCCCATGTTAATTGCATAGTACAGTTTTCATTGTTGCTGTTTTTTTTTCTTTTTTCCTTTCCCCTTTTTTTTTTTTTTTTGAGGATGCTTCCTTTAGCTCTAAGCCTGGTATTGACAAAAGGAAATGAGCAATCATTCTGTATTGTCTCTTTCTACCTTATTTTGCTAATTTTAAAACTTCAGCGTGTCCTCTCCGTTCTCCCTCTCTTTTACTTTTTCTCCATATGGCAAACAGCTTCTTGGTCTGATAAGACTTGCTGCTCGTCTTGTGACATATAGGGAAACTCTTAACAAATGTGAGAAGTGAATATTATCCATTTCTGGGATGGGCGCATGCGGTGTGGGAGAAAAAAAGAGGAGGAGACACCCTGTGATAGCATTCCCAGTGTGGGGGAGAGGCTCCGGTATTGGTTCACTGGTTAGTGGCCATCATGGAGCTGCCCTGCGGCAGCTCAGCCTTCAGGCAGGGCTCCGCGGGAAACCAAACGTCACGGGGTTGTGGCGTGTGGGGTTTCTTTTGAAGAGGCGGCTGCAGGCACCTGCTTGGGGCTGGGGAACGTCAGAGAGCTCCGTGAGAGATGGATTAACAGGCAGGGGAAGTGACCAATGTCGACAGAAGATATTTTTTTATGGTTGTAACTTGGCTCTGTAAATTCCCACAAAGCTGCCTGCAGCATGTCCAACCGATGCGTCTGCCTGCATCAAAAGAAATTAGCGGTGTGGAAACTCGTTGTCATAACTATTTCACGTGTTACGTTTGCAGCAGTAGAGCCAGGTCCTGCGAGGCTGGACCAGAATGCTTTCTGCTCTGCGGGGGAAGGATTCTGGAACAGTGTGTGAAATTTCCTCTTCATTGGTGGGTTTATAAATCAGAAAACAAAAGTTCCCCAGGGAAGACACTGCCAAAATAAACAGTGTCAGCCCTTCCCATTAGCAAGAAGCCTCTGTGCGTGCAGGCCTGGTTTCACTTGGAGAAACTGAGAAATCAAGAAACCTTACAATGCCTTAGCCGTCCGGTCTCTGTAATCGCTTCCTTTTTTCCTTACTGTCTGCAGGAAAATCCGCAAGCTGCTTTCCTCCTCTGAAGCCAAGCGAGCCGCCAGACGCCCTTACAAGCCTATTATCCTCCGGCCCATCCAGGCAGTGCAGCTACGCCAGCCCATGAATGATGAACCCATAATCATTGAGGATTAACACACGCTGAGCGGCTCGCCGGATGACGGGGGATCTGCCTGAAAGAATCTCTCCTCCAATCTATACTTGAGTTTCTATGGCTACAGCATTGAACTAACTGTTGAAGAGAGGGAACTTTTGAGGAACTGTTTTGCATCTTTTAAACCCTTAAAAGGAACTCGGCCCTGCTCTGAGCCTCTGACCACAGACTGCTCTCTCTCTTGCGCGCGCTCTCTCCTTCTCTCTCCTTTCTTTTTTTTTTTTTTTCTTCTCTTTATTTTTTTTTTTTTTTAATTTTAAATTTTTGGTAGCCTCTTTTCCCCTTTGCTTCTACCCCTTTTGTAGAGACAGGGGGAGGGAAAGTAAGTTTAACTTATTAAGAGAATGTGGACTAGTACTTTTTAGCTTTGTTTCCTCTTCCGATGTACGAGGAGCTAGAACCCTTCATTTTGTGACTGAGCTCTCGTTGCAAAGCCATTTTTATGAGGCTGTGTTGTAAGATTTTTCTTTTTTTTTTCTTTTTTTTTTTTTTTTTTTAAATTTTGTGGACGGTGCCATTTTTTATTTCATTTATATTATTTCTTTTGTAGATAAATTTCCGACCTTTAACTGATATTTGGAAATAGGAGCTGAAAGCCAGCCCCAGGTTCAGCCAGTTTTCTTTGGTCCTGTCCCTTATGTTTTTTGGATCATTTTGCACGGCCAGTTGTGCTCATGCACAAGACAGAAACAACTCAGGCTGAGAAAGGAGTGAGCTAAGAACTGAAGAACCTTGCAGAACATTACACTAACGGTGTGTGCAGTGGAGGCCAGGCTACCAGAATTAGGTGTCCTTACTCTAGTCGATCCCTGGGAGATCCGGCCCGTGGCATTTCTCCCAGTAACCAGCAGTTTGCGTGCTGCCTTCTCTCTGACATCTGGAATCCTACGTGCTGTTTTACCACCAAGACCCAGCAGTAGGCCCAGCAGTCCAGCAAGTGTAATGAATTGCTTTGCTCTGGCTCCAAGAGTCAAGTACACCAATGCCCAGGGACATTTTGCTTAGAACTCTGAACCTGTTTGTGCATCAGTGTTTTTTGGACACATCTCTCCCAGGACAAGACCTGGTTTCTCTTTAATTGCGTTACTGTATGTTTCCCATTTTGAAGGGAATTTAAATTACAGCTGGGTTTTCATTTGAACACGTTGTGTCTGAAATTAAGTGTTTTTTTCCCCCCTTGACATTTCTTGTGTTTGAGGTTTCTTGCATCTCTTGAACTTCTTATGTATTTGCAAGTCTGTATAATTTCTTTTTCATATGTCTTCTCATGGCAGTGCATTTGGTGAATGCCCTGCTCTGTTTTGAAAGGATGTAAACTATCATTTGCAACTTGTGCTGATCTGTACATGTACCTGCCTCAAGCAGACACAGCATGTAATAACCCCCCCAAGTCATTCCATACGTGTCAGCGGTGAGATGAGCCAAAGTTGTATTTGGGTTATCACAGTCCAACCGTGATTCTCTGCAACTCTGCTAACCCACCGGGTTAGACGGAAAGGAATTCCCCCCCCAAATGAAAACAACTCAGTTAACTTTACTTAATAAACCTGGAAAGTGAGCTTTTGTGAAACATCTGCTTTTTGTCTCTTCTGAAAAGAGCCGCCAAAGGCCCCTTGCTCGGGGTGCTCTCTGCCTGACACTCCTTCCTTCACGTCCCAGAGTTGTCCTCTGCTCTCCAGTGTTTGCCCTGTGCCGCTGTTGTGTTGCGCGGGGCGAGAGTCATGTGTGCTTTGATTCCCCCCCCTGTGCAGTTTAAACATTTCTAGCCCTGAAAACCGCGACTCCCTCCTCCCTCCTTTGCAGCGCGGCAGCAGATGCGAGGCTGGAGCTCTCAATGGACCTTTTGTCCACGGCGGCTCATGCGTCCTGCTGATCGGGGGCACGACTGTGGCATGTGGCAGAGTGACATCCCTGGGGGTTAGCGACCAAACCCACTGACATTTAAGTGCTGCTTCATTTCTATGTTTGCGCCTTGCTGGGATAATAAGCAAAGCGGGCTCAGTCTTGCTGCTTGGAAGTGGTAAGATTTATCCTGTGAGTAGCTGTGCAGCTTAGGAGGTGTAACTGCCCTATAGTGCTGGTCACCTTTTCCTGTCTGTAACTTAAAAGCGTTGGGAGGGGACAGCCATTATTCCTGAAGGACATCCCAAAGGGGTTGTTCAGCCTGGAGAAGGGAAAGGCTCCGGGGAGACCTTAGAGCTCCTTCCAGTACATAAACGGGGCTACAGGAAAGCTGGGGAGGGGCTGTTTGTCAGGGAGTGGAGCGACAGGACAAGGGGGAACGATTTCAAACTGAAGGAGGGTAGATTTAGATTGGATATCAGGAAGAAATTCTTTCCTGTGAGGGTGGTGGGGCACTGGAACAGGTTGCCCAGAGAAGCTGTGGCTGCCCCATCCCTGGAGGTGTTCAAGGCCAGGCTGGATGGGGCTTTGAGCAGCCTGGTCTGGTGGGAGGTGTCCCTGCCCAGGGCAGGGGGGTGGAACTGGATGATCTCTAAGGTCCCCTCCAACCTGAACCATTCTGTGATTCTATGACGTGCTACGGTAGGAAGGACACCGAGCTTAGCAGATAGAAGCCTCCAGGCTGCAGTGGCGCTGCAGGACCGCACCAAAGCCCGTTGGCAGCTTTATTTTGCCTCCATCCATCTGCAGGATTAACCCTGTGCACATAAGAAATAGTGCTGACAGCAGGAAGGTTGTGTAACGCTTGATTTTTCTCTGTGAGGGAAAGACCTCCTGGGGATTCCTTCCTGTCACACGTGAAATCCGAAGAAATCACTTTGTCCGAATTGGCTCCGGCCCCTCTGCAGTGGGACTGGGAGCCGGTGCCTCAGCTGCAGCAGAGGGTCGGGCTCTGAAATCAATCCCCGTGCGCTGGGGTTGGCAGTGGGCGAGCTGTGGGTGAGGCTTGGGAGAAGAAGCTGTTCAGGCCGCACGAAGAGCTGGGAGTAACCACTTGGGGGTGCCAGCCCTGCAGTTTCCAACAACTTAAAAGCTTTCTTGGAGCCGCTCCAGCGATTACTCCGGGAATGAGTCCAGGCAAGTAGAGAGAAAATCCTGCGCTGCCCCGAAGGATCCCTTGCGTGTCCTTTAATATGGATGCCGGGGTTTTTTGTGGTGTGCGGTAGCAGACTTCACTCCCTTGTGTTTCCCTGGCTTATGTTTGTACCCGCTTGGGAGAGGGCTTGTTAGAAACCTGTAGCAAGCAAAGGAAAATAGCGGGCTTTTGGGAGGTGCAGAGCGACTGGTAGGTCCCACCACTGAGCTACTCAAGCCCCAGCCCGCACTCTCTTAAGCCGGCTGCTGTCACTAAGCCTCTCCTGTACCAACAGCTCTTCCGTATTTGCATTCGTCTGCCCTTGCTGCAGGGATTTCCCTTTGATTATTCACCCTCCTTCCCTAGAGCCCTGCAAAAATATATAAATAAATAAAAACCCAGGTGTCGGCGTCCCGTTTTCAGTGTCCCATCCACCCCCTGCTTTTACACCTCCTAAAGAGCCCTTGAGACCGTAGGGGACAGATTCCCGTGGGAGACGCTGGGCTGGCATTAGCTCCGTGGTGCAGAGCCTGGCGTTCGGAAGCGCTCGCCCGCCCGGCGCAGCGTCTCCAGTCTGCGGTAAAGTTTTGCCACGAGTGTTTGGATATTTTCCCGTAACCGTTTGTCCCTGGCATCCCCGTCCTTCGCTTGCTTTTTCTGCCTGGCAGAGGGGGGAGCAGGCACGGCACAGGCTCGGCTCCGATCCCTTGGATGCTCACGTGGATGGAACGTGCTGGCCTCCAGACCCGCTACGATGCTTACGATGTTACAGGCTTAAAAGTAGCTGGGAGCTGGTCAGGAAAGCCTTTTAAAAACAAAGCAAAAATCCAAACATTCCTATAATGCTTTGATAAAATGTTTTTGTTACAGATTTTTATTCTCTTTTTAGTTAACTTCAGGATTTTTTTTACTTGGCCTTTCGAATTTTACCAGCTCGTCAGTAGCAGCTCCCTGTGACCTCTGCTTTTGATGCTGTAGCATGAAGGCAGCGCACTCTCTGTAACAGCCCTGTTGAAATAACATGAAAAAGAAGCCAAGCGTGACCAAAACTAACAATTCCGAACCTGGCATTCCTGCTGGGGGAGGTGGGCTGGAACCCAGGACACTACTGGAGAGCTGTAAAGCAAAATAGGCGCTGAAATTTTACTTTGAAATGGAAATCTGGAGCCCGTGCCAGCTCTGCTGCAGGCTCTGGCTCTCCGTGCGAGCATTACACAAGCCAGACCTTGGGAAGCCTGAGAAGGGAGTCTCTTTCGGGATGGTCAGTTTGCGTCATGGTGGAGCTGCTTTCCACCGCCGAGGTAGGGCCGAGGAGGAGGAGGAGGCGGCAGCGAACCTGCTCAGATGACGGCCCGGGTACACGGTGGTGTGCAGAGTAGCGGTATGGGAGTTGTGCCAGCCTGGGGCATTTCTGAGGAGACGGAGAATAAAATCTAGCAGATTTTGCCTGGGGGCAGGAGGAGGAGGAGGAAGGGGTTCGATACAGTTACAGAAGCTCTTCTGTTTTTCTCAATCCATCAGAGGGCTTAAAACCACTTTTAAAATAAGCCTTGGCAGCAGTGTTGGAGGGAGGAAAGGGAGATCGGTGCAGAAAGGCAAGCCCCAGCATGACAGTCCTCTCTAGCTGGCGAGCGTTTGTTTGTTTGTTTTCCTGTAAATGTGCTTTTTTAGTCAATACTTTTCCAGGAGAGCCAACAGTAATGGGATCTGCTGTGACCCCCCATGTTTGGAGCACGTGAGGTCCTTACTGCCCTCCCCGAGGGAGGAGGCTGATGTGTCCCCCCTGTCCCTCTGCCCTCCCCTTCCTTCCTGGGGGCTGAACAGAAGGGTTTTGCCCCGCTTGGCAGGCTTTGAAACCTGGTGAAAGACTCGGCCTCTGACAATCACGTTTCACCCGTGTCGACTCTCAGGAGCGGGAAGCCATTGCCAGAAAATGCACACACACTCACAGAGTGCTGCGGGTTGGAAGGGACCTCTGGAGATCACCCAGTCCAAGCCCCTGCCAGAGCAGGGTCACCCAGAGCAGGTGGCACAGGAACGCGTCCAGGCGGGTTTGGAATGTCTCCAGAGACGGAGACTCCACCACCTCTCTGGGCAGCCTGTGCCAGGGCTCTGTCACCCTCAAAGGAAAGAAGTTCCTCCTCACGTTGAGATGGAACTTCCTATGGTCAAGTTTGTGCCCGTTACCCCTTGTCCTGTTGCCAGGCACCACTGAGAAGAGCCTGGCCCCATCCCCCTGACACCCACCCTTTCAGTATTGATAAGCATTGATAAGATCCCCCCTCAGTCGTCTTTTTTCCAGACTGAAGAGACCCAAATCCCTCAGCCTTTCCTCATGGGAGAGATGTTCCAGTCCCCTCATCATCTTGGTAGCCCTTTGCTGTCCCATCTCCAGCAGTTCCCTGTCCTTTACCACACGGTAAATTCGGACGGGTTGCAGCGCCAGGAGCTCGTCCCCAGCTCCTCCTCAGCCTGGAACAAAGTCAGGCAAGGTCAGGGCTGAAGCATACTTGATTCCTGCCCTGGGCTTTGTGAGTTCCTCCACCGCATTCCTGGAGCCGAATGCCAGTAACATAAATTCAGCATCTTTCTGCAGACAGCTTCCTCCCCTCCCCGCCGCATGGGGACTCTCCACCTGGATCCAGTGCTCCATGGGATGCTGGCAGCCTCACAGCCAGCAGATTTACAGGTCCTCGCCACAGGGTTTCAGCCAGGTCACGCTTGTTTGGAGATTTTTCTATCCGAGTGGTTCCAGCGGGAGTGGGGTTTGTTCCCTGCTGCCTGCCTCCTGGCTGCCCCCCTGCAGGACATACAAGAGGGGAGCGTGAGGATGTGGAGCCAGGCCGGGTGGTTTTTTACACTCATTTCCCAGGAAAATGCCCGGAATCACAGAATGGTTCGGGTTGCAAGGACCTTACAGATCACCCAGTCCCATCCCCTGCCCTGGGCAGGGACACCTCCCACCAGACCAGGCTGCTCAAAGCCCCATCCAGCCTGGCCTTGAACACCTCCAGGGATGGGGCAGCCACAGCTTCTCTGGGCAACCTCTTCCAGTGCCTCGCCCCTCACAGGAAAGAATTTCTTCCTGATATCCAATCTAAATCTCCCCTCTTTCAGTTTAAAACCATTACCCCTTGTCCTATCGCTCCACTCCCTGATCAAGAGTCCGTACCCAGCTCTCCTGTAGCCCCCTTTAGGTACTGGAAGGGGCTCTGAGGTCTGGTGGAATGGAATGTCTGGTGGGGACCGGAGGCAAATGCATCTTAGTGGGTGGGTCTTCCCTCTAGTGCTCCGGAAGGAGAATGCGGTGGTGTAAGGGGACATGGGGACATCGCAGTGCCTGTGTGGCACTGGGTTACGTGTGTCCAGCCCCATGCCTGCCCCAGGAGCTCACCAACAGCTGTGAGGTGGCGTGCACGTGGGCCACAGAGAGTGAAAGTTGTCCTCCACACTTGTGCTGCCACCACGCTGGCTGCTGAAAGCCATGTTGCACCATGTCCAGCCTGACCTCTGGCCAGAGTGTCCGGGAGAGGGCCACGTGGTCGGGGAGAATTTAATGACAAACCACCCTCTGCAGCCTCGCCGGGCGCTGAACTTTGCCACCAAAGCCCAGCTCTGAGCACAGCCTGTCCCTTGGGACACCCTTTCCTTCCCCCGGAAAAGCCAGGGGAGAGCCGCTGTTGCCAGCCGCCCTCCCCACGGCCTCCCCCCCGCAGCCCCACCGCAGTGCTGGGTTCCCCTGGGGGTGGGAGAGCCATGCTCCCCTCTCTCCGGCTGGTTTCCTGACTTTTTTTTGGTTAGAGCTCCGCTTTCCAGGCACCTGTATCCCGCCTCATGGAGGTTCACGTGCTCCATGCCAAGTATCTGCATCCTCGGCGTCCGCGTGCAGCCTGCTGGGATGCTCAGCGACTCCTGCCCCTTGGGAAGGGCACGCAGGGACATTGGGGACATCCATTCCCGCTTGCAAGGACAAGCAGGACGTCCGTGAACCCGTTTATCGTAGGCCTGACAGCGCTATCTGCCCTGCCTGATAACGGCGGGGGCTGGGATGCCTTTTAAAGGAGAGGAGCGACAAGTGGATGGTCGGAGCTCCAGATAGCAGGTGCCGGGGCCAGGAGGTGACGTGCCAAGCCCTGGCCGGTGGCATGTGCCGCGTGAAGAGACCCAGCTCCTGCCAGCCCCTCGGGACGCTCTTACTCCGATCCTCCACCTTCCCATCCCTAAGCCCCTGGGCTCCCCTTCCCGAGACGTGTGCTTATCCCGCAGCCACCCTTCGGCAGCCAGCCTGGGCACATGTGGGCTGTGTCCCCCCTGCCTGTGGCTGCCTCCCCATCCCAGCCAGCCCAGGGCTCCCCACGGGTGGGAGCCCAACCGGTTTTGCCATGAACCTCCCACCAAACAGCGAGGACCAAGGCAAAAGGGGGCCAGAGCTGGGGCAGCTGGCGGTCAGTGGCCATCAGTCGCCACAGCTTGTGGCCGCAGCCGGCCGCTCTGCCATTTGTCACCACAAGCACCCAGCCCTGGGCTGCCTGTGGGGGTGCGGGAGCTCCGGGGGTGGCAGAAAGACACAGCGTGTCACCCTGGGGGGGACCCTGACAGGGGGGATGGAGGGGTCCGGATGCCCACAACGTGCCAGCTGAAGGTCTGCAGGGCCACGCATCGATGACTGTCCTCTGGGTGAACCCAGCCAGCAGCAGCTTGGTTTTCTTTAGCCTTTTTTATTAGATGTTTCCCCCCCCCCCCGAGTCTCTTCTTGCCCTGTAACAAATCCAACTCATCTGAGGTGCCAGAAAACATGAGAGTCACAAGCAGAGGCGAGCAGAGGAAAGCTTTCCAGCTTCCCCGTCCGAGCGTCTCCGTCTCACTTCGTGAGTTTTTGTGGTATTTGCATCTGAAGGAAGAAGAAAGAGCCGAGGGGAGTCCGCGTGGGGAGGGGGAGAGGTGAGCCAAAGGAGAGGCAGCCTGGGGAAAGTTATTCCTTATTTATTCCTTACTTTCCCTTAATCTCCCCGCAAAGCTCTCTGGTTGACCTGCCCTAGGACGAGGTCCCAAATAGCCTCACGCTTTTCGAAGGCTCTGGGCGGAGGTGATCCCTGCTTCAAGGCCAGGGCTGGCCTGGCAGGGTCCCCAAAACACCTCCCCCAACAGCTCACAGCCCCCCTTGGGCCCAGGGGCGGTCGCTGCTGCCCAGGGGACGGCCACCCAAGCTGGCACCAGGGCCTGGCCTTGCTTTGGTCTCATTCCTGCCTGGGAAGGAGGATGCTGCAGGGATGTGGCTCCTGCATGGAGCAGAGCAGGAGCTGCATTCCTGCAGCATCCCTGCGGGAAGGGGCCGGGTTAACCCCACCACTTCATCAAGGAGGGGGATGCTGGGCTGCCAGGCGCTGCAAAGGGAGTCCCCACCATGCCCCCTTTCCCCCCCCGAATGGCTAATTACGGGCACGGCCAGATCAGCGGAGATCGAGCATCGGTGCCGCCCGGGGCACCATGTGCCGGGCCTGGGGAGCCAGCTGGCCACGGCGGCTCAGGAGACCCCGACGCTGCGCGGGGCCCAGCGCCATCGGGGAAAATGGGTCACCCGCCACCGGGGGGATGGTCCCCTCGGCGAGGACATCCCCGGGGGTTGCTGTGGGGTGCATCGCACCCCCAGGAAAACCTCCTCTGGGTGCTGAAGCTTTGGCACCTGCTGCCAGGGAAACCCCGGCTCAGCCTACGGGTGGGGATGGAGCTCCAAATTTTTGACGCAAAATGCATCAAGATGATTCCCTGGGCCGGTCCCCAGCCCTCTCCTCCCGGCCTCGGCGCTGTGGCAGACAGGTCTCTGGTCTGGGCATTAATGCAGCTGCCCAGGGATTTGGCACAGCGGAGTCACGGATGTGCGCCACGTCACTGCACACATCCCGCGTCCCCCCCAAGCAGGAGGCTGTGCCACGGGTGCGCTCCTGTGCCCGGCACCGGGCATGCTGGCCCCACAGCAGCTGTGCCATCCCTGCCATTGCCACTTGAGTCACCCATCCCGCTGTCCCCGGGACAGCCCTGCCCTCGGAGCGGGAGCATGCCGAGACTAAGCCAAGGCAGATTAAGACACGGCCAGTTAAAGCCACTTTGCTCCAGAACGAGCATATCCGCTTGGGATTTAGCGCATTTACAGGCAGGGATTCACACCTTTAGGTGATTGTCTTAATTCCCCCCAGCCTCTATGTGTGAAAAGCCCGCGGTGGGTCAGAGCTGGGCTCGGGGCTGGTCTGCAGCGCGGCCGAGCCTGGGGTGTCACCTGTGCCTGCCCCGCATGTGCTGTTGGAATGATGCAGCCTCCTTCCTCCTCCTCCTTCTCCTCCTCCTCCTGCCCCCCCTGGGACACCAGCTGAGATTTTCTACGGATCCAGAGGATTTAGACAGCAGGCTCTTTTGGGGATATCCCTCGCAGCGGGGGAGAGGAGCCGCTGCGGGCGCAGGGATGATGCTGCTGGCGGGGTGCTGGCACCTGCCCATGGCCATGGGGTGCCTTAGGGCAGCAGATACACCACGTACTGCAGGGGGACCCGCAGGAGCAGCCGTGGGGCTGTGCCGGCGCGGGCAGCTGGCCCGCCAGAAATCAATACCTCCACAAATCCCCGGCTCCTGCCTTGCCCTGGCAGCGCTGGCTCTATCCTGGGGCCCGCGGGGCTCAGCCACCCCTCCCTGGGGCCGTGTAGGGCCGGGGCGTCCCCGGGGACCCTGCGGGCCACAAAGCCCCACATTGTTGTGACAGCAGCTGGGCATGGAGTGACGGGGACGCCTGGGTCCTTCTGAGCCGGCTGGGTGGGCGGCCGACGGGGAAACCCGCTGTCAAGCAACCCCCATCCCATCTGGCCCCATGGGTCACCCCATCCCACCCTGGAGCCCTGGGTTCCCTTCCCGGTGCCGTCTCTGTGCCGGGGGACAGGCAGGAGCTTGGCAGCCGCACCAGCTGCCGGCAGAGAAAGGAGGAATTAGATGACAATGGCGGCGGAGGAGAGCCAGGCTGCCGGCTGATGAATAATGCAAGGAGTTCGCTGCCGGAGCGGCAGATTTCCTGTTTACCCGCACCCGACCCCTGCCTGGGGGGCCGCGGTGCAGGGCTGCAGCCCCCCAGAGCACCCCAGCCAAGGGCCCTGGTGTCCTGCTGGCCTCCCCTGAGCACCCCCCTCCCCGGCACCCGCCGCCCGCAGCAGCCCCGTGGTGCAGGATGCCGCCATCCGGGCACAGAGGGGCTTCCCGTGGTGCGGGGGGTCTGCACCCCACCATGGGGCACCCTTTAGAGCGGGCGAAGCTTGCTCCCGCCTTGGCGTTGCTTCATGGCTCCCTGAGCATCCATCCCTTCACAGCGGCAGCGGCGGCAGCAGCCGGAGGGATTTTTTGACATGGGCGTTTCCATGGCAACGGAGCAAAATGGCGCCGGGAACCAGGGGGGCTGCTGGGCACTGTGGCAAGGCGGCCTGTGCTGGCGGAGCAGGGTCATGGCGGGGAAGGGCTGAGGGCGCTGGGGCAGCGAGTGTGTCTGCTCACTTGGCAGATGGTTTGGGAGATGCCTGAGCCCACGTGCTGGGGCTGGCCCCGGGACCAGTAGCCTCACCTCACATCCCGGGAGCACGGTGTGCCCGTGATGGGCAGCGCTGCCCCGTGACGCCGTGCCATGCGTGCCATGCCGTGCCAGCAAGGCCACCGGGCAACGTGCCTTCCTCCCTCCTCTGGCCCGCCTGCCCTCACCGCTATCTCTGCTCCCCCAGGGCCTCTCGCCCTCGTCCCCCCGCCAAGGTCTCCCGTATCAGGCCTGTTGTCCCGGCTACTTAATCTGGGTTTCTCGGTTACCCCATCCGGAAAAAATGTGGCTAAGAATACCCGGCGCAGGCACGGCACTTCCCGTGGCCGGGGGGCTGCTGTCGGCCCCCTCTGCACGCACCGCCAGCCCCTGCGCCCTCCATCCCACCCTGCCACCCTCCCACCAAACCCGCTCCCGCAGCGCCGTGGCCGTGTGTGCCCCTGCACCGGGGCCAGGCTCTCCGAGAGCGGCTGCTGTCAGGATGCAGCCGGTGGTCTCTTGGCCGGCACATTTGGCACTGGGCTTCCTCAGACACCCATCTGTCACCCCAAAAGACCACAGCAGCCAGCCGTGCGCCCCTCTGCAGCTGCGCACTCCGTCTCTCCCACCGCGCAGGGCTGTGTGCGTGCGCCCCGAGTTTGAGAGCACCCCCCCAGACGCCCCACTGTCCCTAAAAGAGGGGGCGAGGTGGCTCCTGTGCTCGCACCGTCTCTCCCGGGGGCCGTGGCAATGGGACCGGCTGGTGCCGGGGGTCGGTGCCAGCCCGCGGGGATGCGGGACTCGAGGTGGCACCGCTGCTCGGGCGTGCGCCGCAGGGGACCGGGCAACGAGCTGATTAACAACCCACAGCTCCCCCGGCTTAATTTGCAACCTTTTTAATTTTCACCCGGGAAGAATTACCCGGGCGGGGGGGCTCCGCCGGCCGGGACCGTGCACCTGCCGCGCTGGAGACGCCGCCGTTACCGGGGGGGGCCGGGCTGTGCCGTACCGAGCCGGGCAGAGGCTCGGCGGGCAGCCCCGCCCCGGCCCCCCCCTCGCCCGGGCGGTGGCGGCGGCGGCGGGGCCAGTGGGCGGGGGCCGGGCGGAGCGGGGCGAACGGCTCGGCACGGCTCTGCTCGGCACGGCTCGGCTGCGCTCCGCTCCCCCGCCATGGCATCCAAGTGCCCCAAGTGCGACAAGACCGTCTACTTCGGTGAGCGCATCCCCGGGGCCCGGCCCCGCATCCCCCTCCCCGAGAAGGGGCGCATCCCCAGCACCATCCCCGGTCCTTCCCCCCCCAAATCCCGGCGCTCGTCCCCGCCTTCCCCAAGCCCCGGTGCATCCCCGGCTCCTCTTCTCCTTCCCGGCGCCGGGGTGTGTCCCTGGGGCCGCCCTCCCCAACGCCCGGCGCATCCCCCGGTCCCCGCTCGGCCGCGGGTCCCCGGCGGGGCGCACCCAGAGCCCCCCCTCCCTGGCACCAGCTGCTTCGCCCCTGGACCATCCCCCCCGCCCCCGGCATCGGCTGCGGCCCCTCTGCTCTGCCCCCCCGCCTCCGAACCCCCGTCGTGCTGGGGGATGCTGTCGGTTGTCCCCGGGGCGGGGGACACGGGGGGTGCGGGTGGCGGGGGGGGGTCCCGGGCACCCTCCCCTGCTCCCTGGGCTGAGGAGGTGAAACAGGGGGTGAGGAGCGCTGGTTGGGGGGGGTGGTGTGTGTGTGTGTGTGCTCGCAGGCTGTTTTGGTGCTGGGGTGGGGGTTCACGTCCCCTTGTCCCCACCGGCTTGGGTCATAGGGGAACCCAGCCCATCCGACACGGACAGGGGGCTGCCATGAGCTGGGGGGGTGGTGAGCGTGTGTTTCTCTTGGTGCGGTGGAGCAGGCGGTGGCAGGTGCAAACAAAACCTTCTCCCAGCCAATTTGTTCCCATTCCCTGCAAACCTCGCTCCAGGTGTGCCGCTCACCCCTCCCCACCTCGCCTCTCACCCAGCCCTCGGCGGGCTGCTCCCGGGGGCGGGGGGGTGTGTGTGAGCTAATGAATGGTTTTGGGGTTTCTCCGGGACTTTTTCAAAGGCAGCGTCTGGGCTCAGAGGTCCATCTCGGCATGCCCGGGCCGGCTTTGGGGCAGCAGCGAGTCCCTGCAGGTCTCCCAGAGCCCTGCTTGGGGTTATGGCCGGTCAGGATCTCTGGGAACCGGGGCTGGGGTGTCTCCCGTCGGGCATCCCGGGGTGCGTGCCGTCACCCGGGTTGCGGGAGATGCCGAGGGCGGAGGTGGGAGAGAGGGCCGATCCCCTGCCTTGGTGCCTCACCGCCGCTCCTCCAGGAGCGTGTCCCAGCCCGCTGTCCCCCTGCGGGGGGGTGACCCTGCCTCGGCTTGGGCATCCTCGGGGTGGGCATCCTTGGGGTGGGCTTCCTCGGGGCTGTGCTGCAGGCTCAGTGTGGCCCTGGGGACAGATCCAGCGCCCCAGTCCGAGCTGCCTCCCAGGACCTGCTGGCCACAGAGTCCAGCTGGCCTGGCCTGGGGCTGCCTGCCTGCCCCCCCTCCCTGTGGCGCTCCAGGGTCCAGCCCCCGCTGCCTCAGGACGGTTGTTTGGTGGAGAAATACCAAAGGGTCCTGATGGTGCCTGGGCGTTGGAGGCATTGGTGCTTTCATTCCTTTCCGGCCATCTCCAAGTAAACACAGAGAAATAGGAATTTGCTCTCTTCCTCCTTTAAATAAACCTATTTGCGTGGGGGTAGGAAGGGCTCAGCCCCTTGGATGTCTTCCCTTGTGTGAATCTTTTCCTTTTTAAGCAGAAAATAGTGTGTCTGTCCAGCCAGCTGGGCACTGGCCCGGGGTCGGAGTCGCTCCTCTCGCCCTGGGGACGAGCCTGCCCTGCATGGGGGGGCCGAGGCCGGGCTCGGGGACCCCCGCCTCGCTGCCGGCGGTGGCCAGGCTGTGCTGGGAGGTGAAGCGCCAGCCCCCAGCGGTGCCCGCTCTCTTTCTCTCTCCCCGCGTGCTGGGGGACCTGTGGGTCTTTTGGGGATGTGGTTTGGGGGGGTGCGATGCTGTACCCCCTGCCCCCAGCTGCGTGTTGGCTCTCTCTCTCCCCCGGTGGGTGTCTGTAGGTGTAGTGGTCCATGTCCAGGTCTCTGCTGCTCCTCAGCTTCCCTGTTCTATCCCCCTGCAGAAGGTACCTGGCAGCAGGGGGAATGGCAGCCCCCATCACACCATGGGCTGTGTGGCCCCTGCTGCCCCTAAGAGAGATCGGGGGGTGAGTCAAAACAGGAGCGAGCCCAAAACTTCTCCGTGCTCGGAGTTGAGATAGGCTGGAGCATGTCCTTGCTGATGCCTTGAGCTTTTCCTTGAGAAACTGCCCAGGCTCCGGCAGAATAAGCCCAGGTCCGTTTATTTAATGCACAGAAACTGGGTGCGACCTGTGAGCCGCCTTTCGGGGACGCAGCTCCAGGGGTTTCCTCCCGACGGGAGGCGGGAAGGCGATGGGAGCGCTTGCGCCCGGGGTTTGGTTAACGCTTGTGAATTCCTCGTCCGGCCCGGAGCTTAGCGGGGAGGTGATTCATAAAGCCCCGCTTGTTCGGGAGCGCTCCTCGCCTGCACTGAATGAACGCTGGCGACTCTCGACTTCCCGAATGCCTGGGATTGCAGCCGTGGGTCATGTGTGAGAAATGCCACTGCGTCCCGTTCCCGGCCCCGCGCGGTGCCTTGTGCGGCTGACCAACGCCAACAGCGGCGGGTACCCATGGAAAACTCATTTCCAGCCTGCCTGTTGCTTCATGCTCCCTGGAAAAATCCAGCGGGCTCCTCCCTGCGCAGTCAGGAGGATGTGGGCGTTTCCTGAGCTGCAGAATGAGCTTTTTTTCCTTTAAAAAGCACAGGGAAATATAAAAATAGTTTTCTGGCTTTTTTTCTATTTTTTTTTTTTTTCTTTTCTCAAAGCAGACTGAGGTCTGTGACATTGTTTCCAGGAGCGGCTGGGGCTAACTTTTCCTGCTTTGGGGAGGCCGGAGGGATGAAGCGAACGTTTAACCGGGGGAGCAGCGCTGCCGGGGCTGGTTCCCATCCCACGCTGGCAGGTGGCGGTGGGTTGGGGTTGGATTCTCTCTCCTGGCAGGAAGCGCCGGAGGGACCAGCGTCGCCTGCAGCCAAACAGCCGTGCTTTTCCCCAGCTCCCCTTTTTGCATCACTAGCCTCAAATGAGTTTTGCAGGGTCGCCGGGAGCCCTGGCCAAGCCTTTCCGCCTCCTGTCCTCTCTTCCCAGGGAACTGCGGGGGATGACGGCGGCGGGGGGTTTCCTGTTTTCCCATCCCAAGCGCAAGGCAGGCGAAAGCCCCGGGGATGCGGCAAGCGCACGTGCGGCGGGGCGGCTTTTGGGGAGCTCTCTGGGTGTCAGAGGGCCGGCGGGGGGGCTGCTGCTCTGTTTCTTTGGGAAGGGGCATCCCAAAAGCACGTGGGTAGCCCCAGGGTTTGTCCCGTCTGTGCCAGCAGCTGGGACAGCAAAGCTGCTCTCCGGGGACGGTTTGGAGGGGGATCAAGGACAGGGACACATCCAGCTGGGAAGGGAGGGGGGTGCAAGCCCGGTGTGCTCAGGGGGGGCCACAGCCGGCACTGGTGTCCCGAGCGTGCTGGAGGAGGGGGGTGTAGCTGGACATGGGGCGCAGCAAGGCAGGGGGTGCCCTCCCAGCAGAAATCCAAGCTGCAGAAGCTGCTCTTGCAATTAATGAGTAACCGCTGTCCTTGGCTCCGGGCACGGGCTGTTGGGAGACGGTGGCCCGGCAGCGGCCGGGCAGGAGAGGGCTTTATTTCGATGACAGCCGTCCCTAACAAAGGAAGCGGCTCTTCAAGCGCGGTCGGCACGGCCCCTGGCTTGCCGGCATGAAGGCTGGCTGGGCTCCTTGGGTACCTGCCTGCGCCCACATCGCTCTCGGAGCGTTGCGTGGACCTCGCAGGATGGTAACTAAGGATGCACCGGTTCCCTGCTCTCAGCGCAGGGCCCTGCTGGGGATGGCGGGGGGGGATGCCTCTGTGGGAAGCTGAAGGACAGGGCTGATTAGCTCTTTTCCCTCAGGAAAATAGCGTGAGCTACAGAAAGTTATCCGTGGGAGGGCGGGATGGGATGGTGCGAGGCCTGGGTCCCCTTGCTCTTTGCTGGAGCTGCTGGGGCTCCTACACGCTGCGGTGCCGGCATCTCGTGTGCCTGTTTGTGAGCAGGGAGCTGTGGGACACAGGGATCCGCGTGGATGTGCCCGCAAGGGGTTTGTGCTGGCCAGCCTGGGTGCCCTTCTCTCCCCCTGCCACCAGCCTGCGGAAGCTGCGGTGCCCCCAGGGCCGTGGGTGCCGGAGGCTCGGGGCTGGCAGGCAGCTCTCTGCAAGCCTGGCTGGTCCAGAGCGACTCCGTTTGGTGTCCTGTTTTAGAGCTCTGCACCCACGTCTCCGGTCCTGGGCAGGTCTCGGGCAGAGCTCCTAGTGTTCCCATCCTCCCTCCCTGTCCCTGGCAGGAGCAACAGGGATGGGGAGAGGTGAGGTGATGGGGTTGGAGAGGAAAGGCAAGGAAAGGCGGAGCAGGAACGCCCAAGCAAGAGGTAATGGAAAATCTGTCACTGCAGTGTTGCAATCAAATACGGAGCCTGGAGCATGTGCCGTGGTGCCGCTTTCAGCTGAGGTGGGTGGTGGTGCCCATCGCTCCTGCCAGTGGGCTGGGAGGCCCTGAATCATACAATCATTGAATGGTTTGAGTTGGAAGGGACCTTAAAGACCATCCAGTTCCAACCCTCTGCCCTGGGCAGGGACACCTCCCACCAGACCAGGCTGCTCAAAGCCCCATCCAGCCTGGCCTTGAACAACTAACTCCAGGGATGGGGCAGCCACAGCTTCTCTGGGCAACCTCTTCCAGTGCCTCACCACCCTCACAGGAAAGAATTTCTTCCTGATATCCAATCTAAATCTACCCTTCTTCAGTGTAAAACTGTTACCCCATTTCCTATCACTACACCCCCTGATCCAGAGTCCCTCCCCATCCTTCCTGTAGCCCCCTTTGGGTACTGGAGGGGGCTCTAAGGTCTCCCCGGAGCCTTCTCTTCTCCAGGCTGAACACCCCCAACTCTCTCAGCCTGTCCTCACAGCAGAGGGGCTCCAGCCCTCGGATCATTTCGTGGCCTCCTCTGGACCCGTTCCAACAGGTCCATGTCCTTCTTGTGCTGAGGACTCCAGAGCTGGACGCAGTACTCCAGGTGGGGTCCCACCAGAGGGGAGCAGAGGGGCGGAATCACCTCCCTCCACCTGCTGGCCATAAGCAACCAAGTTGCTGACGCAACCAGGGAGGCGATGGTGGGGGAGACGTCCTGGCACACGGGTGGGGAGAGCTCCTCCACCAGCCTGCTGTGCACTTGCTGCTTGGGGGGCACCGGTGCTGCGGCCCCCGGGGAGGTGCTGAGCATCCTCTCCTGCTGCCGTCTCTGTTCACACTGTGTTTCCCACAGCCCTGGGCCAAACCCTGCTTGGAGCTGGTTGCGCCCTGTGGCCAGCAGGCTGGGGAGGTGAGGAGCCGTGGGGCTGGAGGGGCCCTTGGACAGGCTTGGCTGCTCCAGCGTGTCTCCCAGTCCCGCTCCCGCTGACACGGGCCAGGAAACTGTCTCATCCTCCCCGCGCTGCCCGCCAGAGATGGTATCTCAGGGCGCAGGAGGAACATCATGCTCTGGATCAGCCGTTACCCAGGGAGGGGAGTTGCTCGTGTGCCTGCCCGTGCCCTGGCTCTCCGCCGGCCGCTCTGCCCCTCGCCGTGGGGGAGAGGAGGGCTGCACCTGCCCGGGGGTCCCGCCTGCATGCGGTCAGCAAGAAAGTGGCTGATTTCTTGGGCTCAGCCCTGGCTGAACCCACTGCCTGGCAGGAAACGCTGCTGACCCTCTCCCAGTGCAGCTGTGGTCAAGCTGCCCGGCCTCGGAGCCGGAGGGAATCATTGAGGTGCTGGAGCGGGTCCAGAGAAGGGCAACGGAGCTGGTGAGGGGTCTGGAGCACGAGTCTGGTGAGGGGCGGCTGAGGGAGCTGGGGGTGTTCAGCCTGGAGAAAAGGAGGCTGAGGGGAGACCTTCTCGCTCTCTACAGCTCCCTGAAAGGAGGGGGTAGCCAGGGGGGGTCGGTCTCTTCTCCCAAGGAACAGGCGATGGGACAAGAGGAAACGGCCTCAAGTTGTGCCAGGGGAGGTTTAGACTGGATATTAGGAAAATTTTTTACACTGAAAGGGTTATTAAGCATTGGGACAGGCTGCCCAGGGAAGTGGTTGAGGCACCATCCCTGGAGGTATTTAAAAGCCGGGCAGACACAGTGCTTAGAGACATGGTTTAGTGATGGGTTTTGTCAGAGTTAGGCTGATGGTTGGACTCGATGACCTGAAAGGTCCCTTCCAACCTGAGCGATTCTGTGACTCTATCTCGTGGGGATGCTGCTGGATGAAGGACAGCAGCCCCATGGAAAATGGAGGGGCACTTGCTGGGTGCTGCCTTGGCCCCGTGAACCAGAGCGGGAGCCTCCCCAGTTGGCTGGAAGTGAAGCCCCGGGAAGCAGGACCTCCCCCCACGTGGGGTATTCCTCATTCTCCCAGCCCGGCTCCGGTGAGGCTGTACTGAGCAGGCTTTGTTGCGCTCTTGGAGGCAGCCCAGCGAGCCAGCGGCTCGGGGCCGGAGGGCTCGCCTCGCCTTGCTGCGGAGGAGCTAAATATATACGTCTTGGCCAGAAAATCACAGCGTGGCGTAACCGTCGGGGCGGGCTGTGGGACGGGGGGGGAGAGGCGCTGCCTGGCCGTGCCTGAGGAGGGCAGGAGGGGACAGGGTGGTGGGAAGGCAGAGCGGACCCTTCCCGGGGGGCTGGGGGGGGCATTGCGGCTGGTGGCACGGCATGGCAGGAGCTCCTCAAGCCATCCCTCCGCCTTTTCCGTCTCCTGGCCGCACTGCAAGAGGCTGGGGAGGGGACGGGACTGGGCTGCCACTGCCTGGGCTCTCAGCTTTGTTTTCAGGCATTTACCGGGCTCCTTTCCCTGCGCTCTTCTCTTTTATTCATTCTTTTGTGCCCGCGACCGCTTTGAAGCACATCTGCGGTGGGTCTGACAGCATCCCTCTCCTCCAGGGCCACCTGGTCGCTGGGGTCCCTGTGGGGATTTGGCATCTTTACGGCTGGGCTGGGCTTCGTCAGCCCTTCCCCGCGCCCTCCCGGGGCTGCGGTGGGATGCGTGGGGCGCAGCCCAGCCCTTCGCAGAGACGCGGCCATGGTCTACGCTTGTTTTTGCTGAATAAGCCCCGGGCTGGAAGCAGCGCTGACGTCAGGCCATGGAAATACCTGTATGAGGGCCCGGAGCCGGCTCGGTGCAGCCCCCGGCGTTGGGGCTGGGAGGAGGGATGCTCCCTTCCCACCCCAACAAGATGCTCCCACCTCTGGCCCGCGCCAGCTGCCTTGCCCGGGCACGGCAGGTAATTATGGGATGAGCTGCGTTGTCTCCAGGGTGGGGCTGCCGCAGAGCCCGCGGAGCAGGCTGTCTGTCTCAGCAGCCCCCACCGGCGCTTTCCTGCTCCTTGCCTCTGGTTTTCCCTGGCTCTGGCTTCATCGGCGCGGGCTGCACCCCCTGCACAGTGCGAATCCACCCCACGGCTACGTCCTGCACCCGGCCGGGCCTCCACCTCTCCTCCACAGGGGTGTTTTCCCTAGGAGAGAGGGTTATTATCCACGGCACTCGGTTGCCCACCCATGGCAAGGCGGGTAATCCAGGGCAAGCAAACCCTGAGTCACGCACATTTGGTGGAGGCCAAATTCCTGCAGCTGAGTGCCCTTAGCTCTGCCCTCCCTGGGGGATGCTGCATGGATGGTTTAAATTTGGTGGACTTGAGGGGAGCATCTTGAGGGGAGCCATCAAAAGAAGTGTGGCCAGCAGGGCAAGGGAGGTGATTCTGCCCCTCTGCTCCGCTCTGGTGAGACCCCACCTGGAGTACTGCATCCAGCTCTGGAGCCCCCAGCACAAGAAGGACATGGACCTGTTGGAGCGGGGCCAGAGGAGGACCATGAAGATGATCAGAGAGCTGGAGCCCCTCTGCTGTGAGGACAGGCTGAGAGAGTTGGGGGTGTTCAGCCTGGAGAAAAGAAGGCTCTGGGGAGACCTTAGAGGCCCTTCCAGTACCTGAAGGGGGCTACAGGAAGGATGGGGAGGGACTCTGGATCAGGGAGTGTAGTGATAGGAAATGGGGTAACAGTTTCAAACTGAAAGAGGGGAGATTTAGATTAGGTATTGGGAAGAAATTCTTTCCTGTGAGGGTGGTGAGGCACTGGAAGAGGTTGCCCAGAGAAGCTGTGGCTGCCCCATCCCTGGAGGTGTTCAAGGCCAGGCTGGATGGGGCTTTGAGCAGCCTGGTCTGGTGGGAGGTGTCCCTGCCCAGGGCAGGGGGTTGGAACTGGATGATCTTTAAGGTCCCTTCCAACGGAGACTGTTTTATGATTCTATGATCTTGCCATGGGCTGAGTGTGTAGGTGTGGGATCGTGCCTGCGTTCGGTGTGATGCTGAGAGGACGTGGGCATCCCTTCCCAACATGTCGGGTCATGGTGCGGAGCGGGGCTTCCCCCAGCAGCTGCCTGGGGGTCTCTGCCGTGGCGGGAGGACATGGGCAGGGACTTCTCCTCTGGAGCTGATGCAACAGCGGAGCAGATGTGGCCGGGTGACAGGAAGTCTGGGCGCTGGTGCTTTCCCTCGGCAGTGATTTATGGGCCAGCGCGGACGGGATGCCGCTGCCCTGGAAGTGGGCTGGGGTGGCTCCAAGCTGCTTCCTCTGCTCAGCGCGAACAATGCCGCCTGGAAAACTGTCCCGGCTGTCCCGCCCTGCTGTGGCCCCCCCCGGAGCCCTTGTTTGCAGCCAGAGGATGCCTGAGCAACCTCTGCGTGGCATTTCCACCCGCGGGCAAGGGGCAGCCCCTGTGGTTCCCAGGATGTCCCCGTGTGCCGGGAGCAGGATGGTGCCCCGGGCCACCTCCTGCCCTGTGCCCTGCTGGGGATGCGGGTGCTGGCGAGGTCCCTCTTGCTCTTCGTGGCCAAAGGACACCTTGGCGGGGGGGTGCATTCATCAGGGAGCAGCAGGGATTTACAGCTGCCTGAAATATTACAGAGCGGGGGTTTGGGAGGGGCATCCCATCTCGTGGGGGCAGGAAGGAGCTGGTGTGGGCTGTGGCCGGCTGTAATTCCAACGGCCTCCGGAAAACAACGGCTGGGAGTTTCCTCCTTGCTTTGTCCCCGGGGCCGTGACGGCGGGGGGAGCCGGGGGTGATGCAGCCGAAGCGCGGACCGGCCTGGCCGCGCATCTGCTGTGACAGAGCCCAGCGGCCCTTTGGCCCCGAGCCCCTGCCTCGGCTTGCAGACCATCACGCTCCCCTTGCCCTCCCTGGCCGCCCCAGGGAGGCACCCGTTCCTGCCGGGGAGGGCTGGGGAAGCATGTGGGGGGAATGCAGGGCTCACCCGACAGCCCCAAGGCAGCGGGCTGCTGGGACCTCTGCGCCCCCCTCACTTTTGGGGAGCGCTGGGGGGGCTGTGAGCTGTGCGCCCTGGGGCAGGCGAGGGCTGCAGAGGCAGGGGAGGGCAGGTGCCCGCTGCGAGAGGCTGGGGATGCAGGAGCCCTCCCGAGCCCCCGGGCTTGGTGGCCCCAGCAGGGATTTGCCCTGGGGGCTTTGAGCAGGCGGGCACAGAGCCCTGGCTGTGGCGGGGCATCCCTTCCCCCTGCCATCTGCTCCCGCCTGGGGTTTGGTCCAACCTGGGCTCACTCATGGCATCACCAGGAGGTCGGTTTGGAGCTGCTGAGGCTGGTTCCCCGAGCCCGTCCTCCACGCACTTGCTTGGGGCTGCTCTGGGGGCTCTCCCCTGCACCCCGGTGAAGTGGCTCTGGCTCTGCCCCCTTGCACTACCCTCCTCTGCCACCCCGCTTTTTGGGTGGCGATGGCAGTTGTTTTGGCTTATCTTGGCCTCGCAGCGTGCCCCGGACGCAGCTGTTTGCCTTGGGAGGAGGGTGGCTCTGGAAGCCAGGACCTGCCCTGGGGGAGCTCTTGACCCCCATCTTGACCTGCTGCAAACAGGTGACATTTGCTGAGGTCCTCAGGGGAAAAAAGGGCTGGGAAACCCGCCGTCACGGAGGAGGTCTTCTTGCAGAGCAGGGCCAGGCTCCGGTTTCGCTTTTATTTGCTTGTTAAATGTTTTATTTGGCTCTTATGATTTAGTTTTACGGTGGCTTTAACGGGATCATGCTGTTTTCCAGCTGTCTCCGCACATGTGTGGGGGAGAGGGAAGGGTGTATGGGAATCGGCGGGGGGGACGGGGCAGCGCCCGGCCCCCCAGGAGCTGGGAGAGAGGGGGGATGGCAGGAGGCCGGGGATGCAGGACGAGGTCTGGCAGCCCGTGTTACCTCCCGGGGTGCTCCCGAAGACGTACAGCTTGGGGCCAGCTGGAGGAGGTGCAACCGGTCTCGAAGCATTTTCCTTCCCTAAATTTGCCCACGGATGCTTTGAAACTGTTTTCAGTGACGGCAGCGGGTTGCTCCGCAGGTTTGTGGCACTTGGCGGGGTGGTGGTGGTGGGGGAAGGCAGGGATGGCATCCGCGCACCCATCTGCACGTTGCGCCTGTTCCTGGCCTGGGGGCGAGGGGCGAGCACCCGCGCGCCCAAGGGAAGGGTGTTTTCCAGTGCCAAACCTCCATCCTTGGAGGATGTTTCCTGTCCCATCCTCCTGGCTGGGGGCAAGGGGGTGTCCTGGGAGCAGCAGCGGGGGGGGAAGCTCTGGCCAAGACTCCCAAGAGCCCGAGAGGCTGGGTGTGCGTGGGGGAGGCATGAGTAACGGGGTGGGCATGGTAACACCAAATATTTGAATGGGAGCAGGGTCACGCTGGGTAAGGTGGCGGGTAAAAATAGACGTGGAGGGAAACGCTACCGTTGCTGGAATGGCGCGTGGGAGAGGGGGTCTGCGCGATGGCAGAGCCGGCGCTGGGGGGGGGGTCAGAGGCTGGGGAGGTTTGTGCCCACGGCCTGAAATGGCCCCGGGGACCTTGCGGGGCTGCAGCAGCGTGGTGCCTGCACCGTGGTTGATTTGCACAGCACACCATTGAGCAGCGCCCCCATCCTGAGCGCGGCCCCCCCCCCGGTTGGTGCCCGGAGCCTGGCTTCCCCAGGGGTTTCTGCAGGTGCTGGGCAGTCGCTTACCCCTTTCTCGTGTTCCCTGCAGCCGAGAAGGTGTCCTCCCTGGGCAAGGACTGGCACAAGTTCTGCCTGAAGTGTGAGCGCTGCAACAAGACCCTGACCCCGGGCGGGCACGCCGAGGTAAGAGCCGCGGGGGCGGACGGGGTGGGGGAAGATGCAGTGCCATGCAGGGGGGGCCTGGTGATCTCTCCAGCACCTCAGAGATGGGGAGTCCCAGGAAGCGGGCTGGGGCAGGTACCCGATGCCATGCGGATGGGCTGTTCCTGTGGCACGCAAGCCCAGGAGTGCACGCTGTGGCTTCAGATGCTGCGCCCCGTGGTGGTCCAGAGCTGTCGCGCGTGGTGCTGGGCAAGCCACAGAGTGGTGCTGGCACCGTGTGTGGTGCCCAGCCCCGTGTGGGCTCCCAGGCAGCCTGTGGTGGGGCTTGGCATGCCCTGGCAAGCACTTGAAGCAGCTCCGTGCACCGAGCAGGCTTGTTTGGGCATCGCGGTGGCTTTGAAGGCATGCGGGTGCATGGCGGTGTGGTTAAAAACACCAAAAATCAGGGATACACTGGTTGCCATGGTGATGCTAGCTCGACACCGGTGCTTTCGGTGCCCTGGGGCTTGCTCTGGAGTGTGATGCCACCGCGGCTGCCCAGTGCTTGGGAGCACAAGGGTGCCGTGCTGGCAGCGGCAGCTGCTGGGGCTTGGGAGCAACTGTGTTTTTTCTTGTGTCACCCCAGCGTGACACATGGAGCCCTGGGTTTTGCGCAGTGCCTGTCATGCCAGAGTGTCACCAGCTCTTTAGCGCGGTTTTAAGCAGGCGGCGCAGCTGGGGAGCAGGCGGTGGCAGCAGGGACAGCCGTTCTGGTTGCCACCAGCCCGTGGCGGGGAGCGGGGCCAGTTCTGCCGGGGAGGATGGGGCTGTGCGGGTGGATCTGCGCTTTGGGCCAGGTTAAGCCCTGGGCATTTGCTACTTCTCCATATAAGGCTGGATTCTGCTCCCAAAGGGGATGGCAGCCAAGCCCCCACCGACTGCTCCGGCAGCAGGATTTGGCCCTTCCCTGCTTTTTCTCCCTCCTTTCAAGCCAGCATGTTGGTCTGGGTTGGGAAGGTGTCGCGGGGAGACCAGCTAAATGTTTACCCTCCCCTCCGGCATGGTAACACTGCGAGCACGCTGGTATTTATGCCTTGCAGTGTTTGGCAGCTGCCTGCTGCCCAGCCCGCCGCCTGCTCGCCCCCCAGCCGTGCCCCCCGCCGCCGCCAGCCCTCGCCTTGGGCACGGCACTGCTCGGGGTGGCAAGGGAAGGGACATGGCTTCCGCTCAGCTGCCACCCTGCCTGCCTGGGGCCAGGCATCTTTGCCTTGCAGTGAGAGGGGATGGAGGGCAGGAGCACGGGGGACATGAAGCAGGGCTCAGAGCTGAATGGAAGTGATGGGGGGGTTGGGTTTTTGGCCTGAGGACGGGGTCCCGTTGGGGTTTTCCCCACGGGGCGGTGGCATGGCAGCCCTTCTGCCCTCGCCACAAATGCTCTTTCTTTTCTCCTGGAACTCAGTTCCCGCTGGCCCATGAGAAATGGCTGTGGGGAGCTTATCCCCGCTTCATGCCTTCCTGCGATAATCGCCCCCGGCCGATAGCAGGGCTGATAGTGCCTGGGCTGGGACCAGCGCCCGCATGGGGCCTCTGATCTCGGGCCAAGGCGAGGAGGGGGAGGGTGGAAGCCACAGTGCTGCGTGTGCGTGCCTAGTAACGGCCTGACTGCGCGCAGGATGCTTAATGGGCAAAGCGTTGCTGGGGCATAGAATCACAAAATGGTTCAGGTTGGAAGGGACCTTAAGGATCATCCAGTTCCACCCCCCTGCCCTGGGCAGGGACACCTCCCACCAGACCAGGCTGCTCCAAGCCCCATCCAGCCTGGCCTTGAACACCTCCAGGGATGGGGCAGCCACAGCTTCTCTGGGCAACCTCTTCCAGTGCCTCACCACCCTCACAGGAAAGAATTTCTTCCTAATATCTAATCTAAATCTCCCCTCTTTCAGTTTGAAACTGTTACCCCATTTCCTATCACTACACCCCCTGATAAAGAGTCCCTCCCCATCCTTCCTGTAGCCCCCTTTAGGTACTGGAAGGGGCTCTAAGGTCTCCCCGGAGCCTTCTCTTCTCCAGGCTGAACAACCCCAACTCTCTCAGCCTGTCCTCACAGCAGAGGGGCTCCAGCCCTCGGATCACTTCATGGCCTCCTCTGGCCCTGCTCCAACAGGTCCATGTCCTTCTTGTGCTGAGGACTCCAGAGCTGGACACAATACTCCAGGTCTCGGTGGCCCTTGGCCAGGGCGGGGCTTGGAGGTGCCTCTCCGCTGAAGTGCCGCGGGCTGCTGGTGCTCCAGCCCCGTGTGGAGTGCTTGATGCAGGCGAAACCCTCAAGTGCGGGGGGTCAGGTCAGGCCGTCACCGGCAGACCCACAGGCTGGGTGCCTTTTGGGGGGTGTAGGCACGGCCATGGTGATCTCTGAACACCAGTGGGCATGGAAGCGATCCAGAGGGAATCGCGGTCGCCACTCGGCATCCTAACACTCCCCTCTCTCCCCAGCACGATGGGAAGCCCTTCTGCCACAAGCCCTGCTACGCCACGCTGTTTGGCCCCAAAGGTACGTCCGTGCTGCCCCCGTGTCCGTGCAGCCGTGCCCAGGGCTGCCGGAGGGTACAGGTCCCCCCCGTCCCCGCTGGCGGGGAGCCATGGCCCTGAAAGCCGCCTCCAGGAGCCAGGCTGGCATGGGCTGAGCATCAACCAGCACTTTGCAGTCCCAACCCTGCTGCCCCCTTGTGCAGAGGGAGAGGAGAGCGGCTGCTGAAGGGAGGGAATGAGGGAGGGATCCGGCCTGACAGCTGCCTTTTTTTTTTTTTTTTTTTTTTTTTTTATATATTTCAAAAACAAATTCCCATTCAAACAGAAGGTGGAGTTGCTCTCCTATCCCAGACGCGGCTGGAGAAAGCCTGAGTCAGGAGACAGCAAGCCGGGGCTGAGGCGCAGCGGTGTCTACAGTGTCCCTGAGGCTGAGCGGGGCCAGGGGAGGTGGGACGGGGGGCTGGGGGGAGGATGGAGACCTGCCGTGCTCCCAGCCCACCGCAACCTCTCTCTGCCCCACTTGCAGGGGTGAACATTGGTGGTGCTGGGTCCTACATCTATGAGAAGCCGCAGATTGAGGGGCAGACCGCCCCGGGACCCATCGAGCACCCGGTGAAGGTGGAGGAGAGGAAGGTCAACGCGGCACCCCCCAAGGGACCCAGCAAAGGTGAGGGGCAGGGCAGGACGGGCAGCCTGGCCCTCTGCCATGGTGCTCAGCTGGTCCAGAGCCACTGTGTTTCACAGACTCACAGAATGGCGGGGGTTGGAAGGGACCTCTGGAGATCATCTCATCCAAGCCCCTGCCAGAGCAGGGTCACCCAGAGCAGGTGGCACAGGAACGCGTCCAGGCGGGTTTGGAATGTCTCCAGAGACGGAGACTCCACCACCTCTCTGGGCAGCCTGTGCCAGGGCTCTGCCACCCTCAAAGGAAAGAAGTTCCTCCTCACGTTGAGATGGAACTTCCTATGGTCAAGTTTGTGCCCGTTACCCCTTGTCCTGTCCCTGGGCACCACTGAGAAGAGCCTGGCCTCATCCTCCTGACACCCACCCTTTCAGTATTGATAAGCATTGATAAGGTCCCCCCTCAGTCGTCTTTTTTCCAGACTGAAAAGACCCAAATCCCTCAGCCTTTCTTCATAAGAGAGGTGTTCCAGTCCCCTCATCATCTTGGTAGCCCTTTGCTGTCCCATCTCCAGCAGTTCCCTGTCCTTCTTGAACGAAGGAGGCCAGAACTGGACACATTTGGTGATGGTGTGGGGTGCAGGGCATGTGTATGGGGTCCTCCGCACCCACGTGTCCTGGCTGAGATGTCCCTTCGCTTCCCACACCCCTGACCTGTCTCCTTCCAGCCTCCAGCGTCACCACCTTCACCGGGGAGCCCAACATGTGCCCGCGCTGCGGCAAGAGAGTCTACTTTGGTAAGGTGGCGAGCAGGCAGTGGGTGCGTGCCCTGGGGTGGCACATCCCCACAGTGCAGGGGCTCCATGCAGGACCCGTGGGGCACACAGAGGGGCTGGGGGAGGGGGTTTTGGCTCAGAGGTGGGGTTGGGGGGCAGAGAGGGATGTGCCTGAGGAGCCTGCAGGGATGGGTCCTCTTGGAGGAGCTCCTGGGTGCATCCTGTCCCCTGCTGTCCCCTCCCAGGTGGGTGGCGTGGGCTTCATAGCTGTCCTTGGCCACCCTCTGTCACCTGTGGGGCAGCAGAGGGGTGGGAGAGATGCGGGAGACTGGGGTGCACAGGGCTGCCTTGGGATTTTGTACACAGAGGTGATGTGCCCACGGGGCTTGCTTTGCCCTCGGCACGTGTGCTGGGGGGCCGGCATGACCTTCCCTCCTTGTCCCCGCTCTAGCCGAGAAGGTGACTTCGCTGGGGAAGGACTGGCACCGTCCCTGCCTACGCTGCGAGCGCTGCAGCAAGACGCTGACCCCGGGGGGCCATGCCGAGGTAAGGATGTCCTGGCCCCGAGATCCCCGGGCATCGCGCATGGGGGATGCTGGCGTGACACGTCCTGGCTGAGCTGTGCTGTATCGTGCCGGCGTGGCAGCCCCTGCAGCCCAGAGGTGCTGGGGTGCAGCTGTCTGCTGGGGACGCGCGGGGTGGGAGAGGTGCCCAGCCAGGGGGACGTGTCCTGGGGACTGGCCTTTCCCCACCCCGGGTGACCTGGTATGGTTGGACTCGATGATCTCAAAGGTCCTTTCCAACCATGAAGACTCTATGATTCTCCCTCTGCCCCGCACAGCATGACGGACAGCCATACTGCCACAAGCCCTGCTACGGGATCCTCTTCGGGCCCAAGGGTGAGTGCCTGGGGGGTGCGTGGGGTGGGGAGCTGGTCCGGGGGCACATGCCCCACCGGGGCTACTGCTCTCGATGCTCAGGCCACCGCCCAGAGGGGACATCTCCCTGGAGCGTGCCACCTTCCCACCCACGTCCTCACCCTCTTGCATCTCCCCACCCCGTGCAGGCGTCAACACCGGAGCTGTGGGAAGCTACATCTACGACAAAGACCCCGAGGCAAAGAACCAGCCCTAGACGGTGTCCCCCTGCCCGGCCGCCCGCTCTGTGCCCCCCCGTACTAACCTCCTGCTCACAGCCGGAGCAGACCCTCGCCAGGCTGGCCACGGACCTGTGCTCTCTCTGCTGTTTCTACTCCGGGCAGGACGGCCCTGCCCACCTGGGTTATATATCATAGTCTCTAATATAAGCTTCAGTGTTTAAAAGCAAAGGTAGAAGGTGTCTCTGGTGGTTCCCAATGCGCTCTGCCCTCCCCAGCCCTCCCACCAGCCCCCCCGAGTGTGAGAGGTGGCAGAGCGGGGATGTCACTGCCTGCAGGGGACAGCTGGTGGCACCCAAAGGGCTGAAAGCAGGGGGACGGTGGTGGCAGGAGTCCCACCATGGGAGGCAGGAGTCCCACCATGGGAGGTTGCTCCCAACTGCCCTCTGCACCGCGGGCGATGGAGCCGGGCAGGCATCCCACAGCGCTTGGGGATGGGAGCTGATGGTCAGGGCACCCAGCCCTGTTCCTCACCAGCCGCTGGGGACATGCGTGTCCCCTGAGGGCTCTGGTCCATCTGGCAGCACCGCCCTTCTCCTTGCCCTTCCTGGGCTCCATGACCTGGCTCTCGCTCTCCCCAGGGCCCACATCCCACCCCAGCCACCCTTGGGGTTGCAGGGTCTGGCACCTCCCTGCATCCCCATCCTTGCACCCTGTACGTGCAGCCAGGCAGGTGCCCAACCCGCTCTGCTGGCTGGTTTGGGTCGGTGGTCCCCCCAGCCTGGTCCCCCATGGCAGCAGAGCCTGTGCCGGGTGGCACGCGGTGGCCGCAGCCCTGGGGGGAGGGGGGAGTGGGCTGCTCCCCGCCTTCGGAGGGCAGAGCGCATTGGGCTGGCGGCTCGGTGGCGGGATGCCCGCCTGCTTCCCAGAGCCGGAGGTTTCTTGTTGTTGTTGTTTATTTATAAGCAGTTGTAAATGTGCCCCTCGCTTTGGAGAATGACACGTCCCCGTCCCCCCCCCCAGTCTCACCCGTTCCCCCCCCGTGCACACCCAGCCCTGCTGCTGCCCAGGCGGCCAGGGAGGGGGCTGGTGCAGGGGTGTCCCTGGGGCACTGAGCCCTGGGGTGCCAGCACCCAGCTCTCTCCGGGCTCCCTGTGCTGCCGTGGGGCTGACTTTTGTTATTTGCTGACAATAAAGGTTTGGAGACATGCGTTGTTTGGCTCAGCTCTGGGGCGGAGACGGGGGAAGCTGTGCGTGCTACGCAGCATCCCTCCAGTCCCGGGACAGTGTGAGGACCCTGCCACCAGGCTCCTGTCCCAGCTGGCTCCTCCTGGGGCAAGACAGAGCAGCCCGAGTTGCCCAAGCCCCTGCTGCTCTTGGTGCAGCACAAGCCATGGCCGCTCCCTGGGCTGTGAGCAGGGATGGGCTTGTAGGAGGCTGTGCTGGCCCTGCAGAGGGATGGGATGGGATGGGATGGGATGGGATGGGATGGGATGGGATCCTCCCTGGCTTTGCAAGGTGGAAAACCAAGAGAAGGAAGGATGTGACACAGCAGGGGACACTGTTCCCCCCAGCCTGGCGCAGGCGCGCTGCCTGAGTGGGGCAGCGCTGGTGGGAAAGCCCAGCCCGGTGGAATGCAGTGCGGGGGCACGGGCCATCCCACACCCCCCAACCCCTGGGAGCTGCCATATCCCCAGCCAGATACCAGCCCCACTGCCAGGCCTGGTTTTAGACGTCCAGCTATTCCCCCTAGGAGCTCGGTGTCTGGAAAGCAAGGCGCAGAGGCTGGGGCTGCCAAGGCAAACACCGGCTCTGGGAACTGCTGGTCCTGCTTGTCCCTTCCGGCAGGTTCTTTCAAGAGTCCCGTCGGGCTGCCTGCTGGCCGTGGCCCCCCCTGGGGGACGCAGGCACCCCGCCGGCCCTGTTTGCAGGGAAAAACGGAGAGCGGGTGGCCCCTGCGATGTCTCACATCCTTGTAGCAGCCTCAGTGCCGGAGCGGCTCCATCACCGTGCAGGAGAGGGATGGGGGCTGCCGGCTACAGCCCCCGGCCTTGCGCCTTCCCGGCAGCGATCCCAGCGACACGCAGCCTTTTCCCAGGCACAGAGGGCTCGGCAGCGCGGTTCCCGGTCCGGGAAATGGGCTCTGTGTGTTCATGTTTTGGTGGGGTTTCTATAGCGACTTGACCCCTCTGGTGCTTTAGGGGACAAGGCTGCTGTGGGAATCAGAGCAGTGTGGTTCTGCCGCCTCCTTCCTGACCCGCAGCAGAGATTTTGGTCTCTCGCAGCCAAACTTTGCCACGTTTGCCCCATGTAGGAGCAGTGGTGGGGTCCCCGGGGCCGGGGGGGTTCCCTGGGGCTCCCCATTGCCTGTCTTGGACCTGGTGCAGCTGCCGGCAAAGCCCTTGGTGCGAATCCAGCACTTGTGGCAACCCTTATTCATCATCATTAATTAACGAGCTTAATATGCCAGCTGTTTTGCTAGCCCGCAGCAACCCCCTGCAGGAGGGAGTTTCCCTGATGGATTGCACAGGCTGATTTTAATCCCTACCACCCTGCCTGCAGCTCGGGGGGGGGACGGGTATCATTGCCATCCCCAGCACCCACCTAGCCCCACGCCATGCACCCGGCCCTTACAGCATCCTTGCCGTGGGCCCTGGCCCTGGCCCCCCCATGAAGGACCAAGCAGCAGGGTCCCCTGCAGTGCCTCCGGGTGGGATGCTGGCTGCAGAGGGCCTTCACCTGAGACCAAGAGCGTGGTAGGGCGGGAAGGAGCTGATGCAGGGCTGCTGGGGGCTATTTAAGCCAGAGGTCTTGAGATAGGGGGGAAGGCGTTTTAGGGGTAGAAGGGGATGCCCCAATGGCTGGTACTTGGGTTAGTCCTGAGCGTGAAGGGATACAGGGCAGGTACAGCATCCTGCTGCCAGGCAGCAGCCATCAAATGCAGGATTTTATTTTGATCTGGAGCTGGCTTTTTTTTTTGTTTGTTTCTCCTCCTCCTTTCTTTTTTTTTTTTTTTGCTTACATTTTCTTTTCCCCATGAGAGTTGTATCGGGGGAATGCAATGAAAATAAAAATAGAGAAAATTCATCTCTGCTGCGCAAGGGCATGCTGGGAAGCCTGCATCCATCACAGCCTCCTGCTACTCCAAAGGGACAACCCGGCGGCTCAGGCTCCAGGTGGGTGATGTCTCCTCGTTGTCCCCCTGACCCCAATGTGGTGGGGTGGGCTGGGCACCCTTTGTGGCAGAAGGTGGCCCCCAGGTACAGCGGGTGGGCTGTTAAGACCAGGAAGCTGAAGGATGTAGCAGGTCTTTGGGATTCCACATGGAGTTATCCGTGTGTGTGTGCCGGGGTGTTGGGGCTGTCCCTGCCCTGCCAGGTCGGTGTGGGGACTGTGGCACCGACACAGCAGAGTGGCACCTTGCTCGAGTAGAGAACACTGCTCCGGCCTCTAACCCTTGGTGCATTTTTGCATTTATTTTTGGGAGGCCTATGTGAGCAGAAAATGCTCCCTTACTTGAGGCTTGGAAAGCATCCTTCCCCTTGGGGATGTCAAATATTTCTTTTTTTTTTTTTTTTCGGCTCGGACTTGCTAGTGGGATAAAAAAGTTGGAGGGCTCTGGTGATTACAGACATGCTCTCCAGGGTACGGAGGAAAACAGAGAACAAAGTGGATGCAGCTTTGCTTGGAAATCCCCCAAGCCCTGTGAACTTGTCCTCGGGCGACTACCCTTGCTGGCTCCCAGCTTTCCTGGGAGCTTTCCTCGGAGCCAGCCCAGCTCAGCAGGGAGCCGTGCCTTGCAGATCCTTGCTGGGCGCAGGGCAGGGATCCCACCATGTGGGCAACCTGTTTTGAGGGCCCTTCTGGTGACGGATGCCAACCTGGGTATTCCCGGGTGGCGGGAGGAGCAGGATTGTCACCTAGTGGTGCTTCTCCACAGATGGCTGAAGGTGCCTGTGCCACTAAAGAAGGGGCTGCGTCACTTGTGCTGTCATTAGTGACCCAGAAAAGGGACAGGTGGGTATACGAAGGCTGGTCCCACAGCGGCAGGGTGGGCTGCACGCACGGAAAACACCAGGGAGGGACTTGGCGGGGCTAGGAATGGGGAGGGCAGCCCTGTGCTACAACATCTGAGCTAGGGAAAGGAGGGAGGGAGGGAAGGGAGATGCAGCATGGTGGTGTGGAGGGGCTCCCAAAATGCAGGGAGATGGCAGGACAGCGGGGCTGTGGCTCCAGGACAGCCCTGACGCACTGGGCACCGGAGCAGCACGGATGGGCAGTGAAGCGAGATGCATTTAAAGCATTTGCTGGGAAGTTCAATAAGTAGGAGCCAAAAGGGCTGAAGTGCTGGAAGATGTGATTTAAGACGGGATATTAAAAGCGACGCAGTAAGCACAGCTTGCTTCCACGAGGGCCAGGAATGGGCTCCAATACCCTCTGAAGTCAGCGGCGTGGCTCTCCCTGGCTTGGCTGGGCTTTAGCTCGGCCCCGGGGCGGGTGTTAAAGTACTGGGGGTAAATACTGGTGAGGGTGTAAGAGGGCAGGCAGGGATGGAGAAACAGCATGAAGCCGAGCAGAGGAGGGTTTGGGCTGTAAATCCCCCTTCCAGCGCAGTGCACCGGGCTGTCGCACAGGGAGAGCTGCCTGTCCTGCCTCTGGCCATGGCACCCGGAGGAAGGTGCTGGCTCCGCTCCTCAGCGGCTGCCCGGCTGGTTGCCGCCTGGGAATTTCCCCCCAGGATGTAGGCTGGGCTCTGCAGCAGCCTTTATATCACCAGATGGGGTGAGCAGCACACTGGGGGCTCGGGGGGACGACTCCTGGAGTGTCCTGGGGCTGCTTGCTGGGGAGGAATACTGCTGGGAATACTGCTGCTGGTGGGATGGAGATGTGCGCGCGCCGCCAATGGGCGTACAAACCTGTGGGTCCTCCTCTCGCTCTCCTCTGTCGTGCCCCTCCGTCTTGCTTGGGTAGGGCAGAGCGGGGCAGCGACGTCCCTCTCCCCTCCCCGCGCTGTCACCATGGCGTGACCATGCTGACAGGGAGCGCAAACACCTCCGCGCCCCTTTCGCCTCGCTCGGCCCCAGTGAATTTTTAACCAGGAACAGAAGGTGTGGCGTCGACAGCCTGGACCCAGCCCAGGGCAAATGGCGCTGCCGGGCGAGTGCCCCGCGCCAGGGCAGGGCTGGGGACGTGGTCCCTGGCACTGGTTCCCTGCGAGGTGCCCACAGCCCTCAGCATGGACGTACACCTCCCCAGCAGGCAGAGGAGATGCCTCACGGGCACTGGGCGGCTTCCCAAAGCAGCGGGCGTTGCTTCCTCGACAGATCCTGGCTGGATGCGACAGCCACAACCGAAACAGCTGGGGCCGTGCCAGGAAAATGCACCAAACCCTGCCCCGGCAGGACTTAACCCAGGAGGTTTCCTTGGGCTGCCACTAATGGAAAGCTTGCGGAAAAGAGCAGATGGTAGCAGAGACTTTGGCCAGACCGTACGCAGGGAGACCGAGGGAACAGTGCCTGGATGGAACCGGAGGAGATTTTTCCATGTAGCGGGGACTTGGAGGGGTTGGAGCGGCGGGTGAGGGCTACCGCGCCCTTCTGCCCTACAGATGGAAATCCCGGATTGCATCCGTGGCATGGCCCCATGCTGTCCTGTCAGCAGGGTTTATCCCATCCCCACCAAGTCCCTGTGCCGTGTGGCAGTGCCTCAGGAGCTGGCCCGGGGGCTCCCCTCTGTCACTGCTGGCGCGGTGTAATATTAACTGCGTGATAATCATTCACACCCTGGCTCTTGAGGTGGAGAGCTGACCCAGCAAGCGGGGCAAGCTGACCCAGCCAGCTGCCCGAACCGGCCTGGAAAGGTTTTTACAGTTTTTGCTGGAAACTTGACCATAGGAAGTTCCATCTCAACGTGAGGAGGAACTTCTTTCCTGTGAGGGTGGCAGAGCCCTGGCACAGGCTGCCCAGAGAGGTGGTGGAGTCTCCGTCTCTGGAGACATTCCAAACCCGCCTGGACGCGTTCCTGTGCCACCTGCTCTGGGTGACCCTGCTCTGGCAGGGGGTTGGACTGGGTGATCTCCAGAGGTCCCTTCCAACCCCCACCATTCTGTGAGTCTGCGAAACAGTCGCGTGAACGCCCGCGCCCACAGCAGGATGGACTCCGCACCATGGCTGGGAGGGCAGCGAGTGTGTCTCACAGGCTCCAACCTTTTGGGGCTTCACAGCAACCAGTGGCAGCGCGCTGGTGGGTCTACTGGGCTGCCCTGCCAGCATCCCCCAGGGTGGCCTTTTCTGAGCCCTTTCCCCAAAACCCCCCAGCTCCCGCACTGCCTTTCCCGCTGCCGTCCTCTTTCCCGACTACTCCCAGCCGTCGGCCGCCTGTCAGCTTTATGAAGACGTACCCCAGCGTTTTTCCTTAGGGTGTAATTTGCCCTGACAGCCGCCCTTCGTGCTGTTGTTTTCCCAGCCAGCCGGTAATGGGATTAGCCGTGTGCAAATCCGGAGGTGATGGAAGGCGAGTGGGTGGAGGGGGGGTGTGTGCATGGCCCCCCCGCCGTGGGGTACCCCGTGTTGCCCCGACGACGGCATCTTGTGGGCCTTTTGATGGGATCACGTGCCTGGCAGCTCCCCCCAGCCTCTGCTGGGCTTTTTTTTTTTAAGGCACCTTATAATTTTCTTGTCAAATTAGAGTCCCATTTTGAGCTGGGTTGGGCATATTTTAGAAAACAAATCGTTTTGGCCGAGCGGGCCCTTGACTTGCCCAAGCGCAGGCTGAAATATGAAAAATGAGGGCAATTTTACAGGGCATGCAAGTGTTGCGAAAATAAGGGATTGGGATGCCACCAGCCCCCCACCCCGGGTCGTGCCTTCACCGATGCATCACCCCCCCCCCCCACTGTACAAATGTGCTGGGGGGCTGTGATGTGAGAAGCATGGGACACCCCCCCCCCCCCGGCTTCTCCAGCAAGATGGGGCAGGAGGGGAGCCAGGAGCTGCCGCCCTGGCAGATGGGCTGCTTCGCTACGCGGAAATAGCTGTTTTTTTTTCTTGCTGTGTTAGCAAAACAAACCCAAATCGGCTTATGTTACCCGCCCTGCTAAAATGCCAGTGACTTTTCCAGTCATTGCTTGGATAATTACCAGGGGCCGAGTTGCTTGAGGAGGGTATTTGGGCAGGTGGCGTGTGCCCATGGCTCCGGTATGCCTGGGAGCTCTCGCCTGGAAAACCTGCTCCAAAAGCTTGGGAAACACTTGGAGGGGGGGCCTTTGGGGGCTGCGAGGACCTTGCACCAAATACGCCGCAGACGGACCTGGGGAAGGCGGCGCTGGCTCTGGCCCGTGCTCACTCAGGGACCGGGGAGGGGACTCTGGCCATAACAACACCACCCAAACAAACAAACGGGACAGCCCAGGTTTTTCCGAGGGCTGTTGCTCTGTCATCATCGACGAGTGCTGACGCCTGATGCTCCGGGATGGAGCCTCACACACAGATTCCTATCAGAGGGCACAGACAGCCCAGGCGTGGTCTGCTCGAATAGGGTAAATTAGCCTGGAACAAGGTCTCCAGATAAGATAACGCTGTGGTTTGCTGAGGAGGCTGTTCTCCCATGGTGTTGGCCGGGTTGTATCCCTGGCAGGCTATGAACCTTGCTTTGAAGTGGTGCTTTGCTGGAGACACTGCCTCTGCCCCTCTCCTGTGGCTCTCTGCCCAGCGCCAGAGCTTGCCCGCGGCCCTGGGACACAGTGCCATGGGCAGTGTCCCACTGCAGAGGGACAAGCTGGCCACTGCTCACCGCCACTCTGAAACATCTTGTGGACAGCCATGGTTTTGGCTGCCGGGGGTGGCTGTGGGTGTTAGAAGGGGTGGTGACTCCAAACATGGGGCTGCTGCAGCGTTTCCAGCCGGCTCCCTCCAGCACGGGCCGTCAAGGGCTCAGTTTATTGCCCCGCTGTGGCGCGCTGATGGCTTTCACACACCGGCATTAGGGGTGTTTATGGACTCGCTCCCTGTAAAACCAGCAAGAGGCCGCATCCCACAGGCTCATGAGGTGCCGCCGTGCTCCGGGAGCCCCTGCAGCCCTTCCTCCCTCCCTGCCAGGCTTCTTCACCGTGCTGCCGCGCGTGCCCACCCACTGATGGGATGAGAGCAGGGCGGTGGCGATGAGCAGGATGCGTGCACAGCCCCGGCAGGGCGTAGAAACTGGGGCTACTGACCCATGGCAACCTTCTTCCCAATATTGTCTGGCCGTAATTCCCGGAGGTTTGCACAGCACACCACATGTCGGCTCACCCCTTCGTGAAGCCGACTGGCAGTAGCCCAAGGCGTGAGCATCCCCGCAGCGGCGCTGGCCAGGCTGGACCAGGGGGGCTGGGGAGCCGAGGGGAGGGGGCGGCTGGGCTCTGCTTCAGCTGGGTCGGTCGTCGTGCGGTGCCATGTGGGGTCACGGGCTGCCCTGGCTGGGCCGGGAGCATTCCTGCCGCAGGCTGAGTGGTCCGCAGGGACCGGCCGCAGGGCTGGGCCAGCTGGAGGAGACTTGCAAGAGGCCAGTTCTCAGCTGCCCGCCGGCACAAAACCTGCCTTAAAAGGGAGCGCAGCGAAAGACTGGCTGTCCTAGCCGGGCAGGGGCCTCAAAACAGCCTGGCACCGTGTGGGAGGGGAAGCAGGGCCACCGGAGAGGGGACAGGACATGCCCTGTCCCCCATATTTCATCAGGGTGCCAGCAGTGCCCTGCATGGTGCAGGGAGGGGGTCCAGGCCTGGGCGCCCATGGGGTGCTGCGGCTCGGTGCTGGGGGGGACGCGGTGTGGCTGGAATACAGTGCTTACATGTGCGTGGTGCCTCAGGGTGGGAAGGACGGGGAGGAGGCAGGGCGGAGGCAGCTGCCCTTGCAGGACACCCCTCTCCTCCCACGCTGTGAGACACTGTCTCGGCGTGACTCACACCTCAGCCGGTGGCGGGCTTCCCAGCGATGTCTCCCTGCCACGCTGCTGGACGCCCTACCGAGCCCAGCGGTGTGCCGGAGGGGGTCCCCAGCCTGCGGTGGGGCTGCCGGCAGGTGGGGGTGACACTGGGATGAAGGGCGCAGCGGGGGAGCATCAGCGAGACGCAGGCTCCCGCTGGGAAGGGAAACTGGAGCCAATCTGAGTCATAAAGCAATCCCAGTTGAACCATGAACTGCGCCTCCGGGCACAGCTTGCCACCTCTCCTGCACCCATGGGTGAGCTGTTTGTGCCCTGCGTTTCGGGAGGCAGACGCTAGGCGTCTTGGTGCTGGGTTTCACAAGCCCTCGTGACCTTTGCAGCGCAGCAACGCGCCCTGGGGAGGATTGTTTCATACAAAACAGACCTTTTCGTTTCCTTCTCAGCCAAGCACAAAGGAACAGCGAGTCCTTGCTCCTAATAAAATGACAACAGTCAACGACGTGGATGGGCTGGCTCTTTGGGGTGAGCAGAGCCACGTCCCACACCCACACCATTCCAGAGGTCCTGCAAGAGCGGGGTTACAGCCCTGCGCCTCCCCCCTGCTTCACCTCGTACCCCACACTTCCCCACGGGCAGGAGACACTGCCCGAGGGGCGACTTCCACACTCCCTTGGGAGACAGGGATTTGTGCTCGGAGGGGGTGAGCCCTGGTGGTCAGCGCCCCATAAATCTTCATCTGGGGGTGCAGTTAATCGGCAGATGCCAGTCACACCTCTAGCCCTGCTCACAGCAGGGGTCTCGGCCACCCGCACAGTACAAGCGTGGGCAGGGGGTCGGGGTGCAGGGGGCCAGGGCTGCAGAGAGTGGGGTGCAGGGGGTGTGGGGTGTAAGGGTGCAAAGGGCACGGGGGGTGCAGGTGGAGGGATTGTGGGGGTCAGGATGGAAGGGGGTGCGGGATGGAAGAGGGTCAGGACGGAAGGGGTCCAGGATGAAAGGGGATCAGGATGGAAGAGGGTGCAGGGTGGAAGGGGTGCAGGAAGGAAGGGGGTCAGGACAGAAGGGGTGCAGGGTGGAAGGGGTCCAGGTTGAAAGGGGGTCAGGATGGAAGAGTTGTGGGACAGAAGGGGGTCAGGACAGAAGGGGGTCAGGATGGAAGGGGTGCAGAATAGAAGGGGGTCAGGATGAAAGTGGTGTAGGGTGGAAGGGGGTGAGGGATGGAAGGAGTGCGGGATGGAAGGGGTGCGGGGTCCCTGGGAGCCCTTGCAGGGCTGTGCCCCGGGGCGGCTGCCTCCAACTGCGGGCGGGGCCGCACATCTGGGCGGGGCCGCACATCTGGGCGGGGCGGGCGAGCAGTGACTCCGGCGGGGCCGGCGCCGAGCATCCCACAGCCGGAGCCAGCGGCCAGCCGAGCTGAGCCCAGCCCAGCCGCCAGCATGCCCAAGTGCCCCCGCTGCCAGAAGGAGGTCTACTTCGGTAAGGGCTTCCCGTCCCGTCCCCCCCCCGGGACCGTTGGGCTGCTTAAGCCGGGGTGCCCCGATGCCGCACTCTGCCGGGATTGGGGTCCCCGGCGCACCCTGGTGCTTACAGGTGCCTGTGCACCCCCCAGCGCTGAGGGTTCCTGGGTGCCCCGATGTTGTGCGCCCCAGCGCTGCGAATTCTTGGGGTGCCCCGAAATTCGTGCGCCCCAGCGCTGCGAATTCTTGGGGTGCCCCGAAATTCGCGCGCCCCTGCGCCGTGGGTGCCCCGGGTGGCCATCCCTGTGAATCCAGCCGAGGAGGAGGTGCCCGGCTGCACAGTGTGGGGTGCGGTGGGTACCCCCAGCCTGCAGACGGGGCCACGGCATGGGGCGGGAGCTCAGCCCTGGTTCCTTCCCACAGCATCACCCACAGCCCCCTGTCATTTTGGAGCCCAAAGGCCCGGCCAGTGCAGCTCGCTGCTCTGAAACCCTGGGTGGGCAAGCAAGCACCTTCCCGAGGGCAAATCCTGCCCTCGGGCATGTTGCTGGGTCAGTGGGTTGCCCACATGTTGTCCTGCGTGACTTAGCAGAGTAAGATGACAGCCCTGGGGTGTTATTTTCAAGCCGCCATCGCAGGCTGGCCATGAGCCGCCTTGGGCTGCTTTCTGCTGCTGTGCTTCAGGCAGGTGTCCCTACCCGAAGCTCCAGGTTCCTGCACCTTCTGGTGCCATGGTTCTGCTGTCCTGCCCAGTGATATTTGAGGGGGTCTGAGCCTCTTGCCCTGCCGGCAGCAGGAACAGGCAGGCTCCGGCTGCCAGACCTCCCCGCTTCCCCGGTTTAGCTGCACTGGAAGGGGTTTGCTGGGAGCAGCTTGTACGCACTCCCTGCTTTTTAATTTACTAGAGATGAGGGAGCTGGAACCCGAGTACCGTTGGTGACTTCTGCTCTCTCTGCCTTATTTCCGCTCCGCTTGTGTGCCCGCCCCAGCTTCTGCTTCTGCTCTGCCGAAGAAATGGGGGGCTCGAGCAGAGGGGCTGCTCTCCCTGCCAAAGCACCGTGTCCCTTAATGATGCCCACCCTGGGGGGTGTGTGCGGGGGCTGGGGGGGTGCTGCCTTGGAGGGCTGCTGGGGATGTAGCTCCTGTGGCTGGGGAACATCTCTCGCTGCCTGCAGCCAGGCTTTGAGGTGTGGTTTTTTGGCACAATACAGTTTGTGGCTCCCTCCTGCAACAAAGAATCCTGGGGCACCTCATTTACCCACGTGGCTCAATACCAGGAGCTACCAAGGCGCTGGTGTCAGTGTCTGCTTTTCCCATGTCCCTGCAGATCTGCTTTGATCCCAGTCGGGGTGAGCTGGCTTTGCTGTGCCTACAGGTGCAGCCGTGGCAGCGCGGGGACGGGGCCGTTTGACCAAGGAGGGGTTTGGCCCCAGCCCTTATCAGGCGGCTCTTACGAAACCATCTCTGTTGATGCAGAGGCCAAGGAGGGTTCCAAAGTGGGTGGAGGACCAAGCTCACTGCCTGATTTTTGTGCTTGGAGATAAGGAATGCTGGCAGAGAGGCAGAGCAAGCACCCCGGGGCTCTCGGAGCCTGGTGGTCCTACTCACGCGTTCCTCGGGCTGTTTTTGGCCAAATCGCATTTGTAGAGAGCAGGGGTGAGGAGGAGATGATGCTGAGAGGACTTGGGATGGGGTCTGCAGGGTGACCACCAGCTTTCCAGGGGAATCTCGCCCGGGTGGCGGAGAGCCGGAGGGAGCCCTGCTGCAGCGAGCCTTGGCGGCGCTCCTGCCTGAGTGCTGGGGCAAACACTTGGGCGAGAGGTGGGGAGGCTGAGCTCCTTCCAGAAACCCTGGGATGGGAGGGCCCCACCATGGGCTAGGCGCGGGTTCCTGGACTGCCCGGGGGGGAGGACTCTGCGGCCCCCGCCGGGCTGCGGGCACAGGAGGCTCTTTGTGGCGCTGGGAGATGGCAGCGGGGCTGCCTCGTGACATTTGGGCGCTGCCCCCGCTCCCACCTCTGCAGCCGCCTTGCATAAGCTGTTGTGGACGTATTTGGACTCCAAAGAAGAGGTTCTTCAGGCTGCCGAGGGCCCGCCCCCGGGCCATGTTCTCGGTCCCATTGCTCGACCTCCTTTTGCAGGCATTGGGGACAGTGCTCGGACAGGGTTCCTGTGGAAAGCTCTGCTTTATCACTTAATAAATCCCCAGGAGTGCAGCTGCCAATATGAAGAGCTCATGCATGCGTCTGCAGAAAATACCCTCCTCCCCCGCTGTGCCGCAATTAAAAGCCACCCTGTTCTCCATAAACATGTCACGGCCCCAGCAAACAGCACGTTGCCCTTCCGCGGCCGCCTGAACCCCGGCCAAGCTCCAGCTCCGCTCTGGTTTGCCACAGTGTGTGCAAAATCAGAGCCTTGGCCAGACCGCCGGTGTCTGGAGGGGACTGGTTTGTGTTGGGGCAGAGCATGGCGATGGCTTTTCTTCCCCCAGTCCTTGCCAGCATCCCCCCTTCACCCCTGCAAAAAAAGATTGCTTGGGCTCCAGCGGGCTGGAGAGAGGTTCATCCCCTTGCAGGCTGGTGTTGGAAGGGGAGAGGTTGCCAAATCTTTGGAAGATGGGTAGAAGTTGGTCCATCCGCATGGATGTGGTGGTGTGCAGATCCAGGTACCTGGGTATGTGCATGGTGATGTGTGTGCACAGTGAGCACTTGGGTTTGAAACACATCGCCTGCTGTCCCGGACAAATAGACTTCAGAAAATGCCCCAAAATGTCCTCCCTAGGGTTGGTGGCAGGGAGGCCGACCTGCCAAAACCGAGCTGTTGTGCCCGTTCAGTGCCTCAACTAACCCAGCTCCTTTCTGTGGCAGCCGAGAAGGTGACTTCTCTGGGGAAGGACTGGCACCGGCCTTGCTTGAGATGCGAGAAGTGTAACAAGACCCTGACATCTGGAGGCCATGCAGAGGTGAGGTTTGCTGCCCGGGAGGTCCCTGTCCCCCCCCAGCTAGGGGCTGCAGGGGCGGTGGGGCGGGCAGAGGGCTGTCGGGGACGGTCGGGGCTGATGCTCTTTCCCTCTCCCTGCAGCACGATGGCAAGCCGTACTGCAACCACCCCTGCTATGCCGCCTTGTTCGGGCCCAAAGGTAGGGTTGCTGTGGCTGGGGCTGTGGGAGGGAGGGGAAGGGGGCTCGGGGTTCCCGTCTCTCAGCGAGGTGCACCCCTCTGTGCGCTCGCCATCCCGCAGCGATGCTGACCCCGCTCTCTCCTGCTTCCAGGGTTCGGCCGGGGAGGAGCCGAGAGCCACACGTTCAAGTAACCCTCAGGTTGGTGCCTCCCCTCGGAGCTCCCCTTCTGCCTCTGGCTGCGCGGGCTGGCCGGGGGGCTGTGTGTCCTCCTCCAGGCAAGCGGGGAAGGCAGGCATTCCGCTGCATTGCGCCGGTGCTCGGGAGCAACCTGCTGGGTGCCAGCTCCTCCTCTCCGCCAGCCCCATGCGGCCATCAGCTCTGGCAGCGGACGCCAAAGGCTTTTTGCTTTGTGGCCGGTCGGGAAAGACAGGGTGTGCCCCGGAGCACCGTTATCCCTGGGATGTCTCCGCTCCCAGCCTGACTTCATCTGCTCCTCTCTTCCATCCCTCTCCAGGTCTGATGGCCAGGGTTCCCAGCACAGCCCCCGAAGACAGCGCAAACGCACCCGCGACAGACATGCATTTTTTTTTTTCATTCACTCTATACTAAACTAGCACCTTAAAAGCAATAAGTAACCGAGGCTGGGGCTGGTGTGGAAAGGGGGCTCCGCTCCAGATGGAGCACTGCCAGGTTGGGGGCGTTGGGACGCCCTGCCGGCGAGGAAATTTGGCCGGTATGGCTGAAGGCTGCCTGGAGAGGAGACCGCACCCTTCCAGCCAAAACCCAGCCCTGCTTTTGGCATCCAGCTGTCGTGGCTGGGCCCACAGTTGTATTCTCCGTCTTTAATAAACCCAGACCGAAAGATGCTTCCCCCATGTAGCGGTTGTGCTCTCTGTTAAGGGAGGGGGGTCCTGCGGGACTCGTTTACAAAGCACTTGCCACCTGCTTAAGGACCCCATGTGGCCTCTGTATGGAGCCCCACACTGTGTGGTGACTCCGTGGGCTTTTGCTCCTGGCGTGCATGGGGTCCTGCCCATGGTTGCCCAACCCAGGGGCTGCCCGAGCCACACAGGGCAAGAGCAGCCCCCGGGTGCTGTGGGCACCGGGGCTGAGCATGCCCCAAGGGAAAGGGGTGGTGGGTATCGTGTTGGGGGCTTGTTCTTCCTGGGCTCGGGGGGAAGGTCCTACCCCACCCACGGCCCCGCTGGGTCTGTGTCATGACATTCGCAAGAGCTTAGAGCGGGGTGGCTCCTGCCATGAGCCACCTCGTTGCCTGTAACAGGGTTAGAGCAGAGGCACGCAGAGCTGCTGGGCAAGGGTCTGAGCCTGCTGACCCGCGGTCTCTCCAGCACTCACCAGCCTCCTGGCTCCATCCCGGCCCCTGGCAGTGCCTGCTGGAAAGCCATGCCCGTGGGCAACCCCCAGCTCTTTGCTCCAGCATCTGAGATGGCACTTTGCAGCCCTCGGCTGGGGCAAGGAGGTGGTTGACTGCCACATCAGGAAAACCCGGTGTTTGCTGCTTTTGCTCTCAGCAGCCCCACGGAAAGGCCACATGAGGCGGAGGTTACCGGCGAGGCCGAGCCAGCCTCCCTCGGTAAGAAAAGCGAAGGCGCAGCGTTACAAAGCGAGAGCTGGCTCGCAAGCGCTGTGCTCCTTCGTGTTTCAGCCTCTTTGCCCCGCTGCAAGAACAGAGCCGACAGATGTAAAAGATGTCGGCTTGAGGGATGTTTCTAAAATGGTTTCTTAACCATGTCTTTCCCTAACCTGAACCACCACATTTACATACTCAGAGATACGTCATAACGCACTGGGGTATTTTTGTCTAGGGTTTACACATGCATTTCCTTAGAGACTGCTCTGCATCTAACTGTCACGCTGGCCTTCCTGGGACTTGGCCAAAACCCTCAGGGGTCAGGGGGACATGTCTAATGTCAAAGTCTTCGGTGTCAAAAGCAGCCCGACCTGATAAGCGCCTTAAAACGTCCCGTGTGCCCGCTGCCAAAAGGCTCAGCACCCACGAAGCCCACTTGAGTGGGACGAACTCGCCCAGCCGGCGCTGCCTGGCCTCCCACCCGCTCAGCACAACGCAGGCGGGGGTGTCTGTGGCAAAGGCAAACCCCGGCTACTGCTGTGCGGCCACCGCCGTGCCTCCCAGCTAGCCAGGGCTCGCAGGGCCCCCTGCCCTCCCGCTCCCACCGCTGCCCTTGCCAGCAGCCTCCCCGGGATACCAGCACCCGTGGTGCTGCTCTGATGGTGCCCAGCCCGCCCCCGGGGCACCGGGGACACGGCTCTCCTCCACGAACCCAGCTTCAAAGCAGACTAGTGATACCATCTCGGCAGCCTCCAGCGTGCCAGTGAGATGGCGTTTACCCTCAGCGTTAAAAATAACGGCAAACGCAAGCCTCATCACCCTCTGGGCTTGCATAAGTGTGTCCAGCTGGGAAAGGGACCTGTGAATTGGGCTCCCGGTCTTTCCCAACAGGGCCCTGCACCAGAACTTTTCAGGGGCGGCAAATTCCAGGTGCAAGGGGCCAGGCTAGAAGGGAGGAGCAGGGAACCAGTGAGAGGTACGGAAAAACAGGTTCTGCCTTCTGGCCATCCAGTCCTCCAGCTGAAAGCCCTTTCTGTGGGCAGTGGCTGCAGCTGGGGCAGGAGGCAGGGTGTTGCTGTTCACCATGTGCTTCGGTCCCTGCCACCGATTTGACACGTAGGTGTGGTGGCTGGGGACGGCTCTCCCTGCCCCAGGGTGCACGGAGGGATGTAGGAACTGTGTGAGGTCCAGGTGGCCTCAGGAAACCTGCAAAGAAGCTAAACCCGACCCTGCAGCTGCCCCGCTCTGCGCCGTGCCGGAGGGTCAAAACTGGAGGTCCCTCAAGCAAGTTCTGGGGACAAGCCCTTGGGTATTGATTTCCCCCCAAAAAACTCCTTCTGACTGGTGTATTCCTCTGCCTGCCCTGCAACAGGCACTCCCACTGAGATGGCGTTTAGCCCCAGGACTTGCCATCAGGATACTCCCCTCCGAGTGCGGTGCTCGTACAAGTTGTGCTCTCTGCCTGTTCCGGCCTTGATGCCGCAAGGTTGGGCAGTTCAGGCACGGGACACATCTGCAAGGAGCCTTGGTCAAAGAAAATACATGACAAATCGATTTTTTTTTTAAAAAAAACCCTCACTTTGCTCTTTGGAGAGGAAGCAGGAACAGCTGTATCACATTTGGGTAGGAGATCTGCACCCGAGCCAGGCGCTCCCCTCCGAGGTGCAGGGAGCTCGGCAGCGGCTGGCGTGCCGGGGAGGTGGGCTGTCAGCAAACAGTATTTTCTCCCTTGAACAGTAAATCTCCGCGGCCTGGAGCATGAGCTGCACAGACAGGCAGCAGCGTGGCTTCCAGCGCAAGCTCATCTGCCATGGTCTCGGCTCTGAGTCCCAGTGGGAGCTGGGAATGGGCACAGACGGTCCCTCCCCTCCCAGCGCAGTGATGTCCTGGCTTTGCTGCTCCTGCAACAGGGAAGCTGGTGAGAGCAGGATGCTCAGGGCAAATCCCAGCCTTTTTGGGGAGAAGATGAGGGATGCCGACTTGATGTGCCCTACTGGGTAGTCTTGCAGCAGGGAGGAGAGCCTTGGGGGGTGGCTGGCAGCCCCCACGTCCCTCCTGGTCACCAGCCAGCAGCCACGGGGCTATCGCTGCCATTGCAGGTGGGGTCAGGGCATGGCCCCAGCCCCAAGGTGCCCATCTGGGAAAGCAAAAGGTGCTGGGTGATGTCCAGCATGGTGATGCCCAGCACGAAGGTCCCCAGCTTTGACAACCTGAAACACCAGCATTGCTGATCCCGGGGGAAGGGGCTGTGCTTCCTCTGCCATTATTTCGGAAGCTTGGGCTGAGATCAGTGAAGTTTGCGGATTGCGGGGTGATAGTTGCTATAAACACTTCATCACTGTGACAAAAAAAAAACCCAACACAAACAACATCACCCGTTCCTCCGGCAGCTGGGTGCGGGCGAGCCCAGCGCCCTGGGGAGGGAAGCAGAAGAGGTTTTGGCAAAGGACAGGAAACAGGACGGGTTCAGAAACTAAACTGCTGCTGTTCCCCGCCCCAGCTCTGCGGCTTTCTGTACAGAAGAAAAAAGGAGAGGGGGGCAGAAAGGGGGCCGGGGGGGGTCCTTCAAGCTGATCTGCGAGAGGCGTTGGTGTTGCTTCAGCCCCCAGTGAAGGCAGATTGCAGGAGGGGCGGGTGTGGGTCGCCTCGCCCTGCATCTTCCTCCCATCGCAGATGGGGCAGACCTTAATCCGAAGCAGGGGACAGATGCGTCCCTGAGCCCGCAGCTGGTGAGGGGACGGCTTACTGGAAGCCTTACAGAAGTTGCTGCCCTCAGCATCGCTGCCTAGGGCTGTCCTAGCAGCCGCCGCAGCCCAGGGACAAGGCTGTGTCCTGCCAGCATCGCCGCGGGAGCCATCTGTGGCTCACATCTGGGCTAACACGTGCTGGGGAGCCGGGGGGGAGGGTCTGGTTCAACGCTGTCTCACTGATCTGCTGGTGAGGCCACTGACCCTCCCCTGCCAGCACTGATGGGGACACTGATGTGACACCTTTCGCACTTCCCTTGTGGTGATTTTGCGTCTCACCGGTGCAGACTCCGGTGCCTCGGGGCCATGGCAGCCCTTGTGGCATGGCAGGGGGGATGTCAGTGGTTTGTTTCCCTGATGGTGTGTTTCTGCAAACAAAGCTGTGTCCCCCTCAGGGATGGGCAGGGCTGGGGGAGCGTGGCACGGGGGCTGCGGCTGCAGGGGCTTCCTGCTCTTTTTGCTGTGCGGGGCTCATGGGGTAACTGGGTGGTACCCAGCTCCCCACTCTTTTGGGTACTTTTAAGGCTGATTTGTGTCAAACTCACAGAGTTCTGCTATCTTCTAGCTCGAGAAAGTGTCTGCCCGTCTCCTAACACCTCAGAAATCTGCATTCCTATCCGGGCAATGGCGAGAGGGGGCCGTGCAGCCGATGTCGGGCAGCAGGAGCTCTGCAAGCTCGCGCGGGGAGCGGGGACTTCCCAGCCCAGCCCTGCAAAGCAGCAGGTTGGGGAAGCCCCGTGCCGCCAGCGGAAACAGCTTTGCAGAGGTGGCAAAGAGGGGGTCAAACCTCATTCCTGATGGGGAACAACATCCCCAAGCAAATAGTGAAGCAGCTGAAGGTGCTGAAGGCAGAGGGGCTGTGGGTAAAAGGGAGGTGACCAGAGGCATAACGAGAAGCAGATGAGACCATGAATCATGGTACCGGAGACTGAGGTCTAGCCAGGGAGCAAGGAGAGGAGGGGGTGGGCTGCTCCATCATCACTGCTGCTGCCAATCCAGTGTTGGAGAGGAGCTGGGGACGTTTGCCAGGCTGGCTTTTCCCCAGCAAGGAGCCTGAGAAGAAACGTTGGCATGCAAGTGCTAGAGATGGATTTTACTTCTCTTGCGTTATTTTCAAGGAAACAGGGAGAGTTTCCAAGGGGGAAGATCTTCCCACTGAAGCCTCTGTCTTTCTTCAGTGAGTCTTGGGTTAAAGGCCCAGGGGATAAGAGAGCAGGTGGAGTTTCCCTCCATGCAGAGGAATGTCAACTTGGCTATTTAAGAAAAAAGGAAAGGGTGAAAGTCCCGAGAATGGAGAATTGTATGATGCCAGATCTTTTTTTCTAATCTTTTGCTTATCATACTGAAAGTGCAGATGCTGTTTCAGAGGCCCCGAAACACCAACGCCTCTCTTAAGCATCCAACTGCTGGGACCTGACCTTGAATTTTGGCGCTGCAGCCCCCCCCCCGGCCTATTACAGACTTAATTGACTGTGTCCAGGAAAACCTGCACTAGGGTATTTGTGTAGCCGTTATGGTCCCTCTCGGTGATCCAGTGACCTTCGTGATGTGACTTAGTGTGCCAAAGGTGTGCTGGCCATCCCAGCAATACCAGCACCCCTGCGAGGGTGGTGCCAGGAGGCAGCTCATTGCTCTTCATCAAGGAGATGCCTATTTGCGACCTGACGTGGCTGCTCTGAGCGTGGGGACGGCTGAGCTCCATCAGCAGAGATCCCAGGGTGGCGGGTGAGGAAGGCACCATCCTCTCTCCAGCCAAGGAGGTCTTCTCGGCTGGCGGAGACACGAGCCCACAACGGGTCATCAGCAGCAGATGCTGGGGCTGCTCTGTGCCCGGTGGGAGCTGTGATCCCCGACCCTTCTCCAGGCGGCGTGGGGCTGAGCATCGCTGCCCCACATTTGCCTGTGTTCACTCCTCCGCTCCTTCCTGACAGCATGACATTCTGTACAGAGGTACAGACTGTACCTTTGCCCACTTGGATTAACCCGGCATCCCAGCGAGGGGGGAGCGCGTGTGTATAATAGAGCCGGCAGAGCATTGGGAAGGAGCTGGAAATGTTTGCGATAGGAAGCGGTGCATCCAGCCTGGTCTGCTCAGGGTGTGGAGTGCTACGGCCACCCAAAGCCTCCCTCCACGGGCAAGGGCAGCAGCTGCTCTCTGCTCTGATGGCTGCTCCAATGGCTGCTGCTGGAGAGAAAAGAGGAAGGGAGAGGAGAGGAGAGGAGAGGAGAGGAGAGGAGAGGAGAGGAGAGGAGAGGAGAGGAGAGGAGAGGAGCTGAGCTCCGGCGGCCCTGAGCTGGTGGCGGAGCGTGGGAAGCACCGATGCACAGCCTGGGGGCCCAGCCGGGAGGCAGGCTGGCTCCTGCCTATGCCTTCACGGGGATAAAAGCATTAAAAGAAATAAATAAAATAACAAAAATAAAGAGCAAAGGAGTTGTTTCCCCAGGAGGAGAGCTCACACCTTCCCCTTGGCAGGGTTGTGCCGAGGTGACACCAGGAAGCCGTGCTGCTGCCGGAGCGAGCAGAGATTGCCGTTATTGCATACAATCTGCATGAGGCAATGGGATGCGGCCGTCAGCTCTGGCAACGGCTGCAAACAGCGGGGCCGCCTGTGGCGGCGGGTTGCCATGGCATGGATGCAAACACGCGCCCTTGGCCCTGGCTGAATCACCCGGGGCGGAAATGACCCCAAGTGACACATCGCGCCGACAACGGCTGGCTGCGCGGCATCAGGCGAGCGCGGGGAGCCGACAGAGCCCAAAGCCCAGTGACTTCTCCCCAGGAGGAGCATCCCTGGCCTCTCGGTACCTACCTGGACCTTCCCTTCCCTTTGTGGTACCCACGGCTGCTCCCACTGCTGGGACAACCCGCAGCGTGCTCCTCCTGAAGGTGCCTCCATGGTGGAGCAGAGATGGGAGGCCCAGAGGAGCAGCTGGGCAGGTCAAGCTGATAAGCCATGTCCATCTTGCTTCCCCCTGTCATACAGAGGACCCTGGAGGCTTCCACTGGGTTCCTGTGACATCAAAGGTGCCCACGGTGAACACCAGAGTGTGTGTCAGTCAGTCATTGCTCGTTGCATCGTCAGTCCCCGTGGGATCGGGGATCGGGACAAGGGAAGCGAGGGTGACCTGGATGCAGCAAGGGCTCTGCTCCCAGTGGGATGACATTGCCATCCCTGCTGGGACAGGACGCCGGGTCCATCACACTGTCACCTCCTTCATCTGTGCAGAGCACAAGGTCTATCTCTACAGCAGGAAACCATCGCCTTCCCATCGGCTTCTCCCACCCTGGGAAAACCGCCCAAGCAGCCGGCAGAGCAGATAAGCGGGGCCTCGCATGTCGGGACAGAGCCCCCGCCGTGCCGCGCCAGAGAGCCTGGGATTTGCCGCCTGGCGTCCGACTCTCCCATGGCCGGGTGCCAACCCTCCGCAGCGCCAGGCGTCTTGTGTCAGCTGCGCCCATGGGGCTGTGTGCTGGGGGAGCCACGGGACCGGGAGATGCCGGCCAAAAGGGTGACCAGCCCGGCTCCGGGGCGCCATGGGGCTGGTCCAGCCAGCGGGATGGAGAGGTGTTGTAGGGGCTCTTGGCGTGCCGCGGTGTCCTGCATCCCAGCTGCTGCTCCCACATTGGGTGATGATGCTCGCTGGCCGGGGGACTGGTGCGTTGGCTGGGGCACAGGAGCCCAGAGGCAGGGGTGAAGGGCAGGACCACCCACTCGTGCGTGCACTGGGTGCTGCAGGAGAGCCCTTGTCTCGACGGCGGCAAAGCAGACAGCTGCCCCAGGGAGAAAAGGCCTAGAGAGAGGAATGTGTGTAGGGACAGGGATGGCTTTGAGCAGGGTTTATGGAATGGTCAAGAAAACACAGGAAATTGGCTCCAGATGAAGGTCCTCCTGCCCGGAGACTGCAGCGGGGACGGGGAAATAGAGAAGCAATGTGTCATGGAGGGACCAGACAGCGCCCGATAGCAGCAAGGTACAGAAAGCCGAGAAGGATGCCAAAGACAGCAGAGGATTATCCAGGTCCGATAAGGCACTGAGCAATACAAAAGGACTTTATGGGCTGTTGGGAACCAAAGGCAAGGAACCGTATGGAGATGCCAAACCTGTTAGGAAGGCGAGCAAAGAACTGGATAGAGATCGCTGAGCTAGAGCTGGACAAGGGATAATGAAAATGCTTTCCAGACCATTAGGAAAGAAGGAGGATGTGAGACAACAGCTGCTAGAGAAGATATTTTAAAAATCCTTAAGCCTGGATAACTCACACCCAGGGGTCCTTTCAGGGACGGCTGGAGCAGCAGCCAGGATCTGCGGGACCGGGAGAGCATTAATGCTGTGCTCGGCGTCAGAAAGGGCCGCACTCCCCAGCACCGGGGTGGGAGGCAGGAGGGGCCGGAGGGAACGAGGGCAAACGCAGTTCACGTTAGCAAGTGGGCTTTGCTGAAGGTTTTGTCAGACCGACCAACGCGATTTCTCTCCTCGTTGTGAGCAGCCGCTTGGCTGCAAGAGGCCATTCCGTAGCCAGAAGGAATTTTATGTGGTTTTGTTTTTTCATGGTGTTCAGATGGCTGGGGAAAAAAAAAAGGGAAAAGCATCATGCTAGATTCATCGCTAGCACGTTAAATGGGTTATGAAGTGGTTAATTGGCCAAGAAACCATCAATGGAGGTTTCAAGTGGGTCTTATGTGCAGGCAGGGACAGCCCCATCTCAGGAGGATCCCTGCTGTGCTGGTGGAGGGGACCAGCATCCCTGGTGGTGCTCCCTCCCTACTGCCCGCAGCGGGAATCCACCTTGGGGCCAGGTTTTGGCCATGAAAACCCCAGCCGCGAGATGGGCTCTTCATCTCAGGGACTCAGGCTGCGTCCCAAACGGCAGAACCGTTCCTCCCCTCGCTGCCCTCTCCCAAAGGATGAATCCCTGGCATTGCATCAATTAAGAGCTTATACACCTGGGGACCTGGGCTGCCTGTGTCGCACGCCATGGCATGGAGAGGAAGGTGGGAAGCCTGGGATCGGAGCCGATCCCCTGCTGCCAAAACCCGCTTGGCCCAGAAAAGTTTTCTTGGGCGGATGGCAGCAGAGCCACATTTTTGGAAAAGCCAAAGAGGGGTTTTGCAATAACTCTTTCAGCCAGGCAGGGTGGGGGAAGCTTGGTGGAGGAAGATTTTGGCCGGCCGGGAGCCGCGTGTGTGGCTCGGGGTGACCCTGCCTTGGCAGCCGCGGGTGGCAAGCGGTGACCTGCGCGCGTGCCGTCCCCCTGGGCACTCCCCATTCGGGTGACTTCCCAGGGGAGGCGAGCGGTGAGTTCTCTGCCCCAGGGCATGAGCAGAGGGGGTGTAAACACGGTGAACACCGTCGAGCCGGGAGAAGCCGCGGAGACGGCGGGGGGGGCCGCCCACGCGTGTCGCTCCCCCGGCGGGCGCCGTGCTCCCTCCCAGCCGCCAGGGGGCGCCGCAGCGGGCGGGGCTCAGCGGAAGTGCCCGCCCCGCCCCACGCTCTGCGCATGCGCCCGCCGCGCGCCGGCAGAGGGCGGGAAGCGGCGGCGGAGCGGGATGAGGCGGCGGCAGCAGGAGCAGGAGCAGCAGGGTCAGCAGCCGGGTCGGGGGCTGCCGGCCGCCGTCGGTGCGCTGTGCCGGGCCCTGCCACCCCGCGCCCGACCCGCCCCCGACACCCTCCGCCGCGCCAGGTTCGACCGGCCGCAGGCGGTGAGCGCGCGCCGCCCCGGGGCGGCCTTCGCCGGCGGAGCCCGCTGTTGCCTAGCGGCCACCCCTCCACACACACACTTTCCGCGCCCTCCTGGGGGCACAGGGTGGGGGCAGCCAAGTGGGACTGGGCCCGGGGACAGGGACGGGGGCAACCAAGTGGGACTAGGCCCGGGGACGGGGACAGCTGTGTGGGGCCGGGGCTCGGGTGGGGAGACCTTAGTGTGGGCCCCAGCCGGCACTGCGTTGTGCTACTCCTCAAACTCGCTGCTCTGGACAAGGCATTGTTTTCTGGTGGTTTTAACATCAAGCTTGGTATTTCACCGTGGTCGGCAGCACTTTCCTAGTGGCACCTGAGGTTTTCTTCCCTTTACTGTACACCAGCATGGGTCTTTCTGTGTCAGGGCTTTACAGAGTGATGCTTGCAAGGCCTCCAGCTCACACACAGGGTGCTCCACTCGCTCGGTTAGCTGTTTTAAGCATTTTATGAGTGTTGACTGAAATTCCAACTGTAAGAATCATTGTTTCAGTTTGTCAGCATGCTGTCCCTGTGTGGCCGAGAAATGATTTCCGGTTCCAACAACTCATTGTGTGCTGCCTCTTGTTTGTGAATTTTTGATACGGTCACATCTTTTCAGCGTCTTCAAGTTCTTGTTTGACTATGGACGAGTTGTGCAAGAGGTGACCTGTGCCTTTGTCATTTAGGCAAGCTCAACATCCGCAAATCCATGGGCCCCGATGGGAAGCACCCATGAGTGCTGAGGGAGCTGGCAGATGTTATTGCGAAGCCACTCTCCATCATCTTTGAAAGGTCATGGAGAAAAGGAGAGGTGCCTGAGGACTGGAGGAAAGCCAGTGTAACTCCAGGCTTCAAAAAGGGCAAGAAGGAGGACCCAGGAAGGTACAGGCCAGTCAGCCTCACCTCCATCCCTGGAAAGGTGATGGAACAGTTAATCTGGATGTCATCTTTAAGTATTCGGAGGAAAAGAAGGTTATCGGGAGTGGTCAGCATGGATTCACCAAGGGGAAATCATGCTTGACCAATCCAATAGCCTTCTATGATGGCATGACTGGCTGGGTGGGTGAAGGGAGAGCAGTGGATGTTTTCTACCTCCACTTCAGTAAGGTTTTTGGCACTGTCTCCCATAACATCCCCATAGGTAAGCTTAGGAAGTGTGGGTTAGATGAGTGGACAGTGAGGTGGATTGAGAATTGGCTGAATGGCAGAGCTCAGAGGGTTGTGATCAGCAGCAAAGAGTCTAGCTGGAGGCTTGTAGCTAGCGGTGTTCTCAAGGGGTCAGTACTGCGTCCAGTCTTGTTCAACATATTTATCAGTGACCTGGATGAGGGGACAGAGCGTATCCTTAGCATGTTTGCCGTTGATACCAAACTGAGAGGGCTGGCTGACACACCAGAAGGCTGTGCCGCCATACAGTGAGACCTGGGCAGGCCGGAGAGTTGGGCGGAGAGGAACCATATGAAGTTCAACAAAGGCAAGTGTGGGGTCCTGCACCTAAGGAGGAATAACCACGTGCACTGGTACAGGCTAGGGGTTGACCTGCTGGAAAATAGCTCTGCGGAGAAGGACCTGGGAGTCCTGTTGGACAGCAAGTTGACCCTGAGCCAGCAATGTGCCCTTGTGGCCAAGAAGGCCAAAGGTCTCCTGGGGTGCGTTAAAAAGAGTGTGGCCAGCAGGGCAAGGAAGGTCATCCTCCCCCTCTATTCTGCCCTAGTGGGGCCACATCTGCAGTACTGTGTCCAGTTCTGGGCTCTGCAGTTCAAGAAAGACAAGGAACTACTGGAGAGAGTTCAGTGGAGGGCTATGAAGATGATCAGGGAACTGGAGCATTTCTTATGAGGAAAGACAGACATCTGGGTGTGTTTAGCCTGGAGAAGAGAAGACTGAGAGGGGATCTCAGCAATGCTTATAAATATCTAAAAGGCGGGTGTCAAGAGGATGGGGCTAGACTCTTCTCAGAGGTGCCCAGCAACAGAACAAGAAGCAATGGGCACAAACCTGACCATAGGAAGTTCCATCTCAACGTGAGGAGGAACTTCTTTCCTTTGAGGGTGGCAGAGCCCTGGCACAGGCTGCCCAGAGAGGTGGTGGAGTCTCTGTCTCTGGAGACATTCCAAACCTGCCTGGATGCGTTCCTAGGTGAACCCAGGAACCTAGGTTTCTAGGTGAACCTGCTTTGGCAGAGGGGTTGGACTAGATGATCTGTAGAGGTCCCTATCGTTCTGTGATATGTGGTTATATCAGAGCAGATATATTGGAAGCCATGTTCCTGTATGCCTGTGCCTCAAAGTAGGAGTGCTGTGTCTTGCTGTGCAGCCAGTGTTAGTAGCCCTTCTCTTTTTGAGTGCACCTTACTGTAGGTAGCGTTTGTAAGACAGCTAATACATGAACCTGCCTGATTCAACAGTGTTGGCGAGATGCAGGTGTGCTCCTCCGTGTAACACCTGATGCTCAGATAGGGGCTTAATTGCCTAATTAGGACTAAATATATGGCAGATATTTTGCCTGCTGATCTCCTCCCACCCTCTCTTTCTTTTGCAGAGCCTGGATTTCTGGAGGCTGCTCTACACTCTTCTGAAACAAATCCATGGAGGCAAGTGGACCGAGTCTGATGCCATAGGTAACCTAGTCAGTCTGTCTGTGTGGTTTCCATCTGTCCCGGGAAGATACTGGGACTGGTTTTGTAGCATCTTTTCTTTGGCTGCTTTCTCCCTGTCAGGAATGCTCCGTTTTGAATACCTGTGCCACCAATTTACTGTTATGTCACAGCTGTGCAGGTAGGTTAACTCCTCTTTGGCTTGCTTTGTCCAGGAAACCGGTACGCTCTTGCATCTGCTAGGGACTTTTGTTTCCCTGTGACATTTTACTGCGGGTAAATCTCTGCAATGATCTTATGCATTCGCAGCATCTGCAGAGATAATTGCAGAAATAGATTTATTTTTTGTTTCCCCTTTGATTCCTTCTTTCCCCATTCCATGTATGATGCATGGTTCTGTGGTTAATTTTCTAGCAAGTCCTATGTCAGGGAATATGAACCATAAGGACAGTGTTTCGGATTGGAGTTCTAGGCAAAACAAAAAATAAAGTGTGTCTGAATATCTCTGTGGGCAGGGCCACTATTCCAGAGAGAAGCTGAATGCATGTTGGCTTCTTGCAATGACAGAGCACTATTTACTTCTTAAGTGTGTGTTATTCCGAGTAGGATACGACTCCCCAGACTTTGCTCTTGAAAGCTGTCTGTCTAGAGCCCTTTTGTTGTCAGAGTAAGTTTTGAGAATGAGACTGTCTGTGATGGATAGAAGTCTCCTCAGACTAAAGTCACTTTAAATCCACTTTTGCTTTTAAAAACAAACAAAAAAAACTAAGCAAGATAGCTTTAGACGTTGAAGAGCTGGGAACCCGATGGCTCTGTAAATGGAGTTAAAAGTGGCTAAGCATTGCAGATGATATCTCTCAAGGAGTGTGGAGCAAAACCAGCATAGTTTTGTTGGTAGCTCAGCAGGAAATCAGCATGGTTCTGAGTTACTCACAGGACTGCTATTTTTCATTCAGCTGTTCTTGCTCTTCTTCTCATCCACAATCTGCTGTGTATGGTAGCTTGATTTATTGGCTGTGTCCTACAGCTGCTTTGAGGTGGTCCTGCACAAATGCGGCCTTGTTGAATCCTGGCTGCTCCCATGTTAACTGCTTGTAGCATTTGGAGACGGGATTTCCATGTGCATGTGGCAGGCTGCTGGCTCTAGAGAGAGCAAACCCAGCCTCTGCTGGTAGATTGCAAGGTAGCAATGTGTGGTTCTGCTCAGAACTGCTGAGCTGGTTTTTAAGAAGCTTGTTTAGTCTCAACTCAGTGATTAAAGCTGAGAGTCAAGTTGGATAGCTGTTCAGTTTTTCAAATTGCACTAATTACCTTTGCTTGGCCAAGTGAATGAGTTGTCCGCTGTGAAATGCGATCAGTATTTTACTGCGTGCCTTCTCTGTCCCTGCTCTGGAACGCTTATGGTCTTCATGTATTTATTTCACAGAAATGAAGTGGAAGCCTTGGACATAGGGACTAAATAACTTTCTCAGGTTTGCACAGGATCCTGTAGCACCACAAAAAATTGAAATGGATTCCTCTAATCCATGTCTAGTGCTTTAGTCCATTGATCAGGCATTCCTTTCTTTGTTGTTTTTGTACAGCCTCTTAATTATCTGAGCTAAAACAAGGAGAGCTGCAGTTGCCAGATCCCAGAGGAAGGCTGTGAAGACTCCTTCAGTATGAGGGTTACTGTGTGCATTGGCATAGGAACAGCTTTCTGGAAAAGAGAACCTATACTCAAATGGTCTTGTACCCTTCCTTTTGTTTAGGCTAAAAGATTTTCCAAAGGAAACACAGCTTTGGCCTGTGGTCTGCGTGTGGTGTTGGGGTCAGAGTGGTTCTTCTCACTACTCTGTAGAGCGAGACCTATGTTTCAAGGACTACGTTACAGATATTGGGCCGTTTGCAGTTGTGAGGTGCTAGAAGAAAACAGTGTGTTGCAAGGACAGAATGCTCTTACAGATTTTGCACATGGAAAAGGACAGATTTTCCCAGAAAATTTTTCCTTGATCTGGGAAGTCCTTTTTATCTAGTGGCTTTTGAAGTTGCACCCCAGTGTATATTTCTGTTTTGAGTTAGTAGTTTTCATTAGTCAGTTTTTGATTTGATCTTGTCATGTAGGTGAATTTTAGAGATTAAATTTGCTTTGAATAGGACAGCTACTAGTCTTTCCCTTGTTATTGTTGTGATGTGATGTTTAGAAAAACTTTCTGCATCGTGTTTTTAAATGGTTGATGTATTTTATTGCCTAGCTAGCAAAAAAAGAAAATATTTGAAAAATCACATCTAAAAAGAACCCACACAATTTGACGTTTTAAAATGTAGGAACTATTGCATTCTTGGGAAAAGAAACCAGAAACCCCACCGAAGCCTATCAGTCAGTGGTCATAAAATTCTGCAAATGGCTCTTTCGGTTTCTCATTTTGGAAGAATTTTTTCTTCACACAGCAAAAAACACTTACTGTAAACTTTGCTGGGAAGCCATTAATACACTCCAGCCCCTTAAACATGTCAGAACAATGGGTTTCTCATCAGCAGAATATGAGTCAGTTAGCTGTGTAATAGTACTCTGAGCATAACCTTACCGATGAAGTCGTGATTAGTGGTTTCATGCTGCTCTTTCTTCCCAGAGGCTGAGCGCTGATAGACTTGGTTAAGAACCTAACAACCATACCAGGTAGCAGTGCAGTATGCGTTTAGATAGTTGGAGGAAATGTTTCTTTTCTGGAGTCTCAATTCACTTTTTATAGTATGGGAAAGAGGACTGGAGTGGCAATATATTTTTGTTTGTTTGACAAATGAAGCAGAAAATGTTCTTCTGCAGTAGTAGTTTCCCATAACACCAGTACCTATGCAGGTGTTTCTTGCCTGAGTGCATGAAGTAATGTATTTGTGCCTGTTCTTGGACTTGATTTAGTTCTTTTCCATCTTAGCCTGCCAGGCTAATGCATAACCCTTATTTGAATATCATGTTGTAATTCACTGAAAATATTCTGCAGGATTCACAAAGAGGAAGAACACAGCTTGAGTATAGTTTTAACAGAGCTGAACCCTAAGGTTTATTCACAGCTTGGTCTTACTTGCTGAACGTACTCTTATAAATATGTGCAGGCAGAAGGGGATTAGTTGGAAGGACTGTGAGGGTCTCTCTGTCTATAAATTGCCTAATCCTAATGAAATGTTGTAAGAAGATGTTGTCAAAGAGGAGGTGTTTGAGTGACTGCTATGTTTGAGTTATCTGCTATCTGAGTGATGTTTTTTTCCTCTCTCTCAGCTGCATGTTATGGAGGAATCCATCTTGGTCTTGAGTACCTATTTAGCCTCTACTGCCATTTATCTGAGAACCGTTTCAATGTAAGCAGAGCTTTAGCGATGAGAAAAGCTAAGTGACTTCTCTAAGGTCGTGGAAAGGCTCTTTGAGGCCCAGTTCCAGATCCATGCTTTGACCACTTATCCACAATTCCTGCCTGATACTCACCAATCGTACCCTCTCATGTGAGGACAATGTGTTGCAGGGGGAGTGATGAAATATGGGGAGATAAAGGACTAAACCAACGCAGAAATTCAGGTGGCAAAGTGCTTTGGTGGATCTGGTCCTGAGTGGTATTTCAGGGCAGGGAAATGGTGATAAAGGAAAAAAATACCTGGCTTGCTCTCTGTTCCTTCTCTTTTATGTGTGATTTCTTGGGGAGCACCATGAACTGCAGATGGCAGCATGTGAAGCTTGTTTGCTTTGAAAAAGGAGGAAAGTTATGTACTGATGTTCCTTCCTTTTGGAGTATTTTTGCCTTTACCTGTTCCTTTCTTGACAAATGCACAATGAAAAGGAAAGGGCAACATGAAAACCTAGCTCATGTGAGAATGTTCAAGAGTGATCAAAATGAAATCTCTAATCTGAGTGTTCTCCCTGTGCATGAGGGATTGGAGTGCGTATCTGCAGCAAGATTTTTAGCAAACCATGTGTGTTTCTGCCACCCTGGCATCGTGAAGGGAAGCTGCTTGTTTTTACATTCACAGGTTTCTGCAAAAAGAGCATACAGAGTGATTTAGGGTTTGGGTCTCCTTTTTCTGCCTGTAATGCAGAAGCAAGCTAGGTTTAAAACCAATTGTCCAACTGTCATGCATCTCTGCAGAAGCTCTGCGATGCAAAACACTAGTCCTGCAAAAAATTAGTAGCTCTGCACCATCGTGTCACCTGCTTAATCATGCTTCTGATCTTATTTTTTGTTCTTCAGTCATGGTTAATGTCTTTGTCGGGAATTCATTTGTAGATGTCATGTGGCCAATCATGTATTCTTGCTTCTGTTGCTGAAGATGTGTAGTAATCTGTGTAACAGTTTCAGCTGCATATTTGGCCTGAGGAACACTCTGGAAGTAGGCCTGTCTCCTTAAGGATCCACAGTCTTGTTTCCCTAAATCCTAAAGTTGGTCAAACAGTGCAAACAATACACCTTCCTCTGGTTTGTCAAGGCGCAAAGGGCTTGGTGGCTCTTTATGACTACCAGCTCCTTTCAGCCTCAGCAGAGCTGTAGGAATGTGCTGCTCCTATAGGGTTACCATCACAGGTCAGCTTACAGCTCCTCCCTGTGTCTTGGCTTTGTATTGCTTTTTTGTGGATAAGACTTCTTTCGCATTTTGCAAATCAAGTTAAATCAGCCACTCTTGCCTGTGAGAGTCTCTTGTAACTAACAAATTCCTTTTGAAAGCAACAGGATTTTTTTTTTCTTGTTTTTTGTTTTGAAGTTGGTCATTATGTGGTTTTTGAGCTGCAGCAGTCGATGCCAGACAAATGCTAAAGGGATATTTTTACCACAAGTGGCAAGGAGGAGGCAAATGAGTATGTAATGTGATGAATTGGTATGTTAATTAAGGAAAGCAGTGACAATCCCTGATTGCACGAGGCTTGTACTTCCTGTTATTTTTATGTGTGTGAGTGTCTACCTTTTTTATGAAACTCTATGGAGATACCGAAGCATTACACTGGAAAAGGGGAACAGCTTTCTTCCTTACTTTGTAAGTGGATCAAACTGAGGGTTCCTCTAGCTCCATCCAGCTGTGGCAGCTGTCAAACTGGATGCCCAGGGGAAAGGAAAGAACAAATACAGAAGGATGCTTTCAGGGGGGTATTCTTTCAGCCTCCAGTAACTTACATCTCAGACTTCCCAAACCAGAGAGGATATCTTTGAATTTCATAAACTTCTATGAACTCCTCTTCTGTAAATCCAGTTCCTCCTTGAGCTTGTATAACTCTCAGTGTCCATAGTGGCCAGAAATTACAGAGCTCCTCTGTATGCGTGAAGAACATCTCTTCAACTTGTTTTTATTTGCATGTTTGCTAACTTTGGTGCTCACAGTCGTGTATTGAATGTCGCACAAATAAATTATTCCCTATTCCCCCATTCCACAGCACTTATGGTTTTAAATAGTTTTGGCATTTCTGTTCCCAGTCATCTTCTTGGCCTATGTAATCAGTTGTTACAGTGAAGCTGTTCTGTACTTGTGATTGCACTTGTCCTTTCTCTTTGTTTTTTTCCAAGTCTTCTGTAACCTTTTTGAGACTCAAGAAATAAAATAACACTGTGAACGTGAGATGTGGGGTCACAGTGGATATAAACAACAATATAATATTGTTCCCTGTGATCTGTTTGGTCTCCTTTCTAGGTTTCTCACACTCAGTTTCCTTTTGGATGCATATGAGAACCAAGTGTGATATTGTATTCCTGAGTCCAGTGGTCGGCTCCAAGACCATTGCTATGTCAGTAAAGTTAGGATTGTTTTTTCGCTTGTGTGCATCAATTTTCATTTTTTCTAAAAAGAATTTTATCTTGTTATTTTAAAGCTTGGGCTCATTAGGTTCTGCCATCCTTCACGATCTGCCTGCGTTCCTTACTACTGAGTAATATCACATCAGCACCAAATTTTCTGTCACTGTCACGTTGTCTGTGTGTCATTTTGAGTTGGTTGGACAGCAACTCCTTAGCAGAGAGCCCTCATGTGAAACCACCATTTGTTCCTACACTCTGGTTCTTGTCTGCTAGGCACTTGTCATTGATTCAAGGGCCTCCCCTCTCCCTCCACCACAGTGGCTTAGTTTCTTTGTGCCAGTTGAACTCTAAATGTCCTGCCACTGGGAACTCTAAATGTCCTGCATTGATTGAATCTTCCTTAAATCGCTTGTTGTTGCCTTTGGAGAACTCAAGTAGCTTTTTGAGCAGGACTTTCTTTTAAAACAACTGTTGGTTCTTCCCCAGTATGTATTACTTATCATTGTGCCCCCTAATTATGTTCTTTATTATAGTTTTAACTTAGTACAGAGCTGAGGCTTACTGGTTAGAACCCTTTTTAATAACAATTTTCTCTGTGTTTCCTCAGTATTTTACAGTTCTGTAGTGCCTGTCTAGTAGCTGTCACGTAACATTTGCTGGTGTGAAGGAGTACAGATCAGAGCATTCCTGAGAATTAAATAGTCCATGTGGTCTGGTATGCAGCGTGGTATGCTGCATTATCTCTGCCTGCTCACTGGGCTCAGAGATTTGCAGCAGGCTGTAAAACTCCTATCTCTATATTCCAATTTCATTCAGGAGTAAAGTGACTCAGTGTTTACTAATTTATAGCATGTTTGGTGGCTCATAAAAAATGAATAGGTGAACTGGAGTCCTGTTATAGTGGGGAGGGCTATTTACCTTTTTTGCCTTTGTTAATCTCCCAGAGGCCATTACTGGTCTTGATCTTGACTTTGAATTTCTTCTTTTTCCTTAGCAGTGGTTCCTGTAGATCAGAATGGGGCAGCATAAGGAAGGCTTTTACCCTTTACCTCCTGTCCTTTATCAGTTGTTGATAAAGACTGTAGTCTCCACTGTCCTCCACTAATCATAGGCTTGTTTAAAAATCCTGAGCTCAGAGGAGGCAGCAGTTTCTGGAACTGAATGGGTAAATACATTGAGTAGTGCAGTGTGTTATTCTTCATTGTTTTCTTCTTTTCAGATAACCAAATTAGGTTTGTAAAATCAGCGCTGTGGTACCATGGCTATGGCAGGCCAGAACTCTATCGGCTCCCCTCCGACGGCTCAGCGGGTAGTCGGGAGCTGCTGCTGGCATTTTCCTGGCTATTGCACAGAGTCAGCCTCTTGGAGCAGCTTTTGGCTCGGAACAGAGTAAAGACTGGGGATGAAACCTCTGTGTGCACGGTGAGCATGTTTGTGTCCTTCCATCTTCTCTGTCCGTAAGTAATGTTCTGTGACAGCAGCCGTGTTGCTGCTAGTGTGTAATGTGTGGTACCTCAGTGTATTTACAAATAAATACCTTAGTTCAGCTTTAAAAAAAACTTAAAGGGGCCAGCATCTGGGACCTGTTTTCTTTCCCTTCTCTAAATTTTCTGTGTGCAGGTGATCTGGGTTCCTTCTCTTTCTCAAACTCCCACCCCTTGCTTTTTATTTCCAATATAGGTGAGACCAGTGTGGAGGAGTGCAAGTAAGTAAATTTGATCTCTGTGCGTCTCACTTTTGTGCTTCCAGACTGTAGCATGGGTGGTGCTGCAGTGTGGGCAAACAGGTTTTCTGTGAATGCTGGCTATGTTGACATTGCATAGAGCAAGTAATCCTAAGGCAAATAGTTCTTTTTAAAAACATCAAGAGCTCAAATGGCAGCTACTGCTCTTGGGGTAACTAATGACCTTGTAGCCTCCTTGAGAGCACAGTGGGGTATGTTATTGTTTCCATCAATAAAAAGATGTTAGCACATAGGAAGCCTGCTCTGAAGTAAGCTAAGGATAGCTGTATGTCTGCGTTAGCTGCAATATGTAAGTGATCAAAAGAAAAAAAAAAAAGGCAAAAACCCCCACAAAACCACAGTCTAATAATGTTTGGTAATACCGCTTTTAAATTCCATTCCTTGCATTTAAGAGCGCATGTGCATGTATAAACAGTTGCTCTGGAGGGCAGAGAAGCTCAGGAGAGATGTTGATGTTTTTTTCCATGTTTTATCTCGTTTGTTGCAAATAAACTGTCCCTGCTCTTAACATAGCTGATAACATAGGCTGAATTGAAACTGATCAGTGCAATGTGTTAGTGTGGCCCAGGCCTCTCTGGATGGTTGTGAGTTTTAAGTCATTTTCACCTGGTCAGATGTTAATTACTGGTTAGTTTTGTTCAAAATTACAGGCTCATAGAATTCTCATTTTTTGGCAGAGGATGCTGTAGGTCAGAAACCCTACCTGCTGATATCTTGTAATGTCTAAGACCTCGTGGTCTTCATGGTCATGTATATGTGCTCCCCAACACTGTAGGATGCTTGGTTTTCTAGAAATTTTCTAGGAGACAGCAAAGCAGGAATGCGAGAGTTTGGAAACTTCCTTTTTGGAAGGAAAATACTTGTACAAATGGAAAACAGTTCAAAGGGAAGAGTCACCTTTGTAACAACATCATTAACAGTGTTTTGAGAAAACGGACCCCTCTTGCTAACTACAGCTGTTTGCTGCACAGAATAGGGAGCACAAGAGGCCATTCCTGGTGTACTGGGTGTGTGTGGTGGTGCCTGCCGGTGATGTGGAGGTTGCCTTGAGGCTTTAGGAAAAACATACTTCTGGAGAACATTTCACTTTAAACTTCTCTTTCTTGTTTTTCTTGTATGGTAGCAGATTATTTTTTGTGTCTGTAATTTCTATTACAAAAGAGCAATGAGTGAAGTGCAGCAGCGAGATGAATTCAGGAAATGGGGCAGCACCCGTGTTATTTTCTCGGAAGGTCTTAAGTTTTGCATTTGCCAAAAAGAGCTGAAAGAACTGTGGTAATACAATGTTATCTCTTATGGCCACACAGAGGCACACTAAGAAAATTACTGCTGTGCCTTTCACTGCAATTCTAACCTGCTCTACCTGTCTTTCTCAAAAAGGATGGAATACATATTTCATGTTTTTATCCAATAAAAAAAAATAAAAAACAGTGTTTGGTAAGGTTTACAGGTCTGGATTTTACTTTCTTTTTTTCAGTAGGCCAGAGAAAAGTTTTATAGACTGGGAATTGGAGTTAGCATGTGTATGTAAAGCTCCTTGTATTAACAGCAGCGTTTCTTGTTTGGTGTTCATCTAGCAAGTTTTCATACTCCGATAAAAATAATGTTCATGGGAAAAATGATAGAATGTAGTTACAGCGGAGAATGTGTAAATAGTGTGTTTTGTGATTCTGCATCACAAGAAAGTTAAAAAGAATTGTGAGGGACAGGTTTTATCTTTTATTTGATCAACTAGGCATTACAAAACCATTAAATTCAACCAGTGAGACCCACCCAAATTAAGATTTATGGATGCACAGTTAAGGAGGTAATGGTGAGTGTGAAGGAGAAGGTAGATGGGTTACACACCTCATTTTGAGTAAGTCATCAGTTCCTTGTAAATCACTCATGAAAGCCTGCTGTTTGTTGCATAAAAGTGTTATAGTTTTCTTATTGTTATATATTGTTACTTGATAGCTGTTGTTATTTTATGGGATACCTTCATGTGGCAGAGTCTCTTCATCAGTCAGACAGTGTTCAACAATATAGCCCCTAAAATCCTAGTAAGAAAGGAAGGCGGCGAGGGTGTCTGTCTGATGCCTGACATCTTGTGAGTTAAAGTACAACTTGAACAATTGAAGTGCTGGAATGTTGACTATGGGAATGTTAAATACCAGGCATTTGTGATACTTAAGCTGAAGTGTTGGAAGATGTGTAACAAATTATAAAGGCGTCGCTAAACATGCCAGAGATGTAACATGCCAGTTGTAACTCTCTTCTATTTAAGTAAATTGAAAGAAAAAAGTAAAAGAAGAGGGAAACAGCTTCACTAGAGGAAGATCTGTCTCGAAAAAGAAGTGCTCTTTAAAACAATTGAAATTCACAGCTGAGTAAGAGCTTAAAATCTTCCACTGCGTGGAGTCATTTTTTTTTTTAAATGATTATAAACAGTTGAAAATATTTTCCTGAAATGAAAATGTTGCAAAACAAAAATCCATGAAATAGTATTTGGTTCGGTGCACTGCTGAGATCTCTGCCAAAATCAGCAAAGCATGAAAACCAGTACTGACTGGCGAAGCACATCTGTTGGGCTACTAGTGAGAATAAATGTGAAGAAAATCCTTACCCTTTGTCTTCATCTAAAAAAACAGAGTCTCAAGAACTGTAGGCATAGCTGTTGTTCAAATTTTGACTGAAAAATGGACAGGATCTGTTGTATGAAGAAGAGAGAATGCAGCTAATCCCTAAATTAAGGGTGCAATTGTGTTCTGACTATTCTTTCAGCCGAAGTTTGAAACAAAGCCTACAGGCTGCTAAATTGCTGATAATATGCCAAATACCCAACATATCAAGGGCCAGTTAAATTAATTCCTTTCATTTAATTTCAGATTACCACTCTCTGGCCTTTTCTTCTTTGCAGTTCCTTAGCAACAGTTTTCTTCCCCTGCAAATTGAACACTTCCATCAGCTCTAAAGGATTTCAGGCTGGTTATTTATAGAGGGACAAGGGTATTCATGACACATGATGGACATGGAGCTCAACCGCTGCAAGGAATTCATAATCTTAAGATCCTGAGCCAGGGAAGGCTTCTACATGCTTAATTTTACATGCACTTACATCTTCAGAATTAAAAGTCAAGCAATTATAAACGAAACAGTGATGAAAGCATGATGAAAGGGTTAAGGTGGTAGGAGGTAGTGCTTAATGTGGCTAATGTAATTAAAAAAAATAATCTTGAGGTAATTGTTGGTAAGGCCGGGTATGGTTGGTAGCCTAGAATGGTTATATGGGTTGACTGCTTTTGTGTGCTAGTTAAGAAAATCCTTCAGGGCACCTTGTCTTGTGTGGCCTCCAGCTTGGCTTTTTGGAAGGGCGCTGCCTGCCTGCTGCGGGATGGCCAAGCGAGCAGGACTGGAGGAGCCGCTGCCCTCTCTAGCCTTCCACCCGTGGCTCTCTTCACAGAATCACAGACTGGCCGGGGTTGGAAGGGACCTCTGGAGATCATCTCGTCCAAGCCCCTGCCAGAGCAGGGTCACCCAGAGCAGGTGGCACAGGAACGCGTCCAGGCGGGTTTGGAATGTCTCCAGAGACGGAGACTCCACCACCTCTCTGGGCAGCCTGTGCCAGGGCTCTGCCACCCTCAAAGGAAAGAAGTTCCTCCTCACGTTGAGATGGAACTTCCTATGGTCAAGTTTGTGCCCGTTACCCCTTGTCCTGTCCCTGGGCACCACTGAGAAGAGCCTGGCCCCATCCTCCTGACACCCACCCTTTCAGTATTGATAAGCATTGATAAGATCCCCCCTCAGTCGTCTTTTTTCCAGACTGAAAAGACCCAAATCCCTCAGTCTTTCCTCATAGGAGAGGTGTTCCAGTCCCCTCATCATCTCTGTAGTCCTTTGATGTCCTTTCTCCAGCAGTTTCAGTATATGGACTTTATAAATGGAAGGGGGTGACAGTTAAACAAGCTGCCTGGAGCCTGTGCTGCTGAGCAGGAGAAAGAGGAGGGGAAAGAGGGGATCGATGGTGAATGTCAAATTCTGGTACCTGGCTGCCGCAGTGCCAGTCCCTTCTCTGAATTTAGTGTGCTGATCTGTCAGTAGGTTGGTGACTCCAGAAGCAGTGAGTGAAAGTTCAGACCTTTAGTAATCACTAGTTCCATTAGATCTATAAAGACGTAAATACAATCTGGATTGGGGGGTTCATATTGATTTACAGAAGTGTCTACTTGGGAATTCTCGCCTGTTGTTACTGCCTTAAAGCACTGGGTGATTAATTGGTGGACATTGTCTTCAAAGGCGTTTTATACCCCTTGTGGATTTCTGTCCCAAATATGCACTGCTGTGATGTCCATTTTAACATCCTTTCTGGTTTTGGTGATCATGTACATGCAGATTATTCTCAAGTGCCGTTCATCGATGCCTATTTACACATGAAAATCCTGGAGTACAAAACACATCTGAAAATGAGTGGGTGAAACACTGTACTTCACTGAGCCTGTAAGGCCGACCTGGGGAGTTCTCATATTCTCTCTCTCTCTCTGAGAAGCAGATAATTGTTTGATATAAACCTGCCTTTTTAGCACATTTGGTATTTGACTTAATAATTTTTGCCTTGCTTTTAAAATTTTAGCGATATCATCACAGCTTTCTCCAAATCTATGATGGTTTGTGCAGATAATAGCAGTACTCTGTGAGCGTGTATTCTCTCTGTTTCCAGGGAGGAATACTGCCTGTACTGGTATTATTTCTAGAGATGAAATTAATCTATCTGTGCCCCGTAATTTAATTATGCATGGAGGCTGTTGAGTTTTTTTAGATGGCAGTAGTGATGTTATAGCCCTCATTATCACCAGGACATGTTGTACAAACACTGGTTCTTGGTTCCACTAATTCCCACTGCTTGCTTCTTGCCCTCTGAGTGAAATTGGACGCCCCTCCCCTTTTGGGAATTTACAGTAATCAACAAATAGAGCCATTATGGCTATTATAGTTGGAATTCATGCGTGTCTGTCTGGCATGCCAAAGTGAACTTCGTTTAATTACTTCTGGTGGGGAAAAATGAAACTAAACATGCCTTCTGACTCTTAGGTTTGCAATTTGATTAATCTTTTGTTTGTCACGGTCTAGCTTGGCTCGCTGGCTACTTCCAGTATAGCGTAAGGCTTATGCTTGGTCTAATCTTGTTGTTGAAATGCCTTGTTCTTATAGAAATGTTGAGAGTCACTGCTGTTCCATAAACCATGTTATTAGAGGAAAGTGTTAATGTATCAGCCAAGCTTGATGTTCCCCCCAGCAGAAAACCAGGAAAACTTTGGCACTAGTGTCAGTAAATATAAATTTTCTGGGGTTTTTCCCCTCTTCACCTATTCCAGAGGGGGTGGAGAATGGAATTTTATTAACCTATTGATTCTGACTCAGAAGCATAATTACTTTCCAGATCTTTATGGGCTATATTAGCCTGTCAGTGTTCATTTTTTGATTTCCCTCCCTTGTTCACTGCGCTTACACTTCTATTTTCTTTGTCCTCCTGTCTTCCTACTAACTCTCACCATTTATCTTTTTGCCCTTTTTTGCTACTGTTGTTGCCATACTCAGTAGCTGCCAAGGAATGCTTTTTAAAAAGCTGTCCCTGGAACCGAAACAGAAGGCGCAGGATCCCTAAAGTTTCTCCTGCAGGATTTCCCTCGCCTCATTTTTGGCAGCGAGGAGTGCTGCTTTGCCTGATGTGTTTGGGGGGGGTGCAGCACCCCTCCCCACACCATCTCTGCTGGGGTAGCACCAGGGCCAGACCTCCAGAGCTCACTGGGCTCCTGTGGTCTATTAGCCTCTGCTGCCAGAAACTAAGGGAGAAAAAGGCTTGAATTGTGCTTTTCTGCCTTTTGCACTTTTTAAAGTTGCTTCTGGAATAGGTAACCATTAAACCCTGAAGTGTTAATTTTCATCTTTAGTTACTAATATTGCTTGTAGACTAAAACATATTTTGTGGTCAGAGGTGATTAAATTAGGAATATGTTTTTGCCATACAAGAACTGGAGCACGTTTCACTTTGGACTCTTGAAATATACTTCTTTTGTGTGTGTGTTAAGGCACAAGTTACAGGTGACAGCTGAAATTGTCTCCCTGTCGTTCTGCATGTGCATATATATATGCTATTCCTTCTGATCTTTTGTGTGGTTTGTTTTTTTTTTTCAATTCCATGCTTCGTAATTCGCATGGAACCTTTTTCCCAATGAAAAACAATTCCCTGTGGTGCACTGCTAAATGTGGGGTTAATAACATTTATTTTTGCCCAACACAGTGAATACATTTTTAAGAAGTTTTTTTTTTTTCTTTAGACAGCATGTCAAGGTAGAATGCTCTAAAAGAGGAGTCTGAAATGATCAGAAAGGCTTATAAGTTACTGAGACGCTGTTTCTCCAGTAATGCCTGAACCTGATGTTCCAGCAGATGTCTTCTGGATGGGGTTCTACCCACGGGCTCAAGTGTGAGTTTTCACGTGAGGAGAGGAAGATGGGGACTGGCACGCTAATAAGAAGGTTTAGCATGGTCATACTGATATTTTGTACTTGGAAATCCTGTGCAGGGAGGTCCTTCCCTGTCTGCTGGGGAAACCGAGGGATTTTTAAGATGTTCTATTGCCTCTCCTGCCCTCCAGTGGCAGGGAGCAGCTGGTACCTTTGGCACCTTCTGATTTATCTTTGCTCTGCGGCCTTCTGATTTAAATGAGAACATCCTCTGCTTTTGATGTCCCACTTCAAGTGATCAGGGTTTAGCTGTCGTTGGAGGATCTTTTGAAAGCACTTCTCGTATGAAGACAGGCTGAGAGAGTTGGGGTTGTTCAGCCTGGAGAAGAGAAGGCTCCAGGGAGACCTTAGAGCCCCTTCCAGTACCTGAAGGGGGCTACAGGAAAGACAGAGGGACTGTTTGCAAGGGCATATAGCGATAGAATGAGGGGCAATGGTTTGAAACTAGAGCAGGGTGGGTTTAGATGAGACATCAGGAAGAAGTTCTTTACACTGAGGGTGGTGAGACACTGGCCCAGGTTGCCCAGAGAGGTGGTGGAGGCCCCATCCCTGGAGACATTCAAGGTCAGGTTGGACGAGGCTCTGAGCAACCTGATCTAGTTGAAGATGTCCCTGCTCACTGCAGGGGGGTTGGACTAGATGGCCTTTAGAGGTCCCTTCCAACCCAACACGTTCTATGATTCTATGAAATAAAGTGCTTTTTTCCTCAGGAGGACAAAAGGAGCGTGCAAAGAAGGGCACGGCAGACCTTCTGTGTATGGCAGAGCTCTGCCTCTCCTCTCCTGGAGGGCAGTTACTGTTTGTTCTCCAGTTGGCCTCTTGCCTCCAGGTTTGCTGCTGATATAGCGTGCTGCATCTTTCTCTCTTCACTGCTTACCCCCAGCCCAGCAACTTGACACAGTGGAGCAAAATGGACGCAGGCAAGCTGGGCTGCAGCTGCAGGCGGAGGAAATGCAGTGCAAGGCACTATATGTATTGCATTTCTTGAGCCCTGCAACACGCGTTGCTCTGTGAGTTAAGGTCCACCCTGCCACGGGTTTGGTTTTAGTATATTTGGTTTCCACATTTTGTCTGAATACATGATGTGGTGAGCTTTGGGATTTAAATGTTGTTTTCGATGGAAGCGGTACCCTCGACCTTGCAGCTCCAAAGATGAAGCGCTGCTGCTGGGCTCTGTTAAAGGCATAGTGCTTTTGCTGTATTGCAGAGCTCTCAAGTAACCTCCTGAATGAGCGAGGAGGGGTGGGATAAGGGACTGACTTGCCCTAGTGCCTCAGGGCTGTGGCTACTGCCAGCCAGGCTTGTCTAAACAAGGCAGGGATGGGTAGGAGCTGTGTTCACATTTGCTGTCGTCCTTCAGCACCTTCTTTTTTTCACTCTTTGCCAATCAGATACTAGCAGAGCTCTCGGGAGTGCTGTTGTGAGTAGCAATTTTTACAAAAGGCAGTGAAATTCAAAAGCTAAAAGGCCTTGCGGAATCATAAGATTTTCCTCTTTTTAATTGCTGAATATGCTATGAGCATAACTTCTATGTTGTGAGCACTAGTGTTTGTGGAAAACACATTCTTCTGTGCAATTTTCTGGATATTTAATTGGTATGTGCATCATGTGGGAGAGGGTTCTTACACCATCTATCTTTCCATGTGTGCATCTAATCTGGATCCTACCTTGTCTAGGAGGAAATCCAATTAGTGTTGTTGATGGTGCTGTTAATGAAAATAGCGTTGTCCCTTTCACATTCATCTGTTCAAATTGTTCCTTTTTGCATTTTACCCTCCTGCAGATAGATATATGGCTGTATTAATTAGGAAAGCATGTCTGATGCTGTTATTTCTGGCTATGGTGTTTAATTTTGAAAAAAAAATTACACTCTGTTTAAAGATCGGTAATTACACAGGTTAACATATGTTATGTCACATCAAAACCATTGTCTGAATTATGAGCGGTTCAGAACGAGCCCTCAGTAAAAGCTGCAGAAGCACTTTATTAGCTTGATTTATGTGATTGCTTTGCCTTTCCTGAGTCCTGCAGCGAGGAATTTAGATACATTCTTTCCCACCTTTGTGATACCAGGCTGCATGCTTAGTGTAGGTAAGATTTGGGCAGTACGTGAGAGTACATAGTTTCTCTCTAGACCCAGATTAACTGACGTGAAAGTGAGCAGAGGGGTGGGAGCGTGCGTTAGTGGTTTTTACTGGCGGGTGCTGTATTTTGCTTTGCTCAAGGATTAATGTCAGGGAATTGACTTAATGCATATCCATGAGTTAAACGTGTTTATCCATGTTCCGGTAGGGCTGCTTGTCCACGGGAAGAGCAGCAAGCTGCTTGCTGGCCGTCCAAATACGGATGCAGAGAGCTGATCCTTGGAGAGATTTGGAAGATGTCCTGGGAAAAGCCACAGCGTGCCGGGGCTGAGCCGCTGACGGCTGGGGTCTGTTGTTTACCGACAGGTGGCAGCTCCTTGTTGCAAAAGAGCATCTCTCGGGGAACTATCCCTGCCATTGCCTTGCTTTTACAGCAATGCAGGCAGCACAGGCCTTTTCATTTCCTTTGTGTGTACAGGGCATAGTAAATTTATTAAGGTAAGAATTTATAAGCATTAAGATACCTACATGAATTGGGAAAGTACAGAAAGTGTAGAAGTGTGATGAAGTTGCACAACAAAGGGTTTTCTTTCCAGTACGGCTTGTGGCATATTGCAAGATCGCCACTGAATCTGCAAGGAATTTTGCTTTAAAACAATTTTTGGAGTTTGTTTAATTCAAAGTGTACGAACAGAGCAAGGTCAACTGCGTGCCAGGTCACTGAAATTCTCAAATGGAGCAAGTAGTGCAAAAAATGCTCCCTTCTCACATGTCTACAAACACAAGGATGCTTATGTTGTTCTTTGATAAACTATTTATACGATGACGTACTTGTTTAATTTATCTCCATCCATTGTTGGTAGAACTGCGCTTCGATTTTCAGGAACATGGGATTGCTTTGTATTTCAAGCCAAAAAGAAAAGCTTTATTTCTGTTTTAAAAGTTGAAACTTCTTAATCTTTAATTTCTCTCTAAGCAAGTGGCATGCAAGTTGTTTGCTCAGATGTATGGAACGTGAATGAAAATTGATATATCACCATGCCTTTTTTCACACTGCTTTCTCCCACCCTTTAGTCTTTTCCTCTGAGTACTTTTATATTGAATGTCTTTTTTCAGTTCAGCGTGTTTCGTGAATCTGACTTGTCTGCTCAGAGCACTTGTGGCAGGAGAACTGTGTTGGCTTTTTTTTGCACTTCCTGCATTGTCTAACCACAAATACATTCACACATTTTGAGAACGATCTGGCATCTTTTTTCGTAACAATAGGACTTGAAATAGCCTGGGGATAAATGTTTAGAGCAAAACACATGTGGTGTTGGAGGCTGAATTCTAGGCTGCCTTGCAGAAATTTTAAATATGTGCTCTTAGGACATCAACTGTGTTTAGCTCTGACTAAGCCAGAGATACATTTATAAGCTTGGGGTAGGTTCTGTAGTTTGTGAGCTACCTTAGTTGGGATGGTGATGCGTGGTGTCCTGGAATGTGTATTTATTATGGGGCGTAGCTCGTTATTTGCCTGGATCTTTTACCACAGGAGAGCTGGGTTTAAGTTCTGCCTAAGTGCAGGCAGGCTGATAGCTCTGGAATTGGCACAAAGAGAGTTCATGTAAATATATGCACGTCACCTTCATCAGGGTTGTGCTTACTTTTCTGACCCTTGCCAATAAATGGATATTGAGATCTTCTAACAGCAATACTGTCCGCTTTTAGGGCAGAAAGGCTCATTTGGGGTGAGTGACAGTGGGAGTGGAATTGAGGGGCTTCATTCTAGCTTCTGCTTAAGTTATGCTGATAACAGATGCTCTGTCGAGTCCACATCGTCCAGTTTGACAAGACTAGCTCCGATATCACCAGTGCAATGGGAAGAGACTCTGACACTGCAATGAGGGTATCACTACGTGTTGATGTGGCTTTTGTACTGCAAGCCTCTGGCATTGTTCTGTAGCTGGAGTCCATGCGCCTCCCTTCTCAGAATCAGAGAGAACCATTAATTGCAGCAAATAGCTTACAAGCAAGAAGCTTTTCTGGTAAGTGGCTATGAAATTATCTCTTCCAGAGCTGGTGTGGAGCATTCCAAGCGCGAGGAGGCCATTGAGAGCCCTAGGTAGTTGTTTTGGCTGCTCTCTTTATGACTTCGACTAAATAACATGCACTTCTGTATCTCAGAAGTGAATGTAGGTGTGTACCCATATTGCTGTATAGATTAGATAAATTCACAGTGATATTTAAAGCAAAGGCTGTAGCTTGGGCTGGTATTTTAGTGATTTTTCTCCCACTGGGAGAGCAGTAAATAGTCTTAGATTGTAAAGATGGGACTAGAAATTGAGGTCACAGTATAACATGTAAGACCTTTTATTTTTTTACCTTGTTTACTTTATGCCAGGCTAAGTATTTCGTAGCAAAAGTAAATTTTTTGTGCAGTTTGTGAAATAAATAATAGAGAGATCCTGTTTAAAAAATGCATTGGCTGGCTTCCTTATTTTAATATTAATAAGGCAGGTTTCTACAATAAAATTAGCTCTGCATGGTGTTTGTCACTGTACTGCCAAAGCAATCGAGTCTAATGCCGTTCCCTCCTGAAATGAATCCCCAGGAGAGCAGTATTTGTGCTGTTCTGAACCCTCTAACCAGGGAAGTTGGAATTGAACTGTAAATTATGGAAAATGCAGATTTTAATCTGGGAGTCCCAGGTCTGTCTTTGGCCTTGCAGCTTTCTGGCTGTTTACGTGAAGTGTTTTAATGTTGTTTACACATGCGTTTTCTCTGCTGTAGTGACTAATATCCAATTGCTTGGCTCATCGTGCTTTATGGACAACTTGGCAATCGTATCTTTACAGTTTCATAGTCCAGAAAGCTCTCCTGCTGGGGGCAAGGCAATCTGAACCATGAAGGTGCTTAGCTAGGACTGCAGCGCCCTAGGGCACGGTGGCATTTGATCTAGGGACACGGTGCTGGAGGCATCTGAGGAAAAAGAGTGACATTGCACTTGGCATCAAGGAGATATTGTCTTTTTTATTTTAAAGATGGATCTGTGCCTTTAAAAGGAAAAGCCCTTTACCAGCCCTGCGCCCCTGTGATTTATAGCTTGCATTTATCTGAGCCACAGAGCAAAGGGAAAAAAACTTTTAATCTCGATACCTTTTGTTATGTGACCAGAACAGCATTTTTGTGCTTATAAACAGTATGAACACTCATTCTATTAGAGGTCCTGTCAACTGAGGTGATATTTAGGTTAAAACAAGCACTAGGGGGTTATTTGATCACGGTTATAGATACACCCCTGCTGAAATCTGCATTTAAGGCAAGATTAAGCTCTCTTCGTCTTACAGTTTGCATTTTTAGCAATGCCTTGCATTCAAGCTTTGCCTGCCAACTGAAATCTTTATAAAATTTTATTGAACATGGAAGTCTGTGAAGCAGGGAAGCACATATGTTTAAATACCATCAAGGTCCATGCATGGGTCCAAATATCTGCTTAAGTGTTTTCTTGAAAACAGTAGTGTTTGAAGTAGGCTTTTTAAATTTCCACTTTAACGAAATGTCTTGAGAATCCAACAACTGAAGGACACTTTTAGCTGGCGAACCTGCGTTCTGAATATCGAGGCCTTTGCGGTTCTGTGTTATTTCTACTTCTTATGATATGCTGTAGTAAAAAATGGGGAATTACGGACTGTGTTTATTGTATGTACTTTCTATAGGCTGTATGAAGGTGACAGCTCAGCCTTACTTTAAATGACGTTACTGGCATCATAAGTAAAACAACCCGTGTCTTCCTCCCTTTTTAATTTGCAATCTGCAGGAGTCTTAGCTGAAAACGGAGAGAGAGATCCGTTGTAAATGTGAATGATCTCTTTGTGCAAGAGGCTGGGGAGGCAGAATTCCCTCCTTGTTCCTTGCAAAAGAGACAGGACAGAAATGTCTGTCTTGCTTTATACCATTAGCCAAGCAGAAATTTCATCCAGAAGATGAAGGTGGTACTTGTTGGGTTTTTTTTGTGGGTTTTTTTGTGTTTTTTTTTTTTTCCTGCGGCAGAAGGAAAGTGGGACAGGATGAACAAAAGGAAACTTTTAGCTTCTCCCTTCTTTCCCAATTGCTCTAGAGAAAGGCAAAACAAGGGAAGACAGGTGGTGCAACTGTAGCTGGGAGCGGCTCTGTGGACTCCTGGCCAATGTCAGCTGAATGATTGTTTCTTTTCCTCTATCCTGCAAGAAGGGAAATGCTGGATGGAGAAAAGAAAATATCTGAGTAAGCACAGGCCCACAGTTTTGTCTCTATATAAGGCATTGATTTACAAAATGGGGTCACCAAATACAGCTTGCAGCACTTTTGGGAAGACGCTGGAGGTGCTAAGTCTGTTTTTTATGTTCTTAGACTTATTAGAATCTAGTCAAAACGTGATTCTCCTCACCCCCACCCCCATCTGGGTAAAGAACATGCTTGCTGTGTCAGGAACACTGTGTCTTCCTGGGTATGGAAAATGAAAGACAGGAGAGGAGAGAGCTCAGCACGTCATAGCTGAGAAGCTGATATTTGTTCCAGACTTTCGTACTTGTTTAGGCTGTTCCCAGTCCTGTATTCTAAAAGATTACAATTTCTTTCTACTGCTGGAACTTCCTTCCTTTTTTGGGCATTTTTTTCCTCTTTGGCCTATTTGCCTTGTATGTTCTTCATTGCTGAATGATTTGAAAGTGCTGAAGCTAACTGAAAACATTTTGCTGTTCGGTTCTGCTTTTAGTGTGAAGATGCTCTGCCTAACAGCCAGAAAAGCACAACTGAAATGGCACCTGAATATGCGCTAGGAGACAGAATAGATGTTCGATACCTTCAGTGGCTAAATGGGAGGCTAAGGTTCCAGTGGCGGAGTTTGCATGCTCAGCACCAAGAGCAATGCAAACTTTTGCACAAGGTAAATGATTCTTCTAACTCAGTATGGCATTGTTTATTATTTAAAAGCCTTGTCAGCTAGTGCTAAATGTACAAATTATTCTTGTTTGCTAGTTCTGCATTTTCTGTAGGTAAGGGTGAATTACTCTAAATAGATAACCCCACCTTTCCCCAGGGGGGCAGAACCATGAGAAAAGAAAGTATGCACAGTGTTCGTAAGGGTATAATTGTTGTATAAAAGTCTCTCTTGCAGGTTGACACATTAGTCACTTCTGCAACCATATGCTGTCTCCATTTTTCTCAGAAAACGTCCAGTAGAAGCAACACAGAGCATGCTGGTCCCACAGATAAGAAGTAGTGATTCAGAATTATAAGCTCTTGGAAATGTGGATTCAAAATATTGAACATGGATGTTGGAAGTAATAGCAGCAAAATAAAATGCAGTTTCCCTTTCTGAAGTACTAGGGAACATCTGAGCAGAACACAAAATCTACCTGCTTTTACATCAGGAATCAATAGCGGTCTCTCTATTGCTAAGATTCCAGTTCTGTTCCCATTTATGAACAATGTTAACATGCCTGTCTGAAAATCACAGACATCTGGGAGCATCATGTCTGCATAAGATGGAAACAGCCTGCAGTCCCAAAGTTGATAGTGGCAGTGACTGCAGAGACAAATTTTAAAAAAAAATGGTTCTAAAGATAGTCCTAAAAGTTATTCAGAAATAGGCCCTCTTTCTCCATTCATATCTCTTCAGGTAACTTGTATGGAACCTCTTGGTATTGTACCCAGAACCTTCACAGAAAACCTTTTGAGACTAAGAACAGTTTTGAGAAATTTCTCCTCAAAGAGCAACATTTATCAGAAAGTTGTCAGAATCGGAACAAGAGGGTTTTGAATGAAGATGCCTTCTTGGTTTTAATCCCATGTCTGACAGAGCAATGCTGAAAACTGTAATGAGGTTACGTTTTGCTCTTTACATGAATTGATTGCTAGGGAAGATGCCTGATTGACAGCCCTAGGGAAAAATCAGGTGCTGTGTGTGCAGCATCTAAAATAACTTTTTTGCTTCTCATTGCCTGCTGTGAATGTGCTTTCCTGATCTGGGAACTAAGACAGCAATTCACCATAAGTGCAGGTGCGGTCCTCGGCTTTTGCGCTGAGATTACACACAGTGATGCTATTGGGAGAGGTGGCTTAGTGATATAAAACTCAAATGAAATGATTGGCATCTTCTCCCCTTGATAAGCTACCTCTATTTAAGGTATGCTGATTTTTATAGTGGGTGAAGCAAATATCTCCGTATCTCATCATCAGTTCTCTGATTTATGTAGTACTTGGCAGTAACAAATCATTAGGCAGCTTCAATACCTCAGCTTGCGGTTAATGAGACCAAGGAAGAATTAAGAGCAGGTCGAACCTGGGCCCTCGTGTACAAACATAGACACTCTCAGTGGTCCAGGTCAGGCACTGAAAGGATGAAGAGATGTGCTGCTTGGGCAACATGCTAAACTTGTTGACAGGGGAGATTATGACCCCCTGTGGAGACTGTACTTTGAAATAAACTTGGACTTCTTTTCCCCCCGTGGTTGTCCGAGGAAAAATGTTTGCTAAAGTTATGATTGTTACAGTCAGACAAATACAAGACACGGGTTATGCTGCAGTTCCCTGGACCACGATTTCCAGAATCTGGAAGAATAAGCAGGAGGGAGAATGTTTCTCTGTTCATCCAGTTTCCCAAAGCTACCATTACTATCTTCTCCAACTGTCATAGCTGGACAAAATTGAAAGCGGTAAGCAGTGCTGGTGATGACACTGGCCCAGGTTGCCCAGAGAGGTGGTGGAGGCCCCATCCCTGGAGACATTCAAGGCCAGGCTTGATGAGGCTCTGAGCAACCTGATCTAGTTGAAGATGTCCCTGCTCACTGCAGGGGGGTTGGACTAGATGACCTTTAGAGGTGCTGTCCAACCCAATACATTCTATGATTCTGACTATGCTCTGCAGTGTATGTAGAGGGCTGCCATCATCAATATGATACATAGGAGGATAGATTGGAGCCCCAGCTCCCGCATATATGATCACACATTGATATTATACATACTCAAATACATATGTGCAACTGTAGGAGTTCTGTTCAGAGCTGTAATAAAGTGCAGTGCTCTGATTTATATTTTAGCCTGAATTAAAGGCAGGAAAATTGAAAGGCAAAAGTGACTTTGGAAGGGACTTCATTACAGTGCCACATTAATGTTAACATTTACAGTAACACAAAATATAACATACTTATACAACTTAACAGCTGCATAAACAATAATTGGTATTTCCTGACTCTTTATAGAGAAATTGTGGCTGTGCTGGTGCATTAATTTTAAAACTTTTAAACCAGTCTGCTACGTGTTAGAAGACCGAGCTGACCCAATATGACCTCTATACAAGCTGCTGCTTTTCTCGTATAAACCACAAACACAGTATGCAAGAGGCTAATGAGTGTTATGTTTTTTAATTATGTTGACAGATTTACAGAGGGTTTTCTCTACAAAATGATAATTATGGCTTTTATTCTCTCTGTTTAATAACTTAACAGGTTATGTATCTCAACTGCAGAACAGTCTTATTTACTGCTGATCACGAGCTATAATTTTTGCCAAGTAGCGGCGACACTTCCACAGATTTCGTTCTGTGACTCACACGGGCTCTAAAATACCATATTCTCTATTGGGGGCTTTCTGAGAAAAAAGCATCACACTTGAAAAATATGTTCTTATTCAGGCGATGACTGCTTTTCCACTCTGTATTTTTTAAGTTATGGATGTTGCTACTGGAAGTAAGAATTGTACGTAGAGGATCCAGCAAGAGGCTACCCAGATAGTCAAGGACTAGCTGAGTTGGGCATGACCTCCAAGAAGAGGTTGAGGGAGTTGGGCTTGTTTGTTCTGGTGGAGAGGAGGCTGAGGAGGAGGTTACCTAATGGCTGCCTTCAGCGATTTGGTGGGTGGTTACAAAGATGGTTCCATCGTCTTCGCAGCAGTAGCAGAAGACAAAGGGGAAGGAGCCACTGATGATAGCGTGTAAGGTTCAGGTGTATTAGAAAAAGCTTCTCTGGGATGATGGGTAGCATTGGAGCAGGTCACCAGAGATGCTGAATGGTCTCCATCCTCAGAGGTTTCCAAGACTCACAAAGTGATGTTGGCAATAGTCCTGGTTAGAGCAGGAGGTAGGACTTAGGACCTCCAAAGGTCTTTTCAATTTCTATGATTTTGTGGAAAAAATTCTGAATCACTTGGGTGATCAGGGACATGTACCTTCAGGTTACAAGTGATGACTCATGTCTTAATGAAATAGTACTGTACTGCCTGAAGAAAGGGAAAGGGAGCAGTAGGAGGGAAATATGAGGGGGAAGCAGGCAAAAATTAATGGCTCTTCTTTCTCCAAAGCACACAACTGATAACTTAAAGTGATTGGGCTTCAAGGGCTACCAAGATGATTCGGGGACTGGAACATCTCTTTTATGAAGAAAGGCTGAGGGATTTGGGTCTCTTCAGTCTGGAAAAAAGATCACTGAGGGGGGATCTTATCAATGCTTACCAATACGTAAAGGGTGGGTGTCAGGAGGCTCTTCTCAGTGGTGTCCAGGGACAGGACAAGGGGTAACGGGCACAAACTTGACCATAGGAAGTTCCATCTCAATGTGAGGAGGAACTCCTTTCCTTTGAGGGTGGCAGAGCCCTGGCACAGGCTGCCCAGAGAGGTGGTGAAGTCTCCGTCTCTGGAGACATTCCAAACCCGCCTGGACGCGTTCCTGTGCCACCTGCTCTGGGTGACCCTGCTCTGGCAGGGGGGTTGGACGAGATGATCTCCAGAGGTCCCTTCCAACCCCCGCCATTCTGTGAGTCTGTGATTGCTGGTGTCCCTATCTACCCTGTCCTGCCCGCAGCCACTTCAGGTTGATAGTATGAAGTTCTGCAGTAACCAGTGTAGGTTACTGGAGAGAGAAGCCTCTCTGGGGCTGCAGCCAGTCGTGTTGGGAATTGCTTGTTAGGTGGCCTAACTGGCTGTTCCTCTTTGCTAGCTCTTCTGATGAGCTGCTTTTCAGCGACTTCAGCTCCCAGAAGGCATGTTGAAGCTTACACGTGTCCTGCTGTAGGAGAAAAACTTCCTCAGGGAAATCTTAACTTCTCTGTTGCTGAGGAATTTTGCAGCCTGAGGCTATGAGCTGTTGAATAATATTATAATGGCTTCTCAACACGGACAGGTTGGCCTGCTTTGAAAGTGTAATATAGTAACACCATTATAATTCCCTCGAAATTCTCAGTGGTACATATTTACCTGGTATACCTTCAAATATATGGAAGTGTGAAGGATAAATTACTGTGTTAAGACACACCCTCTTGGTCCTTTCTGTTCAGTTTCTTCCTCTTTCTGTCAAGTGCCAGAGGAATATCTGTCTGCCTGGTTTTTGATCCCTCTTGAATTCATAGGGGAGAGGAGCTGGTTTTATTCAGGCTTTGAATTACCGCTTTGACTTAAAAAATGTGAATGAGAAGCCTTGCATGGTTTCAGAAAAACAGGTGGGAACCTAAGTGGATTAAAACCGGCATTGTTTTTTGGGCCTGTTTAATGCACTCTGCCACAATCAGCCTGTGAAAAGAAATAGCGGAATAAGTGAGTTTCTGCAAAACCGATGGATTTCCCGTGGGTGTTTTCAGCTGCCCTCCATCCACTAAAGACTAGGACAGAAATCACACCTGAAACACAGGAAAGGTTGGATTAGGTTCAGAGGTGAATTCTGTTAAGCAGGTGAACATAAAATTATGGATATGCGTATAAGTTCATAGGACTAAAATTATGTTAAATTGGAGTCTTCATGATAGATGAGGAGTTTAACATAATTGGCAGTATCAGATCATGGTGAAATGACAATAATGGCTGTAATATGCTGGGAGACTGTAATAGGAGGTGTTTTATTCTGTCAGTAAGAATGCAGAGCAGCCCTGGGAAATACCTCCTATGAACAGAATGGTTTCTTGTGCCTCTTCTAAGACAATCAATATGAAATAAGGTATTATTACAGCGCGTTGGTTGTATCTATATATCTGATGTTGTAGTAACAGAGTAAAGGGACAAGGACAGTGTCTTGATCTCTGAATAACAGAGGGCAGAGACTGGTGCTGGGTGATTACCCCATTGTCAGTAATTGATGAGTGAGCTAAACTGCAATTGTTAGATGCATCTGTATCTTGGCATGAAGAATCTATCATGTTACTCTGTAAATTACTACATTGGTTAATTACATCTTTTTTTTTTTTTTTTGGTCTTGAGATATTTGGTTTGAAAAATCTTTGGTTTTTTTCCTGAAGTGAATTTGCCACTAGATCTCAGTAGGCAGTCTTTAATGCGGTAGAAGTTTTTCCTCTAGTGCAGGTGTGAGTGAACTAGGAAACTTTTCATCTTCTCTTAGGTGAATTAGACAGGCTGAGCTCCCTTGCACGGTGCCTAAGCGTTTAGGAATTGGTACTGGGAGCTCCCCAGAAGTGATGCTTTGTGGGTGCTGTGCCTGTACTCTCACGCAAAGGTTGGTGTAAGGTTAAATGAGACCTGCCACCTCCTCAGTCCATCTTGGGGCCGTTCACAACAGCTACACATGCTCTGTCTCTCCCCGGCTCACCTGCTGCTTTTACTTTCATACTGTTTCCCTCCTTAAGCCTTCTCTCATCTTCGGTATGTTGTGGTTATCAGTAACAGATTGTAAAAGCAAAAATACAAATGCTGGATTATTCCAGTTACAAATACTGGATTATTCCAATACCCATCTAGTCTGGTCTCAGGGGAACACCTTATTCCTCTATTGTTACAGCTTTAGAGTATTTGTTTTGAGCTTAAGCTGGTGATGCTGCCGCAACATTCTTTTGAAGACGGGCTGAAATGCGTCGCTGGTGCTGGAGGCCCAAAGGTTTGGCATCCAGAGTTACACAAGAATGCAGCAGGGAGAGGAGAGGCAAGTAGAAAGGAAGAACATTGTGTGGGGAGGTGCTTTTTTATTTTTAAACTCACATAGCTCTGCACATGTGACAGATGGTTGTCACCAGAAGTGAGTTTTGGGAAAGGAACGCTAAAATATTCTGAAGTTTCAAGGAAGGGTTGATAATTACCCAGTGCCTGTCAAGTTTAAAATAGTTGTCAATACCCAAGTGTATGATAAAGTTCATATTAGAATAAAGGAAGAAAAGCAGGAAACATTCTCTGTCTTCTGGCAGAAATATTAATGAAATATGAGCGATTGTCTGACAAATGTGCACTGCTATCTTGTTTGGCAGCTGCAGTTATTACAGTAACAAAGGGATCAGCTCTGAATAGGAGGAATTGCTTTTTATTGTTCCCTTGACTAACTTGGGAAGCTTCTTCGCCAAGTAATTGATGATACCATCACCAGCACAGCTGGGACAAGGTCCCAGTAAGCAAAAGGCAACAATATATAGCAGCAAAAGAGAAACTTACTGTGACTGGGTAGCATTTTCTGCTTTAAAAGAAGAAATCAAAAATTGTGCTGAGGGTATCCTTTACCTCTGTTAAGACTTCTGCTATCTGTGTAAATGTTTTTTCCTTTCGTGGTATGCACAAGAGAGTGTGTAGTGTAAGGAAAAAGGCACTAAGACAGGATGAAGAGAGAAATCTTTCAGTTTTACTGTGACGGCAGCAGTAGCAATTCCTGCATGTGGTTCTGGTAGCACTAGCAGATGGACCATTTTGTGAGATGATTGTGCTGAGTGATCATCATTTCCTGCAGGCTGTTTTAAAAAGGTCTGTTTTGGTGGTAGTAGTTACACTTGTGCTTGTCCATTGGGAATGGGCTTGTAACCGCTGGTTCACATCACCATTTCAATCCACGCAGCCATTTAGAGGGTAGCTAATGATGCTGTTAATGATCTGGCCCTTGTACTGACAAATATCTTTTCATTTAATCTATTCCAGATCCATTTATTCACTAGTGGCTCTCATATGGACCAGATCCTTGGCCATTTTTCTGCCACAGAAACGGATCTCGTTAGGCAACCGGAGAACTACAAGCAGGTAATGCTTCAGCTGTAATTCTTGGATGCATAGTATGCTTTACACAAACATTGCTCAGCAGCTGCACGCTGTGCAACATGTTTTTAACTTGGTTTCCAACAGAAATAAGGGCTTCTATTTTGAATTGTCAGTTTCCTCACTTATAACTTGTATTCAACAAATGGTTTCTTCCAGTTTGATAAAACATAGATGCAAAGGTATTAGGCTAAATTTTGTTAAAAACTGGTAGACAGGGAGTGGGGAGAGACTTGACTGAAAGTGCCACTGAAGAAAAGGCTTGTAGACTAAAACATTCTAGATGGGTTGGCTGACTGCTGTTGTACACTACCAGTAAGCACATCTGGGCCAGGCAGGCAGAGTGTCTGCCTGTGACCTTGCCTGAGTGGGTTGACAGTGAGAACGTGGAGAGATCTGATTCATCTCTCCAGGGGAACCAAAGCACGTATGATGCTAGCATTCACTAGTTCCAGAAATTGTACGAGTTGACTACCTTTTTGGATGGTAGTAAGGGACTTTATTTTTGAGAAGTATTTTAGAAGCATAGAATGGTTGAGGTTGGAAGAGACCTCTGGAGGTCATCTGGTCCAACCCCCCTGCTCAAGCAGAGTCACCTAGAGCAGGCTGCCCATGACCATGGCCAGATAGCTTGCTTTTTTTTTAACATCTCCAAGGATGGAGACTCCACAGCTTCTCTGGGTGATCTGCTTCATGCTCAGTCATTCTCACAGTAAAATAGTGTTTCCTTATGTGTTCAGACAGAACGTCCAAGGACACAACGTTTTTCCTACTGTACTGTTTTAGCCTTAATTATATATTTCTGCTGCTCTCAAATACTCAGTTTTCATAGATGTTTCAGTTTATTATTTGAACTAGTACAATTCACATGTTTTAATGTAATATAATACATTTGTTTTACAAATCAGTTTGTAAAGTTTCATTCTACTTGAAACTGAAACAAGATTGAAATTTTAAGCTCAGCCCTAACAAAATCAATATTTGGCAAATTTCTGCAGTCTATCCAAATCTGTTTACTCAAAGAAGATATTCTTTCTGCTGCTACCTTAAGAACAGAAGTGGTCGTTGTAAATACCGCGTACAAAGATATTCAGAAAAATAGATTTGAAGGTGGGAGATAGTCTTATGTTCAAAACCCCAAAAGTAAAGTGCACGTTAATCTTTCATTACTGAGCATTCCTTGGAGGAACGGCTTACGTCCAGTTTCTTGATAAGGTTCAGCTGTTTAGAACATTTTCCTGGAAAAAGCATTGTTTTTCTAGAGCACATGGCTAAGTCAGCTTGAGATTTTTTTTTTTTTTCCATTTCTGCTTCACAGTCCCTCTCCTATGGTTTGCTCAGCAGCTCGGAACACACAGCAGCACGGTCCTCTGAAGCCTGTACTTTATAGTCTTCCAGAGCTTAGCAAATGTCCAGAAAGGTCTGCTGGGCTGGTACTAGAAACTTCCAGGGGTGTAGAAAGACTTTCCAACTATCTTTTTCCAAAGCCTTACCCTGAATATGTCACTGATCTGTTACAGTAAAGTCTAATGATACTCTACCATAGTCTATTTGGATTTGACTGTGCTATTAATGAATCATTCCAGGAGTTTTCTTTCTTGAGCGCTGTCTGGTTCGGGTGTGCTGTTCAGCGGAGGCTCAGGATAAAATTGAAAGAATCTTTTTGTATTTTAAACATTGTGGTTAGGTAAAGTGCTATAGTAAAGAAGGCTTAGTGGGCAGCTATGTTGCTTAGTTAAAATCTGCGGAGGCTTCATTCCACCTTTTCCAGGCTTAAACAGCAAATAGATGAAACAAGGGACACCCCTCCAAAACAAGGGTGATCACTGACACAGGCAGGGTGGCAGAAGATGTTTTCTTCAAATAAACTGTGGGTGGCCGTGGTCTCCGTCTCCAGTTTCTGGGCTCTAACAGGTGCAATCCCAAACAGGCTCCAGTGCATAAGAAAGTTATTTTCTTATGTCACGTGCTGCTTGGACTGCTCCAAAATTGGAATTGTTTGTCAGCATAATCAGCTTTGAAATTCTTAACCTCCTGAAACTCTTCAAGAAAAGGGGTTCCTCTAAGCCGCTCTCTTGTGCCCGATTCCAAAATAAACAGGAAAAATTTCAGGAAATCATCACAACTCTTTAGTATACATATTTTCGAGAGATTTAAAATTCTTATTGTCATCATTTGAGCCATCTTTGTAGTTTTTGTCTCCCTTCATCCTTATTTTCCAAAAGCAACTTCCAGAAGTCATACGCTCCGTATGTATGAAGAACCTGGTATAATGAGGTGGTATGGACTTGAAAAGGCAAGGCTGTTTCAAGTGTCAGTTTTCTAGATGGATATCATATTCTGTATGCAAAGTGATGTTTCTTTGGAAAATGTAGTAAAACCCCTCTAATTTTCAAATATCTTGATAAGATTAAGTAAATTATGCATATTTGAATAGCTTGGTTTTCAAATATTGGTGCAGATGGCAGCATTTTGCCAAATGTTTTTTTCCCAAAACTGTGAAATAGTTTTTTCTCTTTAAGTAATGTGACATTTCTCTTAATGTTACCTCAAATAACAACCTGCTGCATGGATCAATAAAAAGAGCAAGCACATCAATATGTCTTACTGTAATGCACCCCTCTTGGTGGATGGTGTTATGAATTCCTTCTCATATTAGGCATCCTTCAAAGGGTAGAAATGCAAAGTGGATCGAAGTGTCAAAAATTAGCTATCGCAGAAAGGACATTGGGCTGTTTTTTCTAAAGCCTAGAGTTCATTTTCATCAAAAATATCCCAAGAGATAAGTTGCTCTGACCTGTAATAAAACAAGACATGTTTAGTCTGACAGAAGTGTGATGGGATACAGATAGCTGTGAATTTAAACATCAGTTTAAAAAATGGAAAAAATCATGCTATTCCCTTCCTACAGAAGTTTCACATTAACTTGTTTAAAATGTTCTTCTCTTGGATTTCTGACTATAAACCTCTTTTAGTGCTTTTATGTACAGGGATTTTACTGGACATTATTATTCTTTTATTGTCATAAATGTCTTTGTCAGATTCATAGAGCTGGACGTTTTCCAAGTGTAATAGTTTTAATTATGTTTTTCTCTAGTGAGGCATGATCAAAATTCCAGATTTTCCCACGGTCTGCCTTGGCTGTGGTTATGTATGTGTGCGGCTGGGAGTTGCAGATCACCACCGTGCTTAGTTCCTCTGCCGCCCGGGGGGGTGTCAGTGAATGGGAGGTGATGTTATTTCAGCTGGTGTTCAATTTCCAGTTGAAGCACATGTGCTTGTTCATGTTAGCTCTCGCCCTCTAAAGGTACGTCCTTTCTTTCCCAAGATGCTGTCATGTCGTCTTGAGCATTCCCCGGCTGGAAGAGTGTTGCCTGAGAAATATGCTCGTGGTCATTTTCTCAGCAGAAGCGCCTCGGTCACTCGTGGTGGTTATGGACTCCTTTGCCTGCCAGGTTGTGCTAAAGCGTGCAAATTGGGGACAATTAAAGCATAGCAGCACGCAACAGCCTGTGTATTGCTAGGAGCGTAGATGTTCATTGTGTCTTTTCTTGAAAACCTCTTGTGTGTATCACTTAGAGTGTGCTAGAACATAGTCTAGTGCATCTTGAATGTCTTGTGTTTTGGTATGTTTTCCAAGCTGTGTCAGTACTGCTTGCTTTTAAACAGTCCCTCAGTGACACCGGGGGGCTGCTGTTATTTGCCAGCCCGAAATACCTCTGGGCAGAAATGGTGTTCTGGTCTCTGGCACTGCAGCTAAAATAGTTTAGAAATGGACTGGGGAGAGCATGCAGATGTTGCTAAGGGTAACAAACATCTGCCCCAAACTCTTCAGGGCAGTATGGTCTATCTTGTGAGGGGGCAGGCACATCCCTCTTGCCACTGTCCAGCCTGCTGTAGGTGACCCTGCTCTGGCAGGGGGTTGGACTAGATCATCTCTGAAGGTCCCTTCCACCGCCTACAATTCTGTGATTCTGTGACTGAGGACAGTGGTCGTGATGTGGGAGCAATTGGGTAGTTTTTCATCACTGTGAGCATAATATAATCCCATTCTTGTCTATGAAACCCATTTACCTTAATTCTGCGTTGCAGTGTCACCAGTTCTGATGTTTTACCTCGATCTGAAAAATGTATGTTGCACTTCAGAGTCATTAAATTAACGTTCTCCTCGAATTGTTACCGTATAGAGATCAATGAACTCTGAAGCAAAGCAGCCTAGTCCTTCAGTATCTTCTGTCTCTTCTTATACTGCTTTATAAGTGGAATTAATCTTGCTGGTTTTGTGATTAGCAGAGATGAAAAGCTGTAGTCAGAACTCAGGTCGTTGGTACAACACTGGCAGTGCTGGAGCAATCATTGAAACCGTAATGAGTAAAGATGACACCTTTAAATGCTGGTAGATCAATTTACCGCATGTGACAGCAAATAGCTAATGCAGCTGTCTGCCAGATGGACATGCAGAGAAATTCATAGAACTTGGGCATGAATACCTAATAATTTTGTTTTGGAATTTTATGAAAAATATTTATACCTGCTGATCATTAACACATTTTAAAGCGAATTTCTTTGGCTTAAGGAACTAAGTTCCTTGGTAGCAAGTAAATAAGAGCAAACAAATAGTCAGTCTGACTTTGCGTGCATTATGTGTGGTCAATTCCATGCCCAGAAAAAATTCAGGTGAGCTTTAGCTCTCCAAGCAGCAGGGATTGGGTGGGATGGAATAGGATGGTATGGGCGTAGCATTGATCTGCTTCCTGGACTATTCATCGATCGGGGAAGGAAGCCAATGTGCAGTATGTGTATTGCTTCCTTCGGTCAGATGGGACTCCGTAATTTCTTATTGGGGCATTCAGGGATAAATGATCAAGTTGTAAGATAAGTTGATTGTGGACCCTAAATCTCGTGGCAGTTTCCGTTTAAAACATCTGTCCCAGATGGCTGTTACAGATGGATGACACAACAGGTTTATTCTCTATGAGTAATAGCCCATGGTTTGAATTGATGCAAAACACTAAAGAGCTGCTGTTCTTTTCCAAACAAGTACATTCAAATTGGGAGCATTAGAAACTGATGGGCTTTGAATTTTCAAAAAATGCTGAACATGCATTTACTAGTTACTTTGCATGAAAGTTGAGTCTTCAGTTTGCGTCATGTGCATGCACATGTGGGCTTGTGCATTTCTTGCATAAAGTCATCCTGATCTGCTGAAGTATTTTATACGCATAGGCATATTAAACGGTAAGACCAACCAGTATATTCAGTGCACAAACACCTTGTGAGAGTTTTTGGTCCATTTCCATCCCAGTGACAGCACCACCTCCTGAAATGTATGTGAAGGCAGAGCAGCAAAAGTGAAGTCTGTTATCTAATATAAGTTATTCAGCAGGTTACTGAATAATTGCTTTGGTACTGCATTATCTCCAGAAATGCATCCTAAATTGCTGACTATCTTGGATGAAAATGGAATAACTATGGCAGGATAATTCCAGCTGCTGAGTACCAGGCTATATTTGATGTCCTTGTGCTGGTTGTTTGGGACTTCATGGAGTGTTCCTGGTGGTGACAGATGCTGCAGGCAGGAGCTAAATGAAAATAAACAGTTAAAACCCTGCTGTTAAGCTTGACGCTGTGTCACATTACTGATTTGACACAGACCTGTGCTAGTATGTAGCATTTCTGTAATCAGCCCTGTTATGGTCTTGTGTGGCAGGGGCGAAGGATATGTAGCCTTATTTGAATTTCAAAGAGCCTGCTAGGGGACCATCTGATATTTTATGATGTCCTTCCATCTGTTGTACAAGAAACAGTTGAACTAATACATTTCTCAGAGTGTAGGTACCAATGGAAAAAAAATCCCATTCGTACTATAGTCCGTGATGCTGCTGTGTGGAAAGATGAATTCAGGAAGCAAAAGCTTGTAGTGCGTGCAAATTGCACAAAAAAAGATTTGTTCTTTTTCTGAAAAAAATGACCTTGAGCTTGAAGGACAAGCTGCCTTTATTGGTATAAACTGTTGTAGATTCATTTTCATCTGACATCCTCTGATCCTCATCATCCTCTGATGCTCTGGTAACCAATTCTGTTTGATCTGGTCCTCAGCTTTTTTATGTTCATTGCTTCATTCCCTTGGTAAAAGCCATAGTTCTGTCACTTCTACCATGGAACAGGATCAGTATTTCATGTTATAACTACTGTTCTAATTAAGGACAGCTTTACCTATTTGTCATTGTGTTTCAGTTTCTTGAAAGAAAAAATACTTGAAAATTCTCAAGTGGACCCTGCATAAAAAATACCGCATAAAGTTCAAGAGTAACTGCTCTTGTAAGTATTTGTGAAAATGTGGGGGTTTTGTTTTGGTTTTTTTTTTCCTGTGCGTGTTCTGTCTGAAATCTCTCCTTGGTCAGTCTTGACTCCACAGAAATCTTCATGAAGTTTCATTTTACTAGGTGTTTTGCCAGGCTCTGTGTGAGCTCTTCATAGAAAGATTGGAGCCCAAACTGATTTTCAGGGTGGGGAGAGATTGTGTTGCTAAGAATGAGATTGGAAAGGTGGAGAACGGCCTTTTCCAAAGGCATACAAAGGTCTGTGAGACAGTTCTTGGAGAGCAGTAGGGTAGAAGAGCCAGCCCAGCCCCAAAGGATCTAGACACAATGAGATTTGAGACTTACTCTATGCACTGCCACAATAAACTTAGTTTGAAACAGTAGTGACTCCTGAACCATTTACTAAATCTGCTTACAAGGCTTCAAATGACCAGAATCTTTGGATTCTGGCATTGTTGCACTTTCAGAACAACAAGTAAGCTGGTAGATTCTGTAGCAAGAACAATTTGGGTGTTTTTTTTTTTTTTCCTTTTACAGAACTTTTTAAAGGTACAGGTTTTTCTAACCCAATGCATCAAAATTTTTACCTGTTTTTAAGCAAGTTTGTTTTTCATTAATGATTGCTGCTGGGCGCCTCTTAAATAAGTTCTTTAATGATGAAATGAGAAGAAGTTGTAGAACTTCTGACCTTTAATAAATTTCAGGATTCACCAATGAATTGTATGTTAGACCCATGGACACACATGTTTTGAAAAGGTCAATTATGACAAGTTTTTTCAAATTTGCATAATTACACTCGCCACAGCGCTTTGAATAAAAATAGCAAATGCTATGCCCTTTTAAAGTATTCAGGTTTTCCTGTCTTCCTGTCTTTAACTTGCTTTTACTAAACCATTCTAACAGTATTCATTGAAGAACACGGGGAACATGGACTGACTGTGTTAGGAGCTGCAGGCTGGGAGCAGGAGCAGGACTCTGGACAGGCAGAGGTAAGGGGTAGGATGGACAGTGAAGAGCCTCTTGGCTTTGGCTCACGTTCAGTGAAGTCAGGAGCTGAAAGCGACCCCTGGACAAGGGGCTCGCGTGAGGGCAGCAGGGAGGCAAGGTGGCTCTGATGATGTGAAAGAATTCAGATTATCTGGGGGAAAAGAGACTGAGCGAGGCACTGAAGAGAGGCTGCAGCAGGAGGGGGTGAATATAGACAGAAAGGTCAAGACTAGAGAGGAGAGTTAGTCTGACCCAAAGGTCTGATCCTGCAGATAAGCGATGGGTATCTCTGCTGCTGTAGGAGGAATCTTCAAAAGTATCGTTTTAAAAAAACACAGAAATTAATAGTCTAAATTGGAGTAAGGTGATGCAGTGTAATATTAGTAGTATTACTTTAAGTATGTTTATTAGGATATTTTATCCTAGAACTATTGTATCGCTCAGAGTGCCGAGTGCCGTGTTTCTGAGTCAGAGCTGTGGTGGAGAAAGTGGTTGATGAAGGTGAAGAAGTAGCAGCAAGAATGGGAGACCTGTCAGAAGAGGAAGGAAACCTTAATAGCCCAGGCAGTGGAGCTTAGTTCTGGAGAACTGCAATACTACTCTGCCTTTGAGTTTTCAAGTTCCCCGTGGCAAGGTACTTAAACTAGACTTTCCATGGTGAGCTGCTCGTGGGGTGTTTCCCATTTTTTGTGCATCTAATTTGATGCTCAGGGATCTGATTTGTGGGGCCACGAAGATGCTCTGAGGGCTGGCGCCCCTCTGCTGTGAGGACAGGCTGAGAGAGTTGGGGGTGTTCAGCCTGGAAAAGAGAAGGTTCCGGGGAGACATTATGGCAGCCTTCCAGTACCTAATGGGGGCCTATAGGAGAGATGGGGAGGGACTCTTTATCAGGGAATGTAATGATAGGACAAGGGTTAACGGTTTCAAACTGAAAGAGGGGAGATTTAGATTGCATATTAGGAAGAAATTCTTTCCTGTGAGGGTGGTGAGGCACTGGAAGAGGTTGCCCAGAGAAGCTGTGGCTGCCCCATCCCTGGAGGTGTTCAAGGCCAGGCTGGATGGGGCTTTGAGCAGCCTGGTCTGGTGGGAGGTGTCCCTGCCCAGGGCAGGGGGGTTGGAACTGGGTGATCTTCAAGGTCCCTTCTAACCCCAAACCATTCTATGATTTTATATGATTCTATGAAATATCGAGTGTTCCAAGCTGCTACTGAACTTGGTGTGACCTCTGCTTGGAGCCCCTCAAGAGTTTCAGCAGCGCAGGTAGCATCATCTAGTAATGTCAGATTTAACCCCAGGTGGTGTAGTAGGTCCTTGCAGCACGTGGCTCTGCTGAAGCATTGGGCTGGATCCTGGAGTCAGTATGGTGGTGTGTGTTGATGCAACCTGGGCCAGCTGCCTGGTTTCTTCCACTAGAGCTGAGCAGCCGAGGCAGCATGCTGTGGCTACGTTGGCTCAGGAACTAACTCAATGAAAACTACCCAAAGCATCTCTGCAAGTTGTTGAGTCGCGTTGGGTAGATGTATCGGTGAAGTGCTGTACACTAATTTTTAAATTCTCTGGAAATCCGGTCTCAGAAGTCTCAGTTAAGGCATCCAAAAGAAATGGAAGCATTTAACTTTCATCTCTCTGCTTTCATTTCCCAATTGTAAAGCGACAATAATACTATCATCTCATCTCACATGGGTCATTAGGAAAGATAACTTGTTTATGCGGAAGATAAAAATTCTGTCTTCAGAATGGGATTTGAATGATGTATAGCAAATAAGTCCATGGCTTCCCTCTGAAGAATAGTCAGAATAATATGCAATTTAGAAGGAAAAGGAATAGCTTGTGGATTGAGCAGCAGCCATTCTGTGCCTTTGGTGAGGCAAATTATGAAGGAAAATATTTTGGTCACATAATTCTAGACCTTATACACATGGGATGGTGAAATTCGTGTTGTTTAGGCAACTTGAATTTGTCACTTTTTAACTTTGAATGCTTCAAGTTTCCAAACCTTAGCAGTTATCGTACTAGATTGTGCATTAAAAGTGTAAAACATACTTACTGCCATGTGCTCTGGACAACGCTGCCAGGCAGAGCCAATGCTTTTTTTTTTTCCCCCCTGTTAAATTACTTAATGTTCTATGTTGTTCCAGCCGCAGTTACTTTAGACATTTTACATGCACGGTAGTCAGACTGGTGAGAACTAACACGGGAGCTGACATACTAACACTGCAGAGCAGATCTGGTAACATATTGAATTATATATGGGGCTCCAGCACCTAAGTGCAGCAGGCCTGGAGGCTCACACGAGGAAGCTTGAGGGAGCTGAGTGTTCCAGAGTACTTGGTTTTTTGATGGTGGTTGTTCAAAGAAGAAAGAATGGAGGCTCCGCGGATGCATTTAATATGAAGGTCACCTGCAGGCTCAAACGAAATATAGCCTCTGTGCTGGTGTATGATGAGCAGGATGAGAAGCGCGGCAGGGACACTTGCCTCGTCTGAGCTGGCTTTCTGACCCTGTCCGAGAGTCCTGCCCTGTCCTACACTACTCATTTCCCTTTGGTGTCCTGATATTGATATATAAGCTGAACAACGGTGCGAAAACTGGCTTTAAATGCCCATGGGTTATGTTGTTTGAAAGACTTTTTTTTTTTTTAAATTTTTTTTTTCCTTTCTAGATGCCTAGTTTAGTCTTTTGGTGGTCACGTCAGGAGCAGAGTGCCTGCTGTGGTGCTGTGCACAGTGGAATCTGCTACACTGCGATGGGTAGAGGCTCAGAGTCTGCGGGGAGGATGAGCTGTACGGGGAAACCCACATTTTCCTTGTGCGTCAGGATGTTCAGTACAGTATATTAAAGCGTTTTGGTCCTCCTAGCGGGACTGCCTAGATCACCTTGAAAATCCAAAATACTTACTACTGCTGTTTTTTCCAGGAGAAGGCTCTGTTGGTTTGAAGCTTGGTACATTGAAGGTTATTGAAATTGGAAAAAGCTGTTGTATTTGGTTTCTTCTGGCTATGTACATGGGAACCCCTCCTTACAATTACTGGAGCAGCAGTGGATACTGTCTTACAAATGGGGTGATTTGGTTGTTGTTATGTATTTCCTGTCGAGTAGGAGAGTGGCTACTGAGAAAACAATTTAAAAATGAAATAAAAAAACCTCTCAGTGATTCAGATATCATTTTTCCTTTTCACATTTCATCACAAGGGAAGAATAAGCACGAAGAAAGCAAAGAAACTGTCAGTGACAGCGTGTGCTGCCCACCCTGTGCTGCGTGTCAGGAACGAAGAATTTTATTCCTTCCTTTTTTTAATGATTCCCTCTACAGAAGGAGGAGGTAGGCTGCCATGTCATTTTTCCTTCCGAAACACTGTAGGCAATTGGGTTTTCAGTTCTTTTGCTGACATTCATCACATAAAACGTGGTTTGCTACAGTAGTTACTGAAACCTGTTGGAAAGAGTGGATCAGCTACTCATTTGCAAAAATGAGGCAGAGCAGATGCCTGAACCCTTGTCATCCGTGTAAAATCAGGAAGAATTACAGAGGTCAAATGGCTTCAAAGCTGCTTTTAGACAGTGTCTACTTGTAGCTGAGTTCCTGATCCTTCTTAGGGAAGTGAAAGGCTCTGTCCATCTGTGCACTGCAGAAGCAAGAGCAAGCAAATTGTGCAAGATAACGTACATTGGTGTTTCTAAGGCAGATTCGAGTCAATTTTAGAAGGGAAGACTTTGAAAAAAAATTAAATGACTTGCCTTTGGATGCTTTGTGTGGTCTCCTGTTGGGGCAGACAGCGGACCAGTTGTCTTGGGTGAGGAATTCCTCTCCTAACTTCTCTGTTCGTCCTCGTTTTACCCCCCTCCAGATGCAGTGGGGCTCGGCTTCCAGATCCTGTCTGGAAAATGGACGAGGACTATCCAGAGCTAAGAAGCAGCTGGAAGTCGGGGTGGAAGTTTGGGGTTGATGACAGGAGAAGGGATGAATGGGTACCCGTGGGAGAGTTAATTTAGGGAGGTTGGAGAGGCTAGAAATGTATAGAGTGACTCTTCCTCATGCTGTAGAAAGAAAGAAGCCTCTGCAGGAGCTAAACTGCTTTAAATCTCAAAGAATGAATATGATCAAAACAGTCTCCTCTGTTTCTCCTTCCCTGCAACTGTCTGTGGCGTCAGATGGTTTTCTGCTCATCTGATGCCTGCTGTTACTGTCTGGTTCAGTTCCGCCTGCTCCAGGACAAGCACTTTCCACCTCCGCAGTCCCCTCAGATCCTGCCAGTGGTTCCCTTTCAAAGCAGTCTTGGAGCATCCCATCCCAGAAGGAGGCAAAGACATGTAATTAAAGAGCTTTCAGAAAGGTGGATAGGGACAGAGAATGTGCTTGTGTTTATGTATCATTAGTGGAAAGTCCTTATATCCTTATAGCTAAGTTAGTTAAGGGAAGGCTGGGTAAGGGAGTGATAATGTGATTGGAAAATTATTTGGGCCACTGAACTCAAAATGGTGTCTGGTTGTTAGTGGCGTCCCTCTGGGATCAGCTTTTGGGCCAGTACTGCGTAACATCTTATTCGTGGCATGAATGATGGGATGGAGCACACCACCAGCAAGTGTGCGGACAATGCCAAATTGGGAATAGTAGGGAATAATAATACACTGGAGGGCAGCGCTGCCATTCAGGGGGACCGAGATGGGCTGGAGAAATGAGCTGAGAGGGAGCCTTAGGAAGCTCAGTAAAAGCTAGTGCAAAGGCCTGAATAACCCCTTGCAATGGTACAGACTGGGAGCTGACTGCTTAATAAGCAGCTTTCCAAAAAAAAACCAACTAACCCCTGGGGGTCTAAGTGGATAAAAAGTTGCCTAGGAGCCAGTAGTGTGCCCAGGCAGCAAAGGCTGACTCCATCCCGGGCTGTTTTAGCAGGAATGCAGCCGGCAGGGCCAAGGAAGGGATCTTCTCCCTCTGCCCGGCGCTTGCGAGACTGAGTGCAAGGTGTCCAGTTTGGGCTCACCAGCACAATGGCAGTAGCAAACAGGAGCAAGTCCAGTAAGGAGGTGGCCACGGCTGGAGCCACGGACCAGGATCTTCTCAAAGGTGCGCTGGGACAGGAGAAGGGGTAACAGACACCAGTTGGAATGTGAGCAATCCTGTCCAGATATAAGGGGAAAAAATGGCCATGAGGATGGTCAAACTCTGGAACCAGATCCTGGAGAAAGGGTGATGTCTGTTGTTGATGCTGGAGAGAGCCCTGAGCACCTTGCTTTCAGCAGGAGATTGGATTATGGACCTCCAGAGGTCCCTTCCCACCTACGTGGTTCTGCTCCGCAGATGACAACGTTGATGTGAGACTAGCTTCTTCAGCTGACAAGCACTGACTTGTCACCCAGCCGTGAATCATTTAGTTGTTGAACTCTGTACCCGATTTCACCTTCCCAGTGCCCCTTCTTGGGAAGGATGCTTTATTTCTTGATTACTGCAGACAGTTTTAGTGCTAAAATATTTCTTCAGATATTTTTCAAGCAAGGTGGCCTCTGGCTGCAATTAGTGTCCCATTGGAAGAACTGGCAGCATTATATGGCAACACTAAAGCAAATCATTCTACCTCATGGCATTATTACCTTGATCTGAAAATTTCCCCAGGCTGCAATTTGTCACTAATATTGCCTTCAGCTAAACTTATCCATACAAAAAAAAAAGGAGTTAATAGAGCTGCAGTTCTGGAGTTGCCATCACCACTTTTTTGGGATGAGTTATTACTTAGTACATTTTATTGACCAAGCATGTAGAGTTCTTGGTCCTTGAAAAATGATGCAGTGGTTTATCACGGGCTCCATAAATTGTTGGACTGTGTAGCAGCAATATCTTAGTCTCCTACGCCATAAGAAAGGAAGGTATCTCTGAACCACAGTAGATACATACTGCACTGAAGCAGGAACTGCGCTGTGTGGCTTGACTGCTATGAACACTTGGTTGTGATTGCCAGTGACAGAAAAGCTGATAGGATGATACTGAGTTTCACTGCTGCTTTTGTGCTTTTGCTTGTTTTATGCCGTACTTAACATAATTTGAATGCTGTGACAGTGACAATGACAGTGACATACTATAATGTAATTCCACCTGAGACAATGCAGCTGGAATTAATAAGTTGGAGAGACAAGGCTGAGGTGTTTTGTCATCTGTTGGCATTGGATAATTTTTTTTGGTGGAAGTGCTAAATGTCCCCGGGGTGGGAGCAAACTGCCCCAGCTCAGGTGATGCTTTGGGCCAGCACAGGGAGCCCTGTGGTCCCATACAGTGCTACGGAAAAGGTTGTACCAGCATCATGTCTGTAAGCTGAACGATGAAATTCCCATTTATCAGCTGGGGCAGTTGAGGCTGGTGTGGGAGGTGTGTCTTGTCTCCAAAATACCCTGGTCATGCTGCCTCTTAACCTTCCTTGGTAGGAGGCTTCAGAGTGAGAGTCGCTTACTTGCTGCCCTTCTTTGGTGATGGAATCTGAAAGGGTCTCATTGGTCCAGCCTGGTGGATCTTAACTGGGGTATTGGGCCCTGAAGGAACAAATTAAATCTCAGGAAAGAAACGTTAAGGTGAGGAGCTTTAAAACTCGTATCTCGTCTCTTGAATTGTGCCGTGAAGCTCACAGTAGCCACTAGAGAGGGCAGAGCATCTTTGTTGTTGTTTTCATCCAAAGGAGAAATCAGTTATCAGCTTCTAACAGAAAAGGGACTTCAGGCTTGTCACTCTTGTGCCAAAATACGGCTAGTGATGAAGGCTGATCCTGAAGTGCCCCGGAGCTGTGATGATCTTGTGATCCTTCGCTGGGACCTCCATTGTCCTGCATCCACCGATGCATCAAAAAGACCCATCCGGAAAGCCAAGCACAACAGGACCACTGTGTTCTCTAGCCTCATGCTAGTTAAAGAAGCAAATGCCAGTTAAATTCATATATTGCAATGGTTTTGGTCACAACTAAACTGTTGGTGGAAAACTGAACTGAACTGAAATCTGTTGTTTAGAGGTGAGAACGCAGCTCAGATTGGGAGGACACTGCTAGAGGGTTTTTTTATAGCCTTGCAAAATTAAACTTCGTGTGCAATTGGCCCATAATGTTAACTCAGCTCTACTGGCAGGTATTCTTGGTTTTCTTAAGTAGCCGAGAAAATAGAGTTATAAAATAAGCTGTTACTCATGCTTTGCAAGTGGTTTTGGATTTGTGGTTCTTTTTAAGTGTGTTTGTCGCTTAATTTAAAGGACTGTGTTAAGAGACTAGCAAGAGAAGTGAATTGACATCAGGGAGACTGTAGCAGACTTTAAATTAGTAGTTTCTCTAGTCAATAGTGCATAATTTAAAATGTATGAAAATATCTGCATGCGTGATAGGCTATGATGGCTTGTCAAAGAAGAGCTAGGCTGGGAGAAACCGTATTCATCTCAAGTTGGCAAGCGTAGACTAATCCGCATATCGACGTTCTTAAACTAACATGAACATCTGTGATACATCTGTGTGCTGTTGAGTCTCCGATGGTGAAAGCCCCTCTTCTTTATGTTTCTTCTTCTGTCTTTCGGTGAGAGGTACATTTTATTTAACATTAGTATTTATTAGTGCTTAGAGGTTGGGTTTCACCGTACAGAGAGACCTGGACAGGCTAGAGAGTTGGGCAAAGAGGAACCTTATGAAATTCAATAAGGGCAAGTGTAGGGTGCTGCACCTGGGGAGGAATAACCCCCTGCACCAGTACAGGTTGGGGGCTGACCTGCTGGAGAGCAGCTCAGCTGAAAGAGACTTGGGAGTCCTGGTGGACAACAGGATGACCATGAGCCAGCAATGTGCCCTCGTGGCCAAGAAGGCCAATGGCATCCTGGGGTGCACCAAGAAGAGTGTGGCCAGCAGGTCGAGGGAGGTCATCCTCCCCCTCTACTCTGCCCTGGTGAGGCCACATTTGGAGTACTGTGTCCAGTTCTGGGCTCCCTGGTTCAAGAAGGACAGGGAACTGCTGGAGAGGGGACAGCAAAGGGCTACCAAGATGATGAAGGGACTGGAAAACCTCTCTCATGAAGAAAGGCTGAGGGATTTGGGTCTCTTCAGTCTGGAAAAAAGACGGCTGAGGGGGGATCTTATCAATGCTTATCAATACATAAAGGGTGGGTGTCAGGGGGATGGGGCCAGGCTCTTCTCAGTGGTGCCCAGGGACAGGACAAGGGGTAACGGGCACAAACTTGACCATAGGAAGTTCCATCTCAACGTGAGGAGGAACTTCTTTCCTTTGAGGGTGGCAGAGCCCTGGCACAGGCTGCCCAGAGAGGTGGTGGAGTCTCTGCCTCTGGAGACATTCCAAACCCGCCTGGACGTGTTCCTGTGCCACCTGCTCTGGGTGACCCTGCTCTGGCAGGGGCTTGGACTGGATGATCTCCAGAGGTCCCTTCCAACCCCGGCCAGTCTGTGATTCTGTTGCTGTGGATGCTGTAGAAGCCAGTCCTAGTCATGATGTACACCTCTTGGTGCCCTGGGAGCGCAGGTGAAGCCAGGTAGCTCCGTCCTGGATGAGCTGTCCCTTGAAGCAGAGCTGGGGAAGCCCTGGATGTCAGTCCTAGGTTAAGGACCACCTGGTCCTCACAGGTCAGTAGGGAAAGAAGATGACAGGGAGCTAGCAGGCACCCATGGGAAGGTCTGTGCGAGGAAGGCACCTCCCTTGTGCCTCCGAGCCCCGGTTCTCGCCGGGAGCAGACAGAGAGGGAAGAGGAGGCGTGGGAACCTTACATGGCCTTTGGGACTGGCAGCCTGTGGTCTGCTCAGTTGAGAACAGATGAACCTATACGGAAAAGAGTTTAAGAGATCACTTGTGCTACATAGTCCTTTGTTTTGAAGAGAAAGTACTGAAGCTCAAGGGAAGGAAAAAAGGCAGCCTCTTGGCTTAGTAGGTGTTTGCATTACAGGATGATTTTTATTTATTTTTTTTTAGAAAGAAGCATTTCTTTAGCTTTGGATAAGGATAGTGTTTTTGTCTATTCACTGCCAAATGCAGGATAAGGATGTCAAGGAAGGATACAGTAGGTGGATATAATAAGCTGGTGGCAAGGATGGATGGGATAATAAAGGGGGGAGGGTAAAACCTAAAGGGTTTGTTCCCTGCTGAAGTCAGTAGTCACAACACACCCAGAGGAAAGGAGATGCTCCTCCTGTGACTGGCACTTCTTCATGGTGTGGAAACATACAGAAACCAGGATATTGGTACTGTTCAGAAGCGTGGCATCAATTCTCAATTCCGATGAGTTTAAAAAGCGAAGTAGAAATTGCTTGTTTCTGTTGATTTCTATGTGTGTTTTTTTGTCCTGGTAAAAATACAGTAAAATAGGAAAGTATATGGGGCGGGGGGGGAGGGGCGGGATGAAAAAACTTGAGTGTGGATAATGCTTTGTTCTGTGTACAGAAACAGTATGAATAAAAGCAGATGCATAATGATCTTTTTCGACATCAGCTACGCGGGGGTTCTGGTTGGCAGTACAAAATATGAACAGCTGTCAGGCAGTACCGTCATACAATTTGGTGCTTTCCTTTGAAATCCTCTGGCTGAGATTTCTCTAAAGTAAATTGTGATTTTTTTGGTACCTACTGGATGCGCTTTGACTGAGGACTAAGCGTACTGCCCAAAAATTTGGCTCTTCAGGTATGCCAAGTTAGGCACCCAAATTTAGTGGTACCTTTGTGGAAGAAAATATGTACCTTTTCCATTCTCATACATCTTGACCTTGGCTGTTAAAGTATAAAACTCACCCTTCAGTCTTCTTTTTCCTGATCTTTTTTCCTGTTTTAATATGTGTTATTTCCACCGGGGGGGGGAAGAAGTGGTCTGTTCACTGACCTGTTCCTCTGCGAATGAATGTCACTGTTAGTACATCTCTGTTCATTGCCTATCAATGGGAAAGCTGCAGTACGATTCTTATGTGCCAAATGCCTCACTTTGTTTGCTTTGAATTCCATTTTCTTTCAGTGTCATTTTAAACAGCTGTTTTCTAAATCCCTCCATAAATAGCAATTACATTTTATAAGGATGATCTTTGTCACTTAAGTTTTTAACTAGTGGTTTGATTCCCTGCTCTCCGCAATGTAAACCTGAGATAGCCGAACTGAAGTTTGAGCTGTGGTGGTATAAAACTGGTGTTGGTGAGTGGAAAAGTCACGTATTTTATTACAGGTGTTGGAGGTTTTGTGCACATCTAGAATTACACTTCTCCACCCAAAGCTGCTGTGTTTTGTATTGTATGTATTTTACCTTCTGCAAAAGATCCAAGTCCTGTTTTCCCTTACAGTCCGCACCACAAAAAAATACCGTTACAATTCCAAAAGAGATGACGCTTAGCAGACATAGAAATACCTGCTTCTGGAGCCACAGAGGGCCTTTCCCTGTCCCTGCTAGCGTTTTGGTCAAGGTCCCTGTGGTGGCCATGGCTGGTAGTGGGAGAAGTTCTCAACCACTTCCGTCATCCAGGAGCCTTTCTGATCCACCTGCCTTGTGATGGTTGGGCTGCAGCGTTTCTCCTGCTCTATCACAACCCTCAGCGATATTTCACAGGCAGAGGAATGACTTGAGCAGATCTTTATTTGCCTGGTGGCTAGAGGCTGCTTATTGGTCTGTTGGTTTTTGCTCTTCGGCTGCTTGTACATCGCACTACTCCAGCGTGACTTTCTAGTTTTCAGGCCTATTTATTTTTGCTTCAGCCTTCAAGGGATATTTGGGAATGTCTTAAACCAGCTTTGCTTCTGAAGGGATCACAATGTGGAACTGAATCTTGGAGCGCTGAGCGCATCCACCTACAGTGGTGTTTTTTGTCCCAGCCTTGGATGTTTATGATAGCAACATTTTCTCGTTTTTTTTTTTTTTTTTTTGAGGGGGGGGTTGGTGTCTCAAAACTTAGCCCTGCTAATGTGCAATTTGGGCAGTATGTGCCATTTAAAACCAAATGTCATCCAGCTAACAGCCTGCCTGCCGAGAGGCTCTCATTTTCAAGGTTTGCTTATTTTTTTTGGTAAGGGAGTTTTGACTTGATAGCAGAGATGCTGTGCTGTAAATTGTTTATTTCACCTGGTGCTTGGTTAGTCTCTGAAGCCTTAATCCCAGTTATGGTTTACTACTGGTAATGTAAATTGTGTAAGCTTTTCATGTGTATTCATCCCTTTCTTTGCATTTTTTGGAAGGAACTTCTCTGCTTTGCTTCTCTCCTGCGCTTCTTAGATATTGAGCAGTAGTATCCAGATTACCAAAATTGAAGTTGAATAAAGCCTTTTTTATTAAATGAATCAAAGTATGAAATAGTCTCTTGATACTTTCCCCGTATAAGCTTTCATACGAAGCCAACCCTGTCTCAAACCTTGAGTCGCACCTGAGATATTGGCATTTGGAGTGAGGTTGGCAGTGATCTGGAGTCCAAGGCAAGTTTTCTATCTACAGTCACACATGAATACGTGATGAATCAGCAGTATTTTGCCTCTGAGCCAAGAAACATAATTTATTGCTGAAAGGCCTTTTTTTGTGTGTCTAACAATAGGATAATTTTCTGAATATTTAGGCAGAGTAATTTTTGATTAAAAATACTTTTGCACTGATATGGTAGTTGAATTATGATCTGTGGGCATCAGAGATTAAATACTTGTTGCGGGGAGCTCTCTGGAACTCAGCCTGTGAAAAGGATGCATTATGCTGCAAATTATTAAATATTGATTTTTGTAAGAGTCTGCAAGCATCAATGAATTTAGCAATATGCTAGTAAATAATATGAAAAAGATTAATATCTCAACAGAAAAAGTAATTACAAATATGTTTAAATAATGATTTTGGTGTGAGTTAGATTTGTGGATACCAAAGAGGACTCAACTTTAGCCTCTTGTTGAGTATCCAAAGCCACCTAGAAGATGTTGTCACCTAGGACTTGTGCAGTTTCCCCAAGTTTCCTGAGTTCCATGACCCGCATTGGATGCAGGGTGTTTGGCTTTGGAGGTCACAGCCGCCTGTCAGAGGGTTGTTCAGCCTGGAGAAGAGAAGGCTCTGCGGAGACCTTAGAGCCCCTTCTAGTCCCTAAAGGGGGCCTGCAGGAAAGATGGGGAGGGACTCTGGATCAGGGAATGGAGCAATAGGACGAGGGGTAACGGTTTCAAACTGAAAGAGGGGAGATTTAGATTAGATATTAGGAATAAGTTCTCTCCTGTGAGGGTGGTGAGGCGGTGGAAGAGGTTGCCCAGAGAAGCTGTGGCTGCCCCATCCCTGGAGGTGTTCAAGGCCAGGCTGGATGGGGCTTTGAGCAGCCTGGTCTGGTGGGAGGTGTCCCTGCGCAGGGCAGAGCATTGGAGCTAGATAATCCTTAAAGTCCCTTCTAACCCAAACCATTCTATGATTTTATATGATTCTATGATTCTTTACAGAGTTCGTGTTCTTCTGCACCACTCTGAGGTTTCCTGGCAGCCTGCTCTGAGACAGCTCAGTTAAACACAGTTTAGCCTGTATAGCAAAGCTGTTGCTTGCAAGGCGTTTGCACCAGTGAAGGTTTCTTTACAATGGTTTAGAGAAGTTGTTACTGCAAAGTGTTTGCTCTCAGCATTCATTATGGAATTACTTCTCCACAGAGATGAGCAATTTGAATTTGTCATTACTTTTTTCTCTCAGTGTAAGTATTTTAGAACAATAACTTCCTCCAGAAGAATGAAGGAAATGGATTTCATTGTCTTAATTTTATGTGGAGAGGAAGACAATTTTCATATGTTATCCCTAAGCATCACTTTGATATCCATATGAGGCTCATTTTTGACTTGCCACTTCACGTTCATGAGACAAAATTAGTGCTTTTCTGCGGATGTTAGTCTTTAAATTTCATTAGGAGGCATGTCAGCATCTGGGTCCTTAGGTCAAGGACAGCTTTAGTTGTAGCTTGTGAGTTTGTCTTACATCTTGAGAGATTTGTGTAGCAGCAGAAGTGGAACTGCTTCTCACATATAAAGGCATCTGTGTGAACTGTTGTTGGTACTAAATAAGAAAAGGTACTGTGTTTGGGGAAAATGCAGAGGCACAATTTGGGCTTTGGTTTCCACAATTGCAAATAGAGCTGAAATACCAGCCGTGGCATGACTGTGATGAGCGACCCAAGAAAACACGTGCCCTTGATCTCTTCATGACGAAATGCAAAGTTTAGTTAAAGAACAATAAATGCTCGTGAGAAGCTTGAGTAGAGGATGCGGTTGAGGGAAAGAAGCTGGCTGATATAGACAGCTGTTCATTTGCTAAGTGCAGGTATGTCTGGATGAAAAGCTGTCACCTCTGGGTCATGTGGAGACTCTCCTTGTGACCAAATTCATGGCGTGCAGACATACAGTCTGTTGTCCTGTCCCTGCCTTGAACATTTATTTGTTTTTATGGTTTTTGCTAAGGTATCCTGGGCTTCATCAAAAGAAGCATGGCCAGCAGGTTGAGGGAGGTGATTCTCCCCCTCTACTCCGCTCTGGTGAGATCCCACCTGCAGTACTGCGTCCAGCTCTGGAGTCCTCAGCACAAGAAGGACATGGACCTGTTGGAACGGGTCCAGAGGAGGCCACGAAGTGATCAGAGGGCTGGAGCCCCTCTGCTGTGAGGACAGGCTGAGAGAGTTGGGGGTGTTCAGCCTGGAGAAGGCTCTGGGGAGACCTTAGAGGCCCTTCCAGTCCCTAAAGGGGGCTACAGGAAAGATGGGGAGGGACTCTTTATCAGGGAGTAGAGTGCTAAGACAAGGGGCAACAGTTTCAAACTGAAGGAGGGGAGATTTAGATTGGATATTAGGAAGAAATTCTTTCCTGTGAGGGTGGTGAGGCACTGGAAGAGGTTGCCCAGAGAAGCTGTGGCTGCCCCATCCCTGGAGGTGTTCAAGGCCAGGCTGGATGGGGCTTTGAGCAGCCTGGTCTGGTGGGAGGTGTCCCTAGGAGGACAGGTTGGAGGGAGGTTGGAACTAGATGGTCTTTAAGGTTCTTTCTAACTTGAACCATTCTATGATATTTGTAGTACATTAGTTTTTATTGCGTTTTGCTTTATTCTCCCTGCTGCGATAACACCAGAGTCTTTCAAGACCCATGTAAGGGATGGCAGAGGATATTGGCATCCAGGACCAGTGCCTTCAGTCCCTCGGGGCAGAAACGCAAATGTTGGCTCTTCTAGCCAGCCTAACGCTGTCACGGCAGCTAGGTTGAAAACTGTCCTCCTAGGATGAGCGGCGTAGTCATCCCATTACTCATTTACGGCTGAAATGATCTAGCACGCAGTTGCTGGCCTGATATTTCTGAGGGTGGTAATACCTTAGTGAATGGTGAGGATGCGATAAGTAGGTGAATCAGACGAATGTTTTCAAATGAGCTGTTCAAGTTTTACATGACTAATGGAGCAGTTTTAAAAAAAATAAAAAAGGCAACAAAAAAAACCCAAATGCAAAAGATCCTGAAAGGCTTGAGCTTAGGAGACAGCTCAGGAAGCTTTGATTGTTGTTCAGGTCAGTTAACTCCGAACCTGTAAATGATCTGTTGGTGAAGTTTCATGACCATATCCTTGCACTTGTGAAAGCAAGTGGCATATGACTTTTTTTAACATTCAGGATCTAGTGAGACTAAAACTAAAGATGACGACTGTTTTTACTAAGATTTTTTTTTCGAACGCTTCAGCTGAAAAGCTCCCCATTCCAACCTTCAGCCCTCTTTAACTGTCACAAGACATGTTCTCTACTGCAATCACTCACAGCTCATGACTGTATTATAAAGCTAGTTTAAAATCAAGTAACTTAGCTGTTGCCTGAATATTTAATCAACTTTTTGGCTGGGTTTTATTGCCAGCATCAGATCACATAATGTAAGCTGTTTGTGCCATAGATATACCTATGAAAAAAAAAGGAGAAAAGAAAAAAGGAGACAGAAACTCATTCTTCCACCTTTCATATACCAGCTGAGCTTGAAACTAGCAAAGTCGTTAAGCATAATGCCAAGTGTCAGTTGTGCGAACAAATGTGTGATAATTGTATTTTGGATCCAGCAGTGTTTTAGAGCAAACTGCTCATAATTTCCAGCAGTTACTCTCGCAAAGTGCGTTCCTTTCTTTGAGTTCTTGATCTTAAAGTTCTATCTGCAGAATAAAATTGCAAAGTCAACTCATGCTTTGCAGTTACTTAAATTATATGTTATGTAGTAAGTAACTAAAGCCAACAAAGACAGCAGTAGATAGTTGTCTGTATCAAGTAGGTTTAGCTGGTACTGATCTGGTCCTTATCATTGTCTTTGAGACCGTATACTGTTTGTGTGTCATCTTAAAAAGTTGCCTTTGGCATCAGACTGTTGATAAAATAATTCATTTCAAATATATGGCCAGTACTGACATTTTTAAAGATGGTAAGCTCTGATTTATACCTAATTTGTTCATCTATCATTCTTTCTAAGAACTTTTGTTGTACTGATATATAAATACTTAGTCTTGGAATGTCTCTTTCTCCATATATGTGTGTGTATACATGCATGTTATATATATTTATGAAAAATGTATAATTTGTACAGCTAAAACATAATATCTCTCCTTCAGGTGCTCTCAGGTAAAGGGAGGGATTCCTCGTGCAGCAGATCAGACAATTTATAAAATGCATAACGTTTTTAGAGGGAGTTCTTCCATGCTATTTCAGAACATCAGAGATCATCTCAGTTTGAGTGATGCAAATAAGGGATGAAAGGTTTTTGGGGAGGAGGCAGAGAGAACTGGAGATACTGGAGTTCTGAGTTTTGCACAGGTGTGGGAGCAGCATGGGAAGGAGATATGTTGGACTAATCAAAGTACCTGCATATCGCAGTTGGAGTCATTACTGTTGAATTGAGGAGACCCAGTCCAAGACCAATGGTGTAAGTTTTAGCTGACAGAAGGCTATACATGGCCTGGAAGAGAAGAAGGTGTTTAGATCTTACAGCCTTGATAAATGTGAGTGAATGGGTAGATGAAAAAAATACTCTTGGAGAAACATAGCTTATTTTGGTAGTCAAGAAGCATAGAAGATTTGAAGATGGTCACGTATCTAGGCGTTAATATATCAGAATTACGGCTCTTTGATCCCTCAAAACAATATGGAAACTCACATTTCAAAAGCTGATGGTGTTTGTATATTTGGGGTGAGGAATAAATTGTTGATGCTGGGAAAGGTGTTTCACATCACATTTCTGCAGCTGGTTGTACAATGTTCTTGTAAAGTAACCCAGTGTTGTCCCCTGTACTACTGACACTTCAGACCAAACACACATTTCATTTAGTCCACAAGTGACCAATGTTACCTGATTTTCTTTCCTTTGTCTCCTTTCCTGTAGCTATTACAGCTTCTGGACTCTGAAACCATGCAACTCGAAGCCTATCTGGAGTGGAAGCAACTGGAACCAGTTTATTGGCAGTGGATGGTAATGAATCAAACTGATCTTGAAGGGTGCAGCTTTCTTGACTCTAACAAATAGCTGGCCACTTCCAAAGGCCCCTTGCCACAAAAATAAATGCTGCAAACCAACTGTTCAACAGCACTTGAGAAAAAGGAAAAAACCTTTGGTAAAGTAAGGCATGTTTTCTTAGTTCTCCTTCGTCCCTCTATTTTCTTCTGTAAGACTTGCCCAGCTGAGCTGAGGAATTGCAGGGCAGAGTGGCAGAATTTCAGATAGTTAACACAAATGAAAACGTCTGATCTTCATCTCTTTAATGTTTTTTAAACATAGCAGTCGTACAATTGCTTAAAATTAAATGGCTTTTCAGAAGAGGGGCCTCTAAGCTTTATTGCAGACTTGAGAACAACTAAATTTGCAAGCAGCTGATATTGAAAACAACTTCATTTTTCCCAGACAAATAGTGTGTTGCAATTGCCGATTTCCCCTTGAACTGTGTTGAATGATCATAAGAAAATCAATAAGCCTTTCTTTGTGCATCTTACAATTTCTCAAGTGAGTGTAAACGGTACCATCCATCTCAATTCTCTCTACAACTTTTGCCCTTTCACAGTTGCTGAAAATAATTCTTTAGAGCACCACGTTAGCTGTATGACTTCACAAAATTTTGAGAATCAGTGAGCTGACTGTTAATTGCCTATATGCTGCCTTCTATATTAAAAGCAAGGCAAAGGAGTGTAAAATTACCTCACCTGTCTTGAAGAGTACTTCCATTGCAGAGCCATTAAAATTGCTATTCCTTCTGTAATGGTTTTTGCTTTACGTGTCTACTATCTTACGGTTGTTTGGAAAGCATCAACACTATCAGAAGCCTGGCTCCAAATACGCAAAATGTAACTGCAAGTGTTACGGCATTTCAGTGTATCCACCAAAACCTTTGCCTGTGACATGATGACCAGTGTGGGGAGTATTGCGAGTGTTAATGTGCTTCCTGGAGTTAAACCCTAAAGAAATACTTGCAAAAAACCTGACCAGCACATCTTTTTACATTGTTCAACAGGCTGGATGGTGAATTTGCCTTTTTCTTTTGTTTTGCTGAAGATGGTGGTTGTTCCCGGGTGCTGTGGGATGTATGGGATTCAGATGTACTTTGAGGATACAGTAGTTTTCTCTTTCCACTTAGCATGTGTTTTGCATTGCTGATCTGATGGATGGGATGATTCTTGCAAAGCTACTGCCAGGTCTTCCTGAGGGCTGTGGGCAGGAGCATTTGGGGTTGTTCAGCCTGGAGAAGAGAAGGCTCCGGGGAGACCTTAGAGCCCCTTCCAGTACCTAAACGGGGGCTACAGGAAAGATGGGGAGGGACTCTTTACTGGGGAGTGGAGCGATAGGACGAGGGGGAACTGTTTTAAACTGAAAGAGGGGAGATTTAGATTAGATATTAGGAAGAAGTTCTTTACACTGAGTGTGGTGAGGCACTGGCCTAGGTTGCCCAGAGAAGCTGTGGCTGCCCCATCCCTGAAGGTGTTCAAGGCCAGGCTGGATGGGGCTTTGAGCAGCCTGGTCTGGTGGGAGGTGTCCCTGCCCACGGCATGGAGGTGGAACTAAGTGATCTTCAAGGTCCCTTCCAACCCGAACCATTCTATGCTTCTATAACTACAGCAACTGGAGTGACTGCAGTAATGTCACTTTAAAGTTCTGTCATGTAATAAATTTCAAATTAAAAACCAAACAAACCAATCAAAACCAACAAACCCCAAAAAGCTTTGGTTTATTTCCATGCAGTTTCTTAGCCTGTCGGTGCCCAGAACATCCCTGCATTGTCATGAGATGGACCTTTGGGCAATATGAGCTGCTGGCCTCAGTGCTGCTTGTGCCAGTTTGCAATGCTGATGCTCGCTGAGAAAGGAGGTTTTGTAGGGTGTCTTTTGCCATTCTGAGCTATCTTACAAAGTTTTTCCTTGTATGAGCCTAAGAATCCCTTGCTGTGAGTTAAGCCAAGTTTTTTAACCTACCTGCAGAGAAGAAAAAGTGGGGGAAAAAAAAAATTCCCATCCTCTTTATAGCAATCTTTTATGTAAGTCAACGCCGTTAGCATGTCCCTGCCTTCCCAGCCCCGTTTCTAGGTTAAACAAAATTGGTTCTCTCAATGTCTCCTTGTAGACCATTCATTCAAACTTCTGATGGTTGCTGCTGCTCCCATGTGGGACTTTCCCTCCCATTTGTCTGTGTTTAACTTCAGGTACCTCACCTGTATGTCAGTGTTAGTCAGTGCTCATCTATCATGGAGACTTGTGTTTGTGCTTTCTAAAATGGTACTTGACTTTGACAGTATGACATTGGTGACCTCTGGGTTTCTGAGTTCCCTTCCAGCAGTGTTGCTGCTGAGCCAGTAATTATACATTTGGTTTTTCCTTGCCCATGTGTAGACCTCAGCTGAACTCAGTTCAGCTCAACTGCTGAATTTCCTCTTGCTGTTTTCAAATTACTTCTCCAATTTCTAAAGATAATTTTGAATGCGAATTATGTCTTTAAAAGAGATTATGACCTCTCCTATTTCTTCTTAATAACAATATGGAAATAAATATTTAATACGCTTTGAGTGAGGAGGGCTGGGCCTTTTAGTTGTGCTCTGCTACCCTGGCTTGAAAACCTTTTCTACAGGATCTGTGCACTATGGTGTATAGGTACATGCATTTCAAGAACTCTGAAATTATTTGGTTATTTTTTGAGTATTTCAAATAACAGTTGCTGCTCCAAAGCAGTTGCAGAAGTAATTATGGAACCAGCTAGGTGCCCACGGTCAAGCAGAGCTGACAGAGCTCCTGAACAGCCTGGAGCAGGGATCTCTTGGGGTTCCTCAACTTGTAGAGTTTTACATGGGCACAAGTGGTCCTGTGGGTGTAACAACTTACTGTGCCATATAGCAGATGGGGCTGTCCTGAACAGTGTAAGCATGTGTCTCCTCCTTAGTCATCACTTTGTTACAATAAGCCAAAGTGCATCCAACCTCGGAGTTTGAGGGGAAGGGGCATATCTAGAGCTTCTGCAGTACAGGTGATCTCTGTCCCGTGAACGTTACTTTATGCTTTAGTGCAGCTCACAGTATGCAGCGCTTTCTAACATAAGCTAGTTTAGTAGCATAAGTTTTCTGTTAACGTAGAAATATGTTATAGTGAACTGAGGAGGTTATCTCTTAAAATAGCTCTGAAATTGTGGAGCAACTGTATACTGAGATGGCAGCAGTGAATTCCTAGTGATGAATTACCAGGAAGATGTGGAGGGGGAAACCATTTTAGCTCCTGCTGAAAAGTAACTCTTATTGTTTCTCCTTTAGGAAACTGTGCTAGATAATATGGCTGAAGAGGGAAAAATGTGCGAGTCCCAGGACGCTCACGTGGAGAAAAGCGGGCTGTCAAAGGCAACCTCATGCTGCCCCTGGGCTGACGGTCTGACTGGGCAAATCGACAGGTTATCCAGAGATCTAATGACTCTCCACGACCAACTGCATAAGCTTGTAACCCACCGAAAGGCTGCGTGGTGTGAGAAGGTAAGCCTTTGGGTGGCGTTCTTGATCATTAGTGGCTTTTAAGATCCTATATTTTTCAGCTACGGCCCATCCTAGCGCAGCCTCCCTGTTGCTGCTCTGTGTCAGCCTTGCTGCGATCTTGATTTCAGATCTACAGTTACTTGTCTGTTTATGCCCACAGCATGCCAGGTGATCCTTCAAACACAAAGTAGGCATCTGTGTCACGGAGAGGCAGCATGCTGAAACAAAATAAATGTTCTTTTGGAAGGGAAGGCATCAAAGGATAGGGGTTGCAGAGGAGAGAAGAGAAGAGGAGGCAATCATGGCAGCCCCTGGAGGGGACAGAGGCAGCAGGTTGAACACATCAGTAGTGGTTATAATGAGAAAAATAAAGATAGGTATTTGCAAGGAAAGGAGGGTAGGAGAGGCCAGAGCTTGTCATCTTTCACTGAGTTAGTAGTCTTTGAAATGTCTGATGGGGGAAGGAAAAAGAAGGATTCGAAACCTGTGAAGTGAGAGAAGGGACTGAGCACAAGATTTGGTGGAAGAACAGACTGGCTGTGGGAGGCTGGCTGCGGAGGAGAGCAGGTGATATGAAGGAAGTGTACATGGTATTCGCTGACATAGGGATGGGGAGACACTGGGAAGCACCCGGAGGGGGTGGTGGGGCATAAGGTAAAGGAGCTGTTAATGTAGATGTAGAAGGTGAATCTGAATATTTACACGCTGGCACAAGGAGAAGATATGATGAAGATGCAGGCATAAAAACTGGTAATTTTTTTCAGGCATCGAGAGGAAAGAAAGATACCAGAGAATCTATGAAATCTGTGGATGGAGAAAAAGTGAAAGAAACAGTTGGGGTACATAGAGCACTAACAAAAACGCTGTATTGCTATTCTGTGTCTGTGTTAACTCAGGAGAGAGGATTTTTTTGCTTGTTTGCTTGGGGTTTTTTTTGTTTTGGTTTTTTGGTTGGTTCTTTTTTTTTTTTTTTTTTTAGTTCAAAGTGTTGAAGGACAGGATTATAGATCAGCTAACAAAATGAAAAGTTGCAGGTTGTCAGATCAAGAGGTTATTTGCCCAAGAGTTCAGAAGGGTCTGGCTTGGAAAAAGCGTGTGGGGAGCTGATCACTCTCTGTTCCTTTGAGGATAAGGAACTAGTCAGGATCAGTTGGATGGAGACAGGCACAAGGAGCTCCTGCTTCACACAGAGTATGGAACTTCTTCCCACAAGGTACTCTGGATATAAGCAGTGTACATGGGTTCAAAATCTGTTGGACACGTTCTTGGAAGAATAAACCCATCAAGGAATATTAAATATATAGATATGAGTTACAAGCTTAGGAAGTTGCAGGAGTAAAAATTGTTGCATGCTGGGGGCATATTCTGAGCAAGTATCTCTTGTATATTTGCCTTTGTCTTACAGTCTTCTCTAGGCACTTGCTGTCGATTACTGTCAGTGATGGAGTACTGTACTGGGCAGGTCTCTAGTGTCATCAGATTTGGTTGGTTTTTATGGCAAAAGAGACATGACTGTCGCAGGACAACTCAGGCCTTGAATTCTAAAAATAGAATTTCCGGTGCATGATTTCCAAAGCAAGATATGCTCTGACTCCTCTTAAATATAACAATATATATGCTGTTAAATATTATAGAATCATTTAGTTTGCAAAAGACCTTTAAAATCATTGAGTCCAACTGTTAACCTAATACTGCCAAGTCCACCACTAAACCATGTCCCTAAGCACCACATCTACCCATCTTTTAAATACCTCCAGGGGTGGTGATTCAACCGCTTCCCTGTGCAGCCTATTACAATGTTTGATAACCCTTTCAGTGAAGAATTTTTTCCTAATATCCATCCTAAAGCTCCCCTGGCACAACTTGAGGCCATTTCTTCTTGTCCTATCACTTGTTACTTGGGAGAAGAGACCAACCCCCATCTTGCTACAATCTTCTAGACCTCTAGACCCTTCAGCCAGCTTTGTTGCTTTTCTTTAGATATGCTCCAGCACCTCAATGTCTTTCTTGTAGTGAGGGGCCTAAAACTGAACACAGTACTCAAGGTGCGGCCTCACCAGTGCCAAGTACAGGGGGACAATTGCTTCCCTAGTCCTGCTGGCCACACTGTTTGTGGTACAAGCCAGGATGCTGTTGGCCGCCTTGGCCACCTGGGCTCACTGCTGGCCGTCGTCCTTTTCTGCCAGGCAGCTCTCCAGCCACTCTTCCCCAATCCTGTAGCGCTGCATGGGGTTGTTTTGACCCAAGTGCAGGACCTGGCACTTGGCCTTGTTGAACCTCAGACCATTGGCCTTGGGACATTGACTCAGCCTGTCCAGATCCCTCTGTAGGGGCTTCCTACCTTCAAGCAGATCAATGCTCCTGCCCAACATGGTGTCATCTGCAAATTTACTGAGGGTGCACTCAATCCCCTCGTCCAGGTCATTGATAAAGATATTAAAAGAACTGGCCCCAATAGTGAGCCCTGGGGAACACCACTTGTTACCAGCTGCCAACTGGATTTAACTCCATGCACCACAACTCTTTGGGCCTGGCCATCCAGCCAGTTTTTTTACACAACGAAGAGTATGCCCCTCCAAGCCATAAGCAGCCAGTTTCTCTAGGAGAATGCTGTGGGAAATGGTGTCAATGGCTTTACTAAAGTCTAGGTAGACAACATCTACAGCCTCCCTCATCCCCTAAGTGGGTCGCCTTGTCATAGAAGGAGATCAGGTTTGTCAAGCAGGACCTGCCTTTCATAAACCCATGTTGAGTGGGCCTGATCACCTGGTTGTCCTGTACGTGCCACGTGATGGCACTCAAGATGATCTGCTCCATAACCTTCCCAGGTATCAAGGTCAGACCGACAGGCCTGTAGTTCCCTGGACCCTCCTTTTGTCCCTTCTTGTAGATGGGTGTCACGTTTGCTAACTTCCAGTCAGCTGGGACCTCCCCGGTTAGCTAGGACTGCTGGTAAATGATGGAAAGGGTCTTTATGAGCACTTCCACCAGCTCCTTCAGTACCCTTGGGTGGAGATCCCACCCAGCTCCATAGACTTGTGTGTGTCTAAGGAGTGTAGCAGCTCACTAACCATTTCTTCTTGGATTATGGGAGCTTCATTCTGCTCCCTGTCTTCCAGCTCAGGGGGCTGGGAACTCAGGGAACAACTGGTCTTACTATTAAAGACGGAGGCAAAGAAGGCATTAAGTACCTCAGCCTTACTCTTTGTCACTGTGTTTCCCCCTGCATCCAGTAAAGGATGGAGAATCTCCGTAGCCCTCTTTTTGTTGCTAATGTATTTGTAGAAACATTTTTTTATTGTCTTTTACGGCAGTGACCAGATTAAGTTCTAGTTGGGCTCTGACCCTTCAGATTTTCTCCCTGCATAGCCTCACGACATCCTTGTAGTCCTGCTGAGTTGCCTGCCTCTTCTTCCAAAGGTCATAAACTCTCCTTTTTTTCCTGTTTTTTTTGTTGGGTTTTTTTTTACGTTAAGTGTTGTAGAATAATCACACTGAATCTTTTTTTTATGCTGAAATCTGGAAATGAAGTCCAGAAAGATTTACCGATGAATTCTTCGTTGTACTTTGAAATATTCAAATTGGATTTGAACGACGGCTGGTCAAGTTCCAGTGTTCCTGAGATTCAGTGAATGTCATGTGAGTTTACAACTGTGGGAAACAAATGGAGTGCATCTTTGTGCGCTGTTAAAAGGATGGTTTATCACAAGTGCCTCCTCTTCTACATGCCCTGGAACAGAATTGTTTTGCAATGCTGCACGACAATGGTTTTTTGGAATGCTGGGGGTCAGATGACTCTCCATCAATCCTCTTTATATCAACCCTTCTTTTGAATAGTGTTGCTACTTATGTGATGCTTTCCACCTGTAGCCTGCTTTCCCCCCCCCCCCCCCCCCATTTAGGATGCTTGCTGAGTGCAGGCTCCTCTATCAAATGTATGTTTCTGCCCCCTTCAGTCTTTTCCCTGGAGAAATAAGCTTATCAAATCTTTTCTTCTGTGGTTTTTTTTTTATTTTAGTCAAACAAAGAGAAGATATAGCGGCAGGTAAAGTGGTCATTATCTCTAACTTTTTATCTTGCGATACCGAGACATCTGGAAGTTATCTTGGCTCTCACAGGCGTGCCCGGCTGGGGGACGGTGCAGTTTATTATAGCTCTTGTGCCCACTACCTTGTACTTCATGGAAAATGTGATAATCCAGAGTAATTATGTCTGTTGTTACCAGTAGGCCTAATGTCTGTGCCAGGCAACTGAGTAGAAACTGTTCTGAAGAAAAGAATTAAGGGCACACGCTGAAATGTGATGTGCTGGGGAGGAGGCAGCACAGTTTTTGCAGAGAGGAATCAGGAATCTAAAATCTCCTGGAGCTCTTTAAATGGAACAGTGAGCGTCTGGGCAAGGGAGTTGGATTGACGTTGCTTAATTGCATTTACAAATGGCATTTGATAAAGTCTCTGAAAAGATTCTCAACACAAATAACCTGCCCACATGGCCGTCTTTCCTCTGACCCTGGAGCAGGAAGCGGCGAGGAGGCGGCTGTGGTCAGTTTGCGGAGGCGGTGGCCAATACCGGCCTGGGGACGATGCTCTGGGAAAGGTGGTGCATAGCGAGGTGCCCAGGTTGAGATGAGGCTAAATCCCCGAGAGCACACATGAAGGACAGCAGCAAAAGATGACTGAGGGCCCTTGTGCTGAGTGGTGAAGTGGTAAAATGTCAGATAAAATTAGATGGAGAGAGATAAATCCATCAAAATGTATCTGAAGGGAGACTCATAATTTTACATGTGTGTTTTTTCTGTCACCTGAATGAGCTTTTAGGGTTATAATGGTAGTTCCATGGCAATGTGAGTGGTCAAAAATAGCAAACTAAATCCTAAGAATTGTTAGGAAAGCGAAAGAAAGCAAAACTTAAAATATTCCTGGAATGCTGTGTGGAGTTCTGGTCCCAGTCCTAACTCAAAAAAACCCAAAAGATGTGGTTGAGCTGAAAAGCACAGTGAGGGGAAGTGATGATGGCCCAAGCTGTGAAAGTGTTTCTCTGCAAGGGGAATTTAATTAGGCTGGGTCTCCTGGCACTAGAAGAGGAGAGAATGAAGAGGGGTATCGCACTGGAGCAGGAGGAGACACTTTTTACTGTTCTTCTGATGCTCCTTTGTTCTCATGATGGGTGAACCTAAAGGAAATTACTGGACAAATTAATGAAGAAAAAAACCAATTGTTAAGCAAGAAATATGAAAAATATTCTCTGGTCAGGAAAGTCCTTCAGCTGCAAACTACTGGAGTTTAGGAAGTTGTATCTTCCAGTGAGGGTGTTGTTTTATATATACATATACATACATACATATACACATATACATAATCTGTTCCTAAACTTATTCCCTAGCTATTTGCTATTGACGAGATTGGAGACAGTGCTGGGTTAGATGGAGCTTTGCTATAACAAGGTACAGTTGCTCTTTCTTTACAGCCAGTTTTGAGCATCGTGTTTCAGGAGAGAAATTGGGGAGAGCCAGAATAGAAAAATTAAAATCATCCTAAGTCTGGAACGTAAGGTCTTCATCTTAAAAAATGGAAGGACTAAGGTGAAGTATATGAGTCTTTGAATATGAAGAAGTTTTCTGTGGAGGAAGGATTTTTTTTTTCATTTTTTTCCCCATGTCCTCAGTGAATGCGACAAGAAAGGGTGTAAAATGTAACACAGAAATTCTAATTAGGTACTAAGGAAATAAAATTTCTAATGCCCAGGGCAGAGAAACATCGGAGTAGGTCTCCTGGGAAGCTGCGAAGTCTCCATCCTTGGACCCTGCACAAACCAGGTTAGGCGAATATCAGTCAGAGACGGCTGAAGAGGAGTTGGACCTGCTCTAAGACTGTGGATTGGGCTTGAAAACCTGTTGAAGTCTGTTTCACTTATGAAAAATGTGTGATTTATGTATTTAAAGCTATGTAGAGGTATTTCAGGTCTGTTAAAAGTCATCGCTACGCCACTGTGTCTGGTTTGTACCGCTAAACACAACTGCTTGTTATTCAGGATGGGATTTTGGAGGCAATGTGTCTATTTGTTGCAAGTTTGATCATTTGCCCACTGTGATTTCGGTAGCTAAAACTATTGATCTTAAATCTTTCAAAATTAACTTATTTTTCCTGTTTTCTTTCATTTGTGTCTTTGGTTTTGTTCTTTTCTTTTGTTTGTTTCTGCCTGCCCCCGGTTCTTTGCTTATGTGTTTGGAATGACCCTGAAACCATTTCCCCTTTCAAGGATATTCGCTAGAAGACATCTGAATGTTGCCATGGGATTTGGGTGATTTGTGAAACCCTGATTAATATGCCATTTTAACTGATACCCATCTCTAGGCAGCAGCGTGTTCAGAATCTTGGAGGAGAAGATCTGAATATGGGGCTTTCTTACTGTTGGCTTTGTTCTTTTCCATGCAATACTGGGCAAATAATCGTCACTTCTTCAGTGACATTTTGGGGATTTGTAAGTGATGAAAAAGTTCAGTGAAATGCTTAGGCTTTAAAAATGTTTCTCCTCTTGGAAACAAACTTTACTGTAAAAGACGAAAACTGCTAATTCCAGAAGAGAACTTGTTTGTTTGTTTGCTTTTTTGTTTTCTGAATATTTCATCTTACCTACTCCTCTACTTGAGAGGGGATTTTATTCCAGGCTGTTTTAAACATTTGGCATCCACAAGCTGGAGTACAGAATATTTTGACTCCAAATGTTGGTTTTTTTTTTTTCAGTTTTAATCACATAAACGCTCACACCATACTGAGCTTTTGTTGAACCTTGGGATATTGTATCTTGGGATCCTCTGTGTTCACTAGCATTTTAAAGCAAGCCAGACTCCTTTAAGATGGTGATATGATGGGATGGAGCTTGCTCATGCATACACCTCTGAAGCATGTCCTGGAAAGACTTAGTGGAATTAATCTGAGCTCGAACATGCTCCTTCCACATTGAAGTCCTCTCCAGAAATACTGGTGGCAGTTCTTGCACCCTTGGCTCACATTGCGCCTGAGTTGAGGCTTCAGAGGTTCTAATCCCCGTCCCATATTAGATTTCCTTAGTGACAGTGGAAGAGCACACCAAAACCTGCATTTTGTCTTTGTTTCCGTATTTTTCTCCTGATCGGTCACCTCCTCTTCCATTCAGTAACCCCCAAACCGTTGCACCCACAGCCTCGATGGGGTGGGAGAATGCGGGGCTGCCTGTTTCAGAAGAGATGCCCTTTGGATTCATAGTGTGTTGGGGAAGGGCTGTATGGGAGAGGGATGTTCTGTTTTTTCTCGCTGGGGAGAGGGGAGGTGCAGGGGTGGTCAGTGGTGGTGGCAGGAGTGACCTGGGGCACTCCATCAAGTGGCGATGGCGTGGGCTGAAATGCAGAGAGGCTTCAGCTCCATCCCAAGAGTCCTGTGATTCACTCGAAATTTTTGCCACCACCAGCTCATCACCGCTGGAGACCTTGTAGAGTCTAGTAAAAGGAGATTTTTTTGTTTATTTTTTTTCCCAAGAATCATACATTTATAAAAGACCGAATGTTTTTTGATGCACTTTGATTTAAGGCTTTGCTATTTGAAGTACGGAAGCAGCTCCAGAGGCTGATGCTGGAACATAGTTCTACATCCCTATGGGTTTGGGTGGGGGTTTTTTGGTGTTTGTTTTTCTGACCGAGCTTGAGTTGAACTTTGAGTAGATAAAGAAGTGCGCTTCCAAAGTTCTTCTGGAAGCCCCATAATGAATTGGAGGAGGTGGATGAGGAGCGGTGTGTACCTGTGTAGCCACTGCCGGTGCGTGGTGGCTGTGCTGCGTGTGCGGCTAACCTGCGTGGAAATAAAGTGCATTGCAGGTATGTGGATGGAGAAAATACTAAAGTCTTATTATTTGTTACACCATGTGAGGGCAGACAGTAAGGCCTGGCTGCTGGCGTGCCGCGTTCCCTCCTCCACCAGTGCAGGGCCGAGTTGTGTTTCTGCTGCGTTAAACCCAGAGCTTGTGGCAAAGGGGCAGCTGAGCTCTGGCTGGAGAACTCTCTGAAGGCTTGGCAAAAGCTTTTTCTTTTTTTTAAAGCAAACCATTCACGTTTCGTCTTTGCTATTTCTGCTGTTTATTCTAGTTCTCTGGGCTTCCTGCTAATATAAAGATGTTAGTATAGCAAGAAGTTAATTATCCAGGCTGTCTGGGGCGCAGGAAGTGGAGGAGTGGTAGGGAATGGTTCGGTGCCGGCGTATTTCCTCAGTCAGCACATTCCCTTCCCCTGCCCCTTCCCCGGTCCCAGTGCATTTCTCTCTTCCACTTTGTGTTTGCAAACCTCCATCTGGAGTGCCGAGCAGCTGTCAGTGAAGCTTTTCATGCAAAAAGAAATTGAAGAACTAGCAAGGCCACAAGAGCAGCTTTTGGAAATGCATGGTTGGCTGGGCCCAGATGCCTGGGTCGGGGGAAGAAACCCAGAGAGATCAACAGAAACATCCATCAAAGGGAGCAATGGAGGACATGGACAGGAGGATGGCAAGGAGGGACAAGGCTAATGGCTTTTATGTGTCATTCTTATTTAGTTAAATGCAGGATTAAATTTGCTGCTGATGGAATTGCCATGTTATTAGATTTAGGTTATTAGAAAGCATGGATCCGCTGTAAGCGGTAGGAAGGAAGATCCTAATGTGTGTTTTCACTTTTTGCTCGTGTATTTTCTTGCATTCTTGTATTTGTCACTCAGCAATATTCCTAGCAGGAGATCTGAGGCTGCTTGTTTGTGGCCATGGAGGCTGTGGTAGATCCAAGTGATGGTTCCTGGAGGGCAGTGTGCTCTCTCTTGTGTTGGAAGGAGGACAGAAACCACCTCTGTGCCTCGGTTCTCCTCTTAACAGCAGGATCTGACTTTTGCGTTAGACCTGAAGCCCCTGGCTAGCCTTGTTTAAGGCTGGCGCGCGTGTGGAAAGTTACTGCAGATAAGCAGAGCAGGGAGATTTTTGAAAGAATCTTGCTCGCTTCTGAGTACTCTGCGCAGGTTGGTCAGACTTGAATAGTCAATGTTAAGCTTGCAGCATACAAAGAGATGAAAAAGATAAGTATTTATTCTTCGTTTGCAGATGCAACTTGCTCTGCAGATTGCTGAATGAGTGCTGAACTGTGTGAGAGACAAAGAGACTCCGTGTACCAGTTGCTAAATCAGCAGACTGATTTCAAACACACAAAAAAAACCTGACTGAAAATAAATTACCCGGCCTGACATTTTTCATGGGGCTTATATATTCTAAAAGACTCCAGCTCCTTAGGGAAGAGTGAAACATTAAAAACTTGAGTGCTGTCTCCTGTTTTGTGTGCAGAACTCTGGGGTTTGAAGTAAGCGTGGGTGAAAGTTTTTCTTGCTTCCCAAAAGATGCTGTTTTCCCTTCCTTTGCTGAAACGCGGAATGTTTGCTCAGGTGACAGGATCAGTTAAAGTATAATCAATAACCAGTGTTAATATTTTACTCGCATTATTTGCCAAGATGTTGGATACCGACCAAGGCAATGAAACATGTAGTAAATGCAGCTGAAGAATTACACTCCAATAAATTTTAGATGAGCTTTATTTAACAATAAACTGTAAAAAAACCCCATTCCGATGAGAGAATGTGAATGTGTTTTGTAGCCATTGTAAATGTTTTAGTGCATTTTTAAGAAATAATTGTAGTACTTATGTTCTCACAGTTAAAACACACAGTAATACATGGACGAAGACTAGGAATGCCTGTAGGGCTCTGATGTGCAAGGTACCTAAGATTGCAGCTTCCAACACCACCTTTATCTTTCGAAGGGGAAGAGCTTGGAGGCTGATGGGTGGGATTTGGGGTACCTGTGACCACGAGGTTGCTGGATTTTGAGATTCTTGCAAATGGTGAGCTGCTGCAACAAACGTTATCCTCCACGAGGGCAATATCTCGGGGACATAGCTAATTCTGGCTGGCAGAAACCATATTAAACGCCATAGCCAGTGGCTGTATTTTGGAGCAGCTCTACCTGAAACACTATTAGTGTGTTTTACTGACCCTTTCAGGTGGGTTTTGGGGACAGTAACTTCCAGGAGGTGTCTGGCTTGCCTTATAGCTCAGGGCAGACTGTCGGGATGGGTTCCTCCTCCACCAGCAGGAGTTACAAGTGTCGCGTACTTTGCAGTAGATTAGAAGGACTGTTTGCGTTCATGCATTCAAAGCTTAACTTTGAGTGTCCTTTTTTCTTAAAACCTTGGCCTTGTTCTCTCAGCTGTCTGCCCTGAAATCAAGCGTACTTGATCATAAGAAAAAAAGTATCCAACTCGTTTCTGTGTCTTTGTCCCTTGTGCCCGTAGAAGAGCTGACATAAATCTGTAATTTAATATTGTCACATCTCTTCTTCCCAGCCAGAAATGCATCTAAATAAAGCTTAAGTACACTTCTGAGCTCAGAACTCACTACTTTTAACTCTTTATCTTATCGCCTCTCTCAAAATCATGAGAGCTGTTTGATTTTTTTTTTCCCTTTGCAGACAAGGTGTAGGGCCCAGCCTTTGACTGCTGCAAGAGTCATGATGGCTGTTCAAGTAGCTTTCCATCCACCTACAGCTGCCCCTCGCTATCAAAACTGGGAGCTAATAAGAGAAACCACTAAATGCATTTTAAACTTTTAAAGCGGCTTTAGAAAAATGTCTGCTTTTTCACTGAAACGCTGAAAATGTTGTACATAGATGAAGCTTCACCTGGGATTTAAAGTTCATTTGCCTGATGCCATCGGTGGGGACAGGCTGGGTTGCCGGAGTGACCTTTGCTGCTGTGGATGCACTGCTCCTGGCTCCCGCAAAAGCAGAGAAGAGCTGCAGGGCTGGGAGCTGGCGGATGTTCTGCTGTCGTCATGGCAAAGCCCCTGGAGGGGACAAGGGAGTATTTTCTAACTGAAAACCAAACCAGTTTGGAGGTGAAGAAACTCACTAAAAGTCATATGGGTTTGTTGGGGTTTTTTTCTGCGTTTTTTTCATTTTCCTTGTAATTTTTGCATAAGAAAGACTTTTTTCTAAAAAATTTTGTGACTAAGGTGGTAATATCTTCCTCTCATCTGCATATTCTAGGAGTGGGTTTTATAAACATTCCTTTTGGTTTTGGCCTACATTGCTTGCATTTGTTTCACATGCCGTTCTCCCAAAGCAGGATAATACAGAGAAGCGCAAGTCACAAGCAGCACAGGTTCTAAAGCAGCTGCTTTCCTGTTGCACGGTGATAAAGCTCTGCTTAAAACAAAGTGGAGTCCTCCAAGCTTCTGCAAGTCACTTAGATCTGAGATGGTATCTTGTATCATCAGTGTTTGTCTCTGCTGCCCCAGATAAAAGTTTGGAAGAACAAATTGAAAAATAAGTGAGCAATTTATTATACGAAGCAATACTTGTCTGTTGCCTTCCTTTGTAATTTGTAGTTGTCAGGGTCTTTTTTCAAAGTAGCACTGCAGCCTTTTTGCAAGTGTCTAAATTACTTACACTGACATACTCTGGTTTTCGTATCATATATTTTCAGTATGTGCCTATTACTACGTTAATTTGTGTGATCTTCTAATTGAATTCAAGGATTTTGAAAAGTCTAGAGAGAAAACTGTAGTTAAAAAGAAATGCATTATAAAAGGCCAGGCTGTTAGAAGGGTATTTTTTTAATTACTATAAAATGCTGGAGATTTATAATTTGGAGAAGGAAATAGGTGTTTGTCACTTAATCCCTGTGGCACACATTCAGAATTGTGTGGCATATGGGACTTCCACAAGTCTGAGCTGTCTCTCCTTGTAGTAGGTGGTAAAGAAGCTGCAAGTTTGATGCTCTGGCCTGGAGCTGCCCCACCTTCTGGAGAGCAGCAGGACCATGGTGGGTGTCAGTCTTGCTTATCTTCTTGGGAAGCAGCTGAAGAGTTTCTAGATGAGCTCCTGGCTCTGGAGCATGGTGATTCTGGACGTCATGTGGTACGCTCTTGCTGATGCTTCATGTCTGCTCTTTTTATGCTGGAATCACTGGCATCCTCTTTAGCTGAACAGAGGTGATGCAGAAATTGATGATTTCTTCAAAGACCATTTATTATTTTAAGAGTGTAATGATAGGATGAGGGGTAACGATCTCAAACTGAAAGAAGGAGGTTGTGGATGCCCCATCCCTGGAGGTGTTCAAGGCCAGGCCGGATGGGGCTTTGAGCAGCCTGGTCTGGTGGGAGGTGTCCCTGCCCAGGGCAGGGCGGTGGAACTAGATTATCTTTGGGTTGGAACTAGTCCCTTCCAACCCAAACCATTCTGTGATTCTTCTGCTTCTGCCCACAGAGTAGCTGCAATAGAAAAATCACATTACGTTTTGGAGTCCCGTCTAGTTTTTTTTTCTTTGAGTTCACTTGTTCTCCTCAAAAGTTAACCTCTGGAAAAGCAAATTACTTATGTCAAAAACTCAGGAACAGAGAGTTCAGAAAATATACATACAACAGAAAACTTTTTTGTAGCTTTATGGAAGAGGGATGTATCTCACGAGGCTTTCGGCAAAGCTGCCTTCATTCTGGGCTGTTTGCCACAGGTATGTCCTTCAGCAATCCAACCCAAAGGCTGTCCTTGAAGCAACTGCCTCTTCGTGCATCTGTTCAACTGCAGGATCCAGGGCAGCTCCATTGCAGGAGGAAAGCTGGGTGAAGCCCTTACTGTAAGCAAGCCTGCTCCCATGGGCTCACTGCACAGCAATCACAGAGTTCAGTTGCTTTTAGGCCTAAGAGGATTAATTTGCCTTTTGCTTTGCCTGTATAATAGATACTTATATGCTCAGCAAACAGGTGATGCTTTTATCAGGCGTCTGCTTTTGGGTTTCTTGTTGATATTTGGAGGTATACTTTCTATTTTTCTGGTAAAGACCCCGAAAAATCTTAATGTTGTTCTTTCCTGTTTTCTTAATCCTGTATCCTTTTTCCTTTGTCTTAAGGTAAACTGACTTTTCTGACTCCTGTCAATGTGGTATTTAGATACCTGAGTCTAAATACAGACTTATTTGATTATCTTAAAAAAACAAAAACAACAACAACAAAAAAAAAAAAACACAAAGAAAAAAAAAAACAAACCAACCCAACAGAAACATTACCCATTCAGACAAGATCAGGTCACTCCTCTTTATGAAATTATCTCATTCAAATGCTTTCATTAACTTCTGGCTTTCCATTACTGTGCTTTCTCACCATCTAAAAGCTTTCCGTCGGAGAGCAGCATGGATGTCGTTCTGAAAGCTTGCGAAGTTCTTTGCAGTATTCAGTGTCTAATAAAAGGCAGCACAGAGCAGCAGTGCCCTGCCAGACCGCGCTAGCTGTTCTCCTCGCATGCAGCTATGTGCGTTCCTGGTATTAAAACTATATTTTTAGACTCTCCTCAGAGGACTCCTCCCCCCAGCTAAAAGATGGCCTTCTATTCCTAGATAAAATAGGTTGCCTCTCTGTGGCTTCCCTGTCAATTTGTTTTGGACTGACAATAGGTGTGCCTGGGAGCTAGCATTTGAATAGTGAATGTCTTGCTTAAAATGCATAAGATGGAGATGCACATATTCCTCTCTAATTGCAGAAAATTGCAAATCCGGGCAAAATTTGGAATGCAGCTGCTTGTATAATTACATCTTCTGTCAGTTGCTGTAGCTCAGCTTTACAACCCTTCTAAAACGTCTTCATAGTTTATGGTGCAAATAATGCCTCCATTAATATTAATTTGGATCACCCCTTTCATTTATTCACCTCCAATTCCAAAGGCCTGAGATTTTTTTCCTCTTACTGAACTAATAACGAGTGGTAGAAATTAGTAATTATATTAAGGTGAAGTTTTGCTTTAGCAGTTGTAATTATTGTTAAGCCAAAAGAAACTATTTTGAGTTCCTTGCCGGGATTTGGGTTTAGCGAGAAATAGCAATGGATGTACCTCCAACCAGTTTGCTCTGCCTGCAGCATCGGGCTTTGGGTATGTGCAAACCTCTCTATTTCATACCTTTATGAAATAAAGGGAATGGTAACGGGTCATGGAAAAGTTGTTAGGTTATTGGCAATTAAGTGTTGCTATCTGCTGCTGGTCGTTAAATGACGGTTAAGACGTAGATCACAATTCAGAGCTTAATGAAATGTGTTGGCCCCACTTAAATCACCATCACAATTGGGAAATGGTTGAAAGGTTGGGAAGGATTCAAGGAGGGGTAACGAAGGAATTATTCGGTCTGGTTTTTTTTGAGAGGTGAGAAAAGTGTAGTTTAACTAAGGCAAAGTTATAGCCGGATCATGTGCTGCAAGTTCTTAGAAGTTGAGTTTTGAGAGTATGACTTCAGGTGAAAGGTGGTGTAAGAAGACCCAGTAGCTGAGGGGCAACTCACCGAACAAGGGCATATTTTAAACCATAAATGTGTTTCACTTCTGAGATATCACAGTGACAGGGTAGTTTCTTGATCTGCTGGAGCCTGTGTTTAAAAAACCAAAAGTTTGTGTTTCTAGAAGAGACCCCGTAGCTTACCAAAATGGAGTAGAACATTGCAGAAATTACTCGGTGAGATACTGTAGCCTGTGCCTTGTGGTAGGTTTGACTAATCAAACAGTTTATTATGACTTGAAATCCATAAATGCATGAACATCGGTATTAAAAGGCCTGTTTCAGAAGAACATCAAGTCTCTGTGTACAATCAAGGATCTCACAAGGAGAAAGAAACCTCATTTAGGCAGGACAGTGTGGGAAGTGTTCAGCTATTAAACCAGAAAATGATGGTTTCCAGCGGTTTTAACTGGTTACTCTTCGGTGTGTAGAAATTGCTGCAGAAAATTAAAAACCTTGAAAGCTTACAGCAAAGAAGCTTGATTCAATGAGACAAGTTTTATAGAGCTGCAGTACTGACTCTATAACTTTCTTAGAGGTTTGAAATTACATTTGGGCAAGTTACTATAAGACATGAATTCGAAATTAGAGTAAGATTTTTTTTTATAGTAAAACACCTGCTTACTCAGTGTTGCAGTGATTCCAGAACAGCTGATTGCAGATACTGCTTTTGCTTTAACTCAGGGTTGGTTTTTTTGTTTGGTTTTTTTTGTTTGTTTGTTTGTTTTTTTGTATAAGCAGCAAATGCCTTTAGATGTTTTTCTGAAGGTTGGGGGTCTGATTTTCTTGGAATTCACTGTTCAGCAAATGTTTGAACTTCATAGGCTCTGCAGGCTCCTGCCCTCCTGCAATTTTGCCCAAAAGTAGGAGCTACAGGATTTGATTTTCCATCACTTATGCATTCACAGCATCCCTTGAAACGGTGCCTTTCTCTGCTTCTCTGAGGCTGAATGGGTCACTGTCTGTAGCTAAGGAAGGGGGAAGCATTTGTCGTACACTTAACCATGAGTGTTCAAAAACAAAAAAGCAAACATTTTTGTTAAAAGAAACTGCCCCCCTAGCCAAATTATTACTTGATTATTGTTAAAGTGTAAAGCCCTCACCGTACTTATGTGTGAAAAAGGTTTTATTTTTATGCCTCTGGGGACACGCGGGCGCACAAAACACTTGGGTTATTCCCAACTGTTCTGTACAGAAAGCAGTGACAAATGCGGAGAGCGACGGTGTTGGCTTGCTCGGTTCTTGTTCTCTCGAGCGATGTTTGAGAGGAGCTCTGCTTGGGCATCTTCTTTTGCAGACAGACCATGGTGCGTGTTTTTCCGTGCTGCTCTATGTACCGCAAGGCACAGAATGCCTATTGTGTAGCCAGGAAATTCTTGTAGAGAAGCACAAAGAGGTTGTGGGTGGGAATTGTGGAATCCCTGTGACTGTTTTTATTGGATTCCACTTTTATTTAATACTTACAGGTCTTTCTGTTATGCTTATAATGGACTCTGCTCCTCATCCTTCTATGTTATTGATCCTTTGGCTTATTATTTCCTTTTGCTCTCTTTCCTTTTGTACTTCGTGCTGTTTTTTCAGTGCTGACAAGGAGGGCTTTCTTAAAAGTAGCCTGCAAATCCTCCTCTATCCTGTTTTCTGTATCCCAGATAGACTGTCAGCTGGGATTGCAGCTCTGCAAGGTTCTTCTTGGGGGATAGGAGGGGGTGGTGGAATAAACACTAGATAGAAACCATAAGACAGCAAAGGGTATAAATAATTACCATTTATGAAGTGTTTTTCAGGCTTGTACTGATTAAAGACAAGTGTTTGCGAGGTTCAGCCCCCTGACTGATCTGGATTCCAGTCTGGAAAACTGAAAACTCCTAAACTAACCTTAATTTGTCATGCCTGGTTTCCAGCACTCAGCTGCCAGGATTTCTGCACAGCATCCACGCCGGCAGTCTCCGAGCGATGCCAGTATCACTGTGCTTATCCCGCTTTCATTTTTTGCTCACAGATCTTTCTCTATAATTAATGCTTGTCTGTTGAATGCGAGTCTGCTCAGTGTACATGGAGACCGAGAGCTCTGGGCAGCTCCTCTAATCTGGGGAAAGCCTCTTGGGGCCCGTGCTTGGGATATTGCAATGTGCTGGGGGGCTGTTCGGAGCCAGGTGCTGGCTGACCCGGCAGGTCTTTTCTATTTCTGTGATCTGGCCCCTTATTAATCATCTATTTCTAAGCCTGTAATATTTCACTTCACCTCTTCCAACTCCCCACGTACAGGGGCCCATCGTAGACGTGATAGCTTTAAAATAAAGCTCGGAAATGAGCTTCCTTCAGGAATAAAAAATTCTGCAAGTCAAATGCTCTTTGATATTTTCAGAGGAACTAGATGAGTTTATGAAAGGTGTTGGGTGATTATGCCCCGATAGCAAAGGCAGTATGACTTGGTGGCTTGGATATTGCGTCCGTTCAGATTTCCTAATTTCCTTTCGCTCCCCAACCCAAAAAGACAAGATCTGAGATGTTTCTGTTTGTTCCTCGTGCCATGGAGGACAAAGGAGCAGGCTGCACTGCGTCTTCCAGCAAAGGCAGGCACCGTGGTTCGTAGCACCTGTACAGAATGGCAAGAATCATTTGTATTTCCTGCTGTACGCACATGGGGTCTTCTCCCTATTCCTGAGAGAAATACAAGAGAGAACGAGGGGACAGATAGGACTGGAGGCAGAAAATGTGCCATTTCGAGGCTTGTGCAGTTTTTTTTTTTTCTGAACAATACTGTTATTACAGCCATTTCTGCAAAACTCCTAGAATAATTTGAAGAGATTGCGTTTTAAAAATAGTGACGTGATTCTGGTCTTTATCATCCGCTTCAAAAGGAGCTCCCACAATTTGGTTTGCTGCTCCTTCCTTGAAGCTGCCAACAACGCGATCACAACATGGAAATGCTCCTATGCCTCCCCCCACTCTCTCTTCCTCAAAATAGGTGTTTAGACCTTTCGTTAATGCTGTGTTTTAAACTTCATCTCTAGTGAGCGGCTTCATTCAAGTAAGTAACTGAGAGGCAGAGCGTTCATTTACTTGCCGAAGCTTTCAGGTTGCCATGTGAAGTTTTAACAAGCTGAAATGTTGACTTTCCAGCATTTGGAAGATTGTCACTTTTGTTAGGTCATTACTGGAAATGCTTTAAATAACGCGAGGTGGTTGTCTAGATCTCTTAGCATCTCTTTGGGATGTCTTGCGTGTTGGTAAAATTCTCTCCAAATACCTTCACATCCAGCTAGCTTCTTAGCAGAGAAAGAATCATTTTGTGCATCGTTTTTGCCGCACTTCTCATTAGCGAGCTGTTAAAACTCTGAGACAGATCAGCCTCTCGGGGTTGTTTCTGTGCCACACGGAATGACAGACAAAGCTCTGGGAAGCTCATTACCAACAAGGTGCAGGCAAGTGTGAGAGGGAGCTGAGGAAACCACAGCAGTAATTGTGAAGGGCTGGAAGGTCTCCTCTTTGAGGAGACATCAAATGAGCTAAATGTATAGGTCACCCAAGCAGTTGATAGAAGTAGACCCCCACAAGATGGGCAGCTGAAAGACTGGGACTGTCCAGATGACACGTAGCCCAGAAGAGGTGAATTTGGGTATTACTGTTCTGGCCTCAAAACAGTGGAACACGCAAAGAAACTGGACGGCAGCTTATTTAAAACGGGCAACGCATTACCTTTTCCACGATTTGCCGGCTGAACTCAGGGCTAGAAAATTTATTCAAAGCCAGAGGGCTCGCAGGACTGAAAACAGCCGAGAGTGCTGTCTGGATGAAAAGGACAGCCAGTGGTACCTAAGGTTAGAAGACATTTCAGAGAAGGTAGGGGTGAGGAAGTCTTGGGGGAGTTGTTCATGTGTGTAGGTGTTTCAGGCTTGAGGTCTCTCCTGTGCATCAGTGCATGAGTTAATCCACCATGGTGGGGACCGAGGCAAGCCTTCCGCTCAGCCTGTTTGTTGGATGTGCCTCGCCTCTTTGCCCTGTTCCAACTCTGGTCTGGCCCAGCCTCTTCTGTTTTGGCTTGGCCATTTTCCTCAATCGGGCCTCCACCTGGATGTTTTTGGGAACGTAGCATCAGTTGTGGTGCTGTCCCTTTCCACGCTTGATGGATGTCCCGCCTGGCTTAGTTCCACCGCTTCAGCAACTAGAGGCCACCTGTCCCTGCCCGCCCTCATGCTGAAGAGATTTGTTTTATTCTAGTGCTTATTCCTTTGCGTATTCCTGTCTGTGTGCACTGCAGCCCTCTGCACTGTGACACTTTGGGGAGGGCAGCGCAAGCTGTTGGTCACTTCAGCCCCTTTTCAGTCTGTGATCTAGGATGCAATGCTCCTGTCTGCAACTACACCAGCTCATTGGCTACTCCTTAGAACATGAGAATTATTACACTTTTCCCTTTAGCTTTTACTTTTTAATCCCTTTTGAAAAACTATAGTGCTTTTTTTGAAAACTTATTTTAAAGGAGACCATCTAGCACTTAGGGCAGTTTGGCTACTATCCTGTCCCAAACAGCGGTCAGTGACACAGTGAGGAGAAGAGCTAGAAAGAGCCCAGCAGGAGTGCTTGCCTCCGTGTGCGTTTGTGGCGTCTGTCCATCTGCAGCCCTCGTAGGGCTGGTGAGGACACTTAGAACCATAGACTGTGTTGGGTTGGAATGGACCTCTAAAGGCCATCCAGTCCAACCCCCCTGCAGTGAGCAGGGACATCTTCAACTAGATCAGGTTGCTCAGAGCCTCATCAAGCCTGGCCTTGAATGTCTCCAGGGATGGGGCCTCCACCACCTCTCTGGGCAACCTGGGCCAGTGTCTCACCACCCTCAGTGTAAAGAACTTCTTCCTAATGTCTCATCTAAACCTGCCCTGCTCTAGTTTCAAACCATTGCCCCTCGTCCCATCGCTACATGCCCTTGCAAACAGCCCCTCCCCATCCTTCCTGTAGCCCCCTTCAGGGACTGGAAGGGGCTCTAAGGTCTCCCCGAAGCCTTCTCTTCTCCAGGCTGAACAACCCCAACTCTCTCACTCCTGTCTTCACAGCAGAGGGGCTTCAGCCCTCAGATCATCTTTGTGGCCCTCCTCTGGACCCACTCCAACAAGTCCATGCCCTTCTTGTGCTGAGGGCTCCAGAGCTGGACACAGTACTCCAGTGCCACAGAAAGTTCCTGCTAGTTCATCATGGTTTTGGGAGTGTGAAACCTTGTAGGGTATGTTGACTCTGGAGCATGCAGAGGGACAGCACGGGGATGTGGACTCAGTTACGGTGTGTGAGCACCTGCTGTGTTGTGCTGTTGTGAAGAGCTAACCAGATGAGCGCTGCCCCAGAGCGGGATGTATGTCAGTTTGAAGATGCTGATCCCTCATCAGCTGATTCCCTCTACGTTCGGCATCGCTTTTCTCCAAATGCACCGCGTCCCTTTGGGATGAGGTTGGTTCTGTAGAAGTGGAAACAATTATTATCATGTTGTATTTATTCGGTGAGGATGTGCGGCAGTTGTCAGACAGCGCTACGTACCTAATTGGGAATTCAACTTCCAGCTGGTAGATTGAGACTGAAAGGCAGAGCTGTGGGATAGAGACGGGCAGACACAAAATGCTGAGGCTCCTAATTCTTTTACAATATGTTTGTTTAATAGAAAGTGCTCTGCTGGGATTGTTTTGCTGCATAGAGTAATCATTGTGTGCTGACTAATGAGAGACATCAAGCTGTTAAAGAGCATCAATTAACCATTCACAAGGAGGTTATTGAGCTTTGTCACAAGCATTCAGGATGTGAAGAGTAAAGAATATTACTCAAAGGTAACCCTCAGAGATTTTTAGCTATTAAAATCTACAGACCGCAACAAGAGTATTTGTGGACATACATACGGTGGCAGAGCTTGCCGGGAAGAACAGTGCAACATAAGAACTCGAGCTAGCTTTCCAATTCCAGATTGGGCTGATAGGAAATAAATAGTGCTTTGCTAAACTTGTTCTCTTATTTCATATTCATTATTTTGAACATTTCCCCTGTTAAATTTATCTGATGTTGTCCCAGGAAATATTGGTCCCCTTAACAGAAGATGATGTGTGCGGTGCCCTTCTGATACTCAGATTTTGTTGGACTTCTGCTTCCCTGACTGCGGAACTGTAAGGCTGTTGTCCTTGTCCTTACAGCTGCTCGTGCTTCAGTATAGTAATTCCTATTCCTGTTTTCGCTATGAGTTAGAGCTCAATGCACTTAGTGCTGAGAGGAGCATGCTCTTCACCCAGTGCCTTGCACAATGGGTAATAAAATTCTCCAGTTTTGTCACCGGTGGAGAGTATGAAAACCTATGTTTCCTTAGGAATCCTTTTATACAGCCCTACTATTCTGCCTGAGTTTAATGCAAAAAATAAATAACATTTTGTGGGCTCTGTTTGCCGAGTGATTTTGTTCTTTGTAAGTAATGGGAAATTTTTCCCATCCTGGATTCCAGTGTTAAATCCACTTTGTGCAAACATCATTTTCCATTTATTCATTGGCAGTGGGGAGACCAGATAACATTGAATTTATTTTTTTCAGTTTTGTTTCTTCTATAGTGGCATTAGAGAATTGGACCTCAGATATTCTTTTAGCCAACAGCAAGAGATGTCCTGGGATTCCTTGGGGATTATGATAAAGAGGGTCCCTTGGTTCTTGGACAAGGGCAAAGACAGACTGCTCTCGGCTTCAACTCTCTCTATTCAAATGCCTTAATCAACGGAGGTCTCCTTTAACAGATGGTTCTGCATCAATAAAGCCTTTAATGTGTTAGGAAAAATTTACTCCTTTCCTGATTTGATTGATTTTTTTGAGCGGAGTCGGGGCGGGGAGGAGGGGAGAGGATTGGAGAAGATTAATTACTTGGCTGGAAAACACATGAAGATATTCTGATGAAAGACTTGGGGTGAGTGAGTGGTGAAGCCCTGGTGAAGTTGGTGTCAGCGGGGAGTTTAACTGTGACTGCAGCCCTCGTGCCTGCAGCATTTTTCACTGTAAGAGAATGTCATCTGAGCCCCTGTATGTCAAAAGCTTCTGAATTTGTTTCAGTACTAAAACTTTCCCTACTGATCTACGGAAAAAATCCTTTTTGTCTCCAGATATGGCAGCTGGTTTGACCCTGAGCAGTTGGAGCTTGGCAGCGGCAAAGGCAGGGGGGATCTTTGGTACTTCAGGACTCTTGTCCTTGCAGCTGCTGCTTTGAGCTCTGACTGATCTCTGGTGCTTCAGAGAGATGCCAAAACATCCCTGACTTTACAGGGAACTCGTCAAAGCCCTCATATGCGAGGTACCAATATCATAATGCAGATCTGCAGATTTAAAACCCCAAGGAGTTGTTCAGCTTCACCCGTGGCCAGAGAAGGGGAGGGGTTGCAGAACAATTCAAGGCTGGAAGGGAGTATCATTAGCACGGAGCTTGACCTGAGCTGAGCTTTGGCCAAAGGATTCATCCCTGGAGCTGCAATGAACCATTTCATGGTTTATTATCCTCGCAGTATGAAACAATGTCTTATTCTGAAGCTGAGTATCCAACTCAAATTTTCATCCGTTTGATCTTTGCATGGCTATGTCGGCAAAGTCTGGTCTCTCACTGCTTTCTTTTAGGATCTAAAACAGATTATATATCTGTCTCCATGAATGAACTAGTTTGAGTTCTTGAAGTTCCACCCTATACGGCTTGTTTTCTGGGCTGTGAGTCACGGGTGACCTGCCTTTGAATCCTGTTCTCTCTTTTCCTGTGTTTTTTGAAGCATGAGCTTCAAGAACTGCGCACGGGTTCCAGGAGAGCTCTGGGACTTGCACAGGTTGCAGAGGCAGCGTTGCTTTTCTGAGACTTCGCTGCTTTTTGGCTGAGCTGATTTTGGCAGCTTGTTGCCGTAGCAGAAACAGAAAGCGCCATTGGGCCAAGAACCGTTTCCCTGAAGGCCTGAGCACCGGGAACCTCTCCTTACGGATATTTCCCCCACTAATGACTACATTTTGAGATGAGTCACTGTATTCATGTTTAATCCACTAGTAAAATTGGCAAGGCAATTACCATCTTGCAAGTTCTTCAAATCAAATTGTTAGAGAACATTAAATCAAATGCTTTGGAGCAATCCCAGTTTATATACAATTGCTTTTATAATCCAGACTGTGATTCTGTCACGAGAAAAGCTTTGTTTTATTGGGCCTGTCTTCAGTGAAGGTGTGCTGCTTGGTATTCGTTTTGGTTTTAGCCTCTACTTTTTTGTCTCTGCTCCATTATTTTCCTTTTCCTATTTGTTTACCCCATAATGAGAACTGAGAATTAAGGGAATTTCTAGCTTACAGTTGTCATCCCTACTTCTTAGCATTGCCAAGTGCAGAAAGCATTTGCAAACTGAATGAATATTGTTATTCACGGGGCAATTAATGTGTTATGACAATGGGGTGGCTTAAAAGCACAGCGGTGATGGAGGTTGCTCTGCTGGGTCTCCCTTTTTGCTCGACAAACCGTCGACTCCTTGGGAAGAGGGAAGCACACAGAGCCCTTGTGTATTAGTAATCGCTGGAGGGCTTGGTGGGCTGTGAGTCTGCAAACTAGTAACTACAGGCAGCTTTTTGGTCACTGAGGCTGCTGCCTGTTAGAAAGCAGGTGTCAGCGTAATTCAGTTTTCACTGCCACACACTTCATAGGGTCATAGACTGTGTTGGGTTGGAAGGGACCTCTAAAGGCCATCCAGTCCAACCCCCCTGCAGTGAGCAGGGACATCTTCAACTAGATCAGGTTGCTCAGAGCCTCATCAAGCCTGGCCTTGAATGTCTCCAGGGATGGGGCCTCCACCACTTCTCTGGGCAACCTGGGCCAGTGTCTCACCACCCTCAGTGTAAAGAACTTCTTCCTAATGTCTCATCTAAACCTGCCCTGCTCTAGTTTCAAACCATTGCCCCTCGTCCTATCGCTACATGCCCTTGCAAACAGCCCCTCCCCATCCTTCCTGTAGCCCCCTTCAGGGACTGGAAGGGGCTCTAAGGTCTCCCCGGAGCCTTCTCTTCTCCAGGCTGAACAACCCCAACCCTCTCAGCCTGTCCTCACAGGAGAGGGGCTCCAGCCCACTTAGGTTTACATTCACAGTTGGCTCTCTTCTCTTTGGTACATCCTAGTCCAAACATAATGTTTTGTGTTGTTTCCTGGTGGGAGGAATTTTTCATAGAAATTGCCGTGGTTTAGCCTCAGATGGCAACAAAGAACCACGTGTCGCTCGCTCGTGCCTTCCAAACACAGGAAGAATCGTAAGAAAAGGCAAGACTCTTGGGTTGAGACAAAGGCAGTTTAATAGAACAGCAAAGGGAACAGGCAAACAACAACAACAACAACAACAACAACAACACGGATAGGGGAATATACAAACGCGATTACGGAACCGCCGCTCCCCCCGCCGCTCGCCGCTCGCCGGCCGGACCCGGGCCGCCCCAGCCCGCTTTTAAGCAGCAACTTCCTGCCCCCTCCCCCGGCAGCTCAGGGTGGGCGTGGCTCACATGGCATGGAATACCAGGAAAAGTTAACCCTATCCCCACCGGAACCAGGACATTATCCACCCCTTATTCCATACCATCTATGCCATGCCCAGCAGGTTCCAATGAATTGCCACCACTTTCCCCTGTTATATATATATATATATACACAGATATAATACCCTTAGTTTATGGGTCATCCCTCCAAAGTGTCCGTTGAGTTCTTTTAATCCACGGCTTTGGGCTCCATCTGTTAGAACAGTCTCTCAGGGCAGGTGAGATGCTGGGTGGTGCTGGTCTGTTGCATGCTGTATTTTTCGGAGCTTGTGACTGGTGCACCTGGTGTAGCTCATGCACGCAGTCTGTAGGCTGAAGATGTAGATCTTGAGGAAACTGCTATAACAGCACACAATCTGATTCATTGGCTATTCTCGCCCAAAATCAGATCTCCATGAGGTACACATCGGACTTCCCCATCCTTCCGCATCACCCACCAAGTGCACCCAGGTCCTTGGGCAAAAGCAATCCCACGGATGGGTTTGCCTTTGCCTGAGGCAGGACTAACCCAGACTGTCTTCCCTAGCATATTCTTCATGTGCACTACGGGGACTTTATCCCCTTCTACAGTACGTGGAAGTTTTGATTGGGCAGGGCCAGCCCGATTGTTAGATCCCCTGGTGTTAACTAGCCAGGTAGCTTTTGCTAAATGCGTATCCCAGTGTTTGAAAGTCCCACCACCCATTGCTCTCAGTGTAGTTTTTAACAGTCCATTGTATCGTTCTATCTTCCCAGAGGCTGGGGCGTGATAGGGGATGTGATACACCCACTCGATACCATGCTCTTTGGCCCAGGTGTCTATGAGGCTGTTTCGGAAATGAGTCCCATTGTCCGACTCAATTCTCTCTGGGGTACCATGTCGCCACAGGACTTGCTTTTCAAGGCCCAGGATAGTGTTCCGGGCAGTGGCATGGGGCACAGGGTATGTTTCCAGCCATCCAGTGGTTGCTTCCACCATTGTGAGCACATAGCGCTTGCCTTGACGGGTTTGTGGCAGCGTGATATAATCAATCTGCCAGGCCTCCCCATATTTGTATTTCAGCCATCGCCCTCCATACCAAAGAGGCTTCAAACGCTTGGCTTGTTTGATCGCAGCGCATGTCTCACATTCATGGATGACCTGTGCAATAGTGTCCATGGTCAAGTCCACCCCTCGGTCACGAGCCCATCTATATGTCGCATCTCTCCCTTGATGGCCTGAGGAGTCATGGGCCCACCGAGCTATGAATAGTTCACCCTTATGTTGCCAGTCCAGATCCACCTGAGCCACTTCAATCCTAGCGGCCCGATCCACCTGCTGGTTGTTCTGATGTTCCTCCGTGGCCCGATTCTTTGGTACGTGGGCATCTACATGGCGTACTTTCACAACCAGATTCTCTATCCGGGCAGCAATATCTTGCCATAGGTCAGCAGCCCAGATGGGTTTGCCTCTGCGCTGCCAGTTGCCCTGCTTCCACTGCTGTAACCATCCCCACAGAGCATTTGCCACCATCCATGAGTCAGTGTAGAGATAAAGTACTGGCCATTTTTCTCGCTCAGCAATGTCCAAAGCCAGCTGAATAGCCTTCACCTCTGCAAACTGGCTCGATTCACCCTGTCCCTCACTGGCTTCTGCAACCCGTCGTGTAGGACTCCACACAGCAGCCTTCCACTTTCGATGCTTTCCCACAATACGGCAGGACCCATCAGTGAACAGGGCATATTTCTTCTCATTTTCTGGCAGTTTATTATATGGTGGGGCCTCTTCTGCACGCGTCACCTCCTCCTCTGGTGACATTCCGAAATCCTTGCCTTCTGGCCAGTCCATGATCACTTCCAGAATTCCCGGGCGACTGGGGTTTCCCATTCGAGTTCGCTGCGTGATCAGTGCAATCCACTTACTCCATGTAGCATCGGTTGCATGATGTGTGGTGGGGACCCTTTCTTTGAACATCCAACCCAGCACCGGCAGTCGAGGTGCTAAGAGGAGCTGTGCTTCTGTACCAACCACTTCCGAAGCAGCTCGAACCCCTTCATATGCTGCCAATATCTCTTTTTCTGTTGGAGTGTAGCGGGCTTCGGATCCTCTGTATCCACGACTCCAAAACCCTAGGGGTCGACCTCGAGTCTCCCCTGGTGCTTTCTGCCAGAGGCTCCAGGTAGGGCCGTTCTCCCCGGCTGCGGTGTAGAGCACATTTTTAACATCTTGTCCTGCCCGGACTGGCCCCAGGGCCACTGCATGGACTATTTCCTGTTTGATTTGTTCAAAAGCTTGTCGTTGCTCAGGACCCCATTTAAAATCATTCTTCTTCCGGGTTACTTGATACAGAGGGCTTACAATTTGACTGTAATCTGGGATATGCATTCTCCAAAAACCCACAATACCTAAGAAAGCCTGTGTTTCCTTTTTACTAGTTGGTGGAGACATAGCTGCTATTTTGTTGATCACATCCATTGGAATCTGACGGCGTCCATCTTGCCATTTTATTCCTAAAAACTGGATCTCCTGCGCAGGTCCCTTGACCTTACTTCGCTTTATAGCAAAACCAGCGTTCAGAAGGATTTGGACTATTTTACTCCCTTTCTCAAAAACTTCTTCTGCTGTGTTTCCCCATACAATGATGTCATCAATGTACTGCAGATGTTCTGGAGCTTCACCCTGTTCCAGTGCAGTCTGGATCAGTCCATGGCAAATGGTGGGGCTGTGTTTCCACCCCTGGGGCAGTCGATTCCAGGTGTATTGGATGCCCCTCCAAGTGAAAGCAAACTGTGGCCTGCACTCTGCTGCCAAAGGGATTGAGAAAAATGCATTCGCTATATCAATCGTGGCATACCACTTGGCTGCCTTGGACTCCAGTTCGTACTGGAGTTCTAGCATGTCCGGCACAGCAGCACTCAGCGGTGGCGTGACTTCATTCAGACCACGATAGTCTACAGTTAGCCTCCACTCTCCATTAGATTTTCGCACCGGCCATATGGGACTGTTAAAGGGTGAGCGAGTCTTGCTGATCACTCCTTGAACCTCTAGTTGACGAATCAGCTCATGGATGGGAATCAGAGAGTCTCGGTTAGTGCGATACTGCCGCCGATGCACCGTTGTGGTAGCAATCGGCACCTGTTGTTCTTTGACCCTCAACAACCCCACAACAGAAGAATCCTCTGAGAGACCAGGCAAGGCAGACAACTGTTTAACTTCCTCTGTCTCCAAAGCAGCTATGCCAAAGGCCCAGCGGTACCCTTTTGGGTCCTTAAAATACCCTCTCCTGAGGTAATCTATACCAAGGATGCATGGAGCCTCTGGGCCAGTCACAATGGGATGCTTTTGCCACTCATTCCCAGTTAGGCTCACTTCTGCCTCCAGTACAGTCAACTCTTGGGATCCCCCTGTCACCCCAGAAATACAAATGGGTTCTGCCCCTCTATAGCTTGATGGTATTAAAGTACACTGCGCACCCGTGTCCACTAGAGCCTTATACTCCTGTGGGTCTGATGTGCCAGGCCATCGAATCCACACCGTCCAATAAACCCGGTTATCCCTTTCCTCCACCTGGCCGGAGGCAGGGCCCCCCTAATACTGGTCATAGTATCCATTACTCACTTCTTGCATAAATGACTTGGAAGTTCCTTCAAGAGGATCAGAAGCAAGATCAAGCCTTCTGCTTTGTCTGGGGAACGGCCCACTGGAAACTGGGGCGGCACTTTTCCTGGAGGGATCCCCTTTTGTGGTTGTCCTTCCTTGCAACTCCTGTACCCGTGTCCGCAGGATCGAAGTAGGTTGTCCGTCCCACTTCCTCATATCCTCTCCGTGGTCCCGCAGGTAGAACCACAGGGTGCCTCGTGGTGTGTACCCTCTGTACTCTCTCTCTTGAGTGGGGAAATGCCTGCTTCTAATAGCTGAGATGCTGGCCCGTGCAGGTGGGGAGTAGGACATATTCTCTTCAAGTTGCTGGACCTTCCGCGACAGTTTCTCCACAGCTGAGACAAGGGGGGAAGAGAGACTTTCTTCATATCGCCGGAGCCGGCCAGCTACCTCATCCACCGTTGGTCCCTCTTCACCTTTCCATTCCATTACTGCCAGGGAGTTGGCATATGATGATGGTGCGCTCCGTACAAACTTCCGCCACATGGGCCTTGTGCATCGCACCTCATCAGGGTCTGTGGGTAAGTCTGCATTGTCCAAGTCATAATAAATCATCTCCCGCACGGCTAATTCTCTCAGGTACTGGATACCTCTTTCCGTGGTAGTCCACTTGCTTGGCTGACATACAACATCCTCGCTGAAGGGGTACCTCTCCCTCACGCCTAACAGGAGTCGTTTCCAGAGGCTGAGGGCTTGGGTCTTTTTCCCGATCGCCTTGTCAATGCCGCCTTCCCTAGACAGGGATCCCAGCTGCCTGGCCTCCCTACCCTCTAATTCCAGGCTACTGGCCCCATTATCCCAGCACCGGAGCAGCCAGGTGACAATGTGCTCGCCTGAAAGTCGGCTAAAATCTTTTCGCATATCCCGCAGCTCACTCAAGGATAGGGATCGAGTAATTATCTCTGGTTCTGCCTCTTCCTCCTGCTCTCGTGATGGCCCTGGTTCATCATCATCTCTTACTAAGCGAACTGATTTCTTTGTGTACTTCTTCTTCTGTATGGGGGCAACTGATACTGGCATGGGTTGGTTCCCTGGTTCAGTGGCAGTGGCTACCACGGGGGTTGCAGTAGCCGCAGTGTCTGTCGCAAGGATTGCAGTAGCCGCAGTGTCTGTCGCAAGGATTGCAGTAGCCGCAGGGGCCGCCGCAGGGGCTGCAGCAGCCGCAGGGGCCGCCGCAGGGGCCGCCGCAGGGGCTGCAGCAGCCGCAGGGGCCGCCGCAGGGGCTGCAGCAGGGGCTGCAGCAGCCGCAGGGGCCGCCGCAGGGGCCGCCGCAGGGGCCGCCGCAGGGGCTGCAGCAGGGGCTGCAGCAGGGGCTGCAGGGGCCGCCGCAGGTCTGGTTTCCATCTCTTCCCCTTGAGGGTGCTGCATAATTCTGAGCAGTGCCTGGTAGATACTGGCCAGGGCCCAGCACAGCGCGGTGAGTTGTGCCTCTCTAGAATAGCCACAGCATTTTCCCTTCAAATATTCTACCACTTTATCAGGGTCCTGTAATTGTTCAGGGGTGAAGTCCCAGACCATTGGAGGTGAGTAGTTCTCTAGGTACCTGCCCATGCTCTCCCACATGCCATGCCACCCCTGACTATCCAGCCTCGGAGCAGATCTCCGGGTGGTAGTCTTAAATAGTCGCTTAACCCAAAACAAGACCTGGAACGTATTCAGGAGACATAGCACTACGAACACGCTAGTTTGAGTATCCCAAGGATATTCAAAATTCTCAAAAGCTGTCATACCTGACCCGAAGGAGAAAAGGGAGGCAAAAGGGCTGGGGAAATTATTAACAAATTCTGAGAGACGGTGTCCAATGTACGGACAGGACAGCAAAACCGCATAAACACCCCAAAATAGCCGTCTGAACAGTGATGTTATCATATCATAAACAGATATCGCACAGGACAGCAGAATGATAATCCTCATCCCTGTTCCAGACATGGTAAACAGCATCGCAGGGAGTACATAAGCCATATAGGAATTTATGTAACACAGCCATGAGAACAAACCAAGCAACATGATGACCAGTGACTACTTACCTAATAAAATAAATGCATACAAAAAAAAACCAAAACCGTTTTTTCCACGTTCTAGTTGGATTCTGTCGTTATCTCAACCCTTCGAGCCCCACGTTGGGCGCCAAAAGGACTGCCGTGGTTTAGCCTCAGATGGCAACAAAGAACCACGTGTCGCTCGCTCGTGCCTTCCAAACACAGGAAGAATCGTAAGAAAAGGCAAGACTCTTGGGTTGAGACAAAGGCAGTTTAATAGAACAGCAAAGGGAACAGGCAAACAACAACAACAACAACAACAACAACAACAACACGGATAGGGGAATATACAAACGCGATTACGGAACCGCCGCTCCCCCCGCCGCTCGCCGCTCGCCGGCCGGACCCGGGCCGCCCCAGCCCGCTTTTAAGCAGCAACTTCCTGCCCCCTCCCCCGGCAGCTCAGGGTGGGCGTGGCTCACATGGCATGGAATACCAGGAAAAGTTAACCCTATCCCCACCGGAACCAGGACAGAAATCTACCCTACTCTTTTTTTTTTTTAACCCTTTCTTTCTTCTCTCTACAGGTGAAAACAAGAGAGGAAGAACTAGAGAAGGAGGGCTTCTCTGCTGCTGCTAGAAAGATACAGGAAAGCGTTGAACTGAAACTGCTAGATCTTATATCCCTTTGTGCTCCTGAAAAAAAGAAAATGCACGGTTCGTGCAGACTGGTGTTCAGAAGCAAACATCCTGCCAGCAAAACGGGCTTCGACGGGTGTGTATCCAAGGAGCCTGTTTCAGCTGTCAGCGCTGCAGAGGTGATCAGGGACCTGCAGCTGAGAGAGGCCAGCCTGGGGAGAGAGCTGAAGCAGCTGCAGGAGGAGTGCCGGCGGAGGCTGGATGAAATTGCGGAAGGCTTGGATCGAGTGATTTGCATCCCCCCTTGAAGAGATAAAGCTGGACTGAGAAGAGCGAAGGAACAGACTGACTGGATCAGAACACATTGTGCAGCTTGGTGTGGGGGAGCGCGAGGTGAGGAACCAAATGTGATTTCTAATTTTTAAGCCTGAGAATCGTAACTTGTTACTGCTTTGTGGCTTGCACTGGGGCCATAACCTCGGTGATGTTTTTCTGCAGCCCCTTTATTGCTAACCTTGCCAATTAAATTCTGCAGCAGGCCTTGGTGGGAGCGTGCGTAAATCTCCCTGTTATCTTTTGGATTTCCAGTTCTTCTGCCAAGCACTGGGCTCTTTCACAGCGCTCAGCTGCTAGGCACAGCATACTTGGAGGCTGCACACTGAAGTACTAATTGCATTCAATATTTTCTAGCAAATGAAAGAGTTCATTAGTCAGAATAATCCAGGTATTGGAGAACATGCAAAGAACCAAAGCTTAGAGAGATTGGAAACGTTCAAGAAAGTGTGCTGTTTTAATTCAGCTGGTTTGCGTATTTGTGGCAGCTATAATGCAGTCACCGTGAGGAAAAATAAATGCCTAATAATAAATAAAGTAGTACACTGATTTCATTTATTGGTGCGATGCACTTGAAATAATTGGGTTCTCAAAGAGAACAAACTAGAAGCCCATTCCACCGAGTTATGAGTCACGATGAGATAACTTATGGATCTGCTATAGGAAGTTTCTGTAAAATAGAAATATGACCTTAACTTCTAAGCTTGAGGAGTCTCCAGGCTCTGTCTCTGGAGGCTTCTTCCCTTGGAACATGCAAATGTTTTTCACTTGGCATTCATTTCCCACCCTTTCCTGTTTTGCTTTCACCAAGGAATATTTTTATGTTCTAGTTGTACACTTTCAGGAATAAATAAATTAAAAAAAAAAAAACAAACCTGTTTGCTTTTCATTTGTGAATTGCTATGAGCAATGGCCTTTCCTTCATCTGGATTTCTGTCTGCTACCCCAGCTTGGTGGTGTCGCTGCTTCCCAGCTGCTCTTGGCTCACTCAGCTTTCCAAACGTGAGGAACCTTTCCGGACCTCTTCCCAGGCATCTGTACGGTTGCTGCCCTGCAGGGGGACCATGTGCAGGTGGGAGTGGGGGGACAAAGCTCAGGTCTCCTGGTTTCTGCTGCACAGACTAAACTTCAGATGCTTCCAGCCCCTGCTCATCTGCACCACCCGTGTGGGTTCCCACGCAGGTTTTGCAGGAGTGAGCGGCAACGCAAACGGCAGCGTAGAGCCATGCAGGGAGGGCTGTTTGCCCCAGTTTCACCCAGTGGAACGCAGCATTGCTGGTAGGCCGGGAGTACCCAAGCTCAGTTTAATACGGGCCAAGTTACAGACCGCCTTTCCTCTGCGTGGACCTGGTGGCTTCTCCGAGGACCAAGCTTGAGCAAGGCTGGTGGGAAATGCAATTCTCAGCTGGAGACCTCAACTCCAGTCAACCCTACATGGACAGGAGAGCCCACAGGAGCGGGGTGTTTGTTGTGCGTTGACCGAGGCTGTCAGTCACAACCAGTGGGCTCCATCCGTGAGCTCCATCTCTGGGGCAAGTGGCCCCACGCTGCAGCTGCTCCTGGGAGAATAGCCCTGTCCTTCAAAAGCCTATCCACATCGCTCTGCTCTTCAAACCATCGCTGTCGGTGCAGGGTACCAAGCACTGAACTGTTCTGAGCCGGTACAACTTTGGGAGGATGTTGGCTCCAGGACTGCCGAACTTCAGTGCACAAGAGGACTTACTCAGACACAGGTTTCACAGAAAATTATTCATGAATGGGAAAGAAAAAGTATATCCTAGAACTAACAAGAGTGGCAGCACCAGTCTATCTCTCTCTGAGCATTTTATATCCTCCTTCGGCTTTTATACAAGGGAATTTTCATACTGCATGGCATTTAGGTTTAAAACATTGCCCTCAAAAGATCCTTTGTTCTCCTGGGATGTTTGACAGGGAAGGGCAGGCAAACATTCTTGAGGGTGGCGGGAGCATTCGGATTCAGGTGTGGGTCTAGCTCATGCCTTGCTGTGGCTTCTCAGGGTTGCCTTAATGCTGAATGCCACCATGTCTGATGCTGCCGTCCACTTGAACGTCCCACTCGCTCGTGGGATGGCTTATTTCCTACGTCACCGCTCGGCGCTTCGTGTGGTGTTCACCCAAGGATCCCGTTTCAGCAGAGACCACAACTGGCAGTGCCTTTCCCCTCCTTGACCCTGAGGAATGATTTTTTTCTCTCTGGTGAAATGTAAAAGTGATGGCCCTCGGCGTGTCTCTGTGTGTGTGTGTGAAGTATAAAAGTGCTCACAGTGAATTGCAGACAGCTGCATTTACTGCGTGGCACAAATCACTGCGCCAAGGTGGCCGTACTATGAATGAGAAGCCATCAAGGAGAACCAGCGGGTTGGAGCTGGCGCTGCTGGTCCCAGCGTCTGCATCGAGAGGAGTTGCAGCTGAGAGCAGCTTGAAAGAAGATCGCCTCTCCAGCCGTGGTGCCGTGCTGGTGCTGCGCACTTCAGACACCTCGTGTGAAGACCACAGGCAAGTGTAGTTTTTATTTTCTGGCACCAATTTCCCACTGCTTTTTGTTTCGGGGACCAATTAGCAGATACTCTGCAGCCCCCGTTGAAGGTGAGCAGGGCGTTCTGAGCTGGCAGCATTTTTAAAACCAATAGCTCTTCTCAGCAGCAGCACGGAGAGCACAAAGCAGGAGGTACTTTAAGGGCTTGATGCTCTTACACGTCAAATTTTGGAGAGTGGTTTTCCTGGGAAGGCTGCCTTTTAAAAATCATAGCACCTCTGCAGGAGCCGGACGCAAAGGGACTGAGCTGTGGTCATGCCTTGGTGACTGGTCACAGCTTTTGATTGCGTTTGAGGCATCCAATGCGTCTGAAATACAGATGCTTTCTGGTCCCTGTGAGCTTGGTGAGGCATCGGCTCTCTGTGGTACTGCTGGGAGATGCCGTATGATAAACATCACTTAAAAGCTTAAGAAAACCTTCCCTGGATTAACACCAGCTGCAATCACAGACTCACAGAATGGTGGGGGTTGGAAGGGACCTCTGGAGATCATCTCGTCCAAGCCCCTGCCAGAGCAGGGTCACCCAGAGCAGGTGGCACAGGAACGCATCCAGGCGGGTTTGGAATGTCTCCAGAGACGGAGACTCCACCACCTCTCTGGGCAGCCTGTGCCAGGGCTCTGCCACCCTCACAGGAAAGCCAAGTTCCTCCTCACGTTGAGATGGAACTTCCTATGGTCAAGTTTGTGCCCGTTACCCCTTGTCCTGTCCCCGGGCACCACTGAGAAGAGCCTGGCCCCATCCTCCTGACACCCACCCTTTCAGTATTGATAAGCATGGATAAGATCCCCCCTCGGTCGTCTTTTTTCCGGACTGAAAAGACCCAAATCCCTCAGCCTTTCTTCATGAGAGAGGTGTTCCAGTCCCCTCAGCATCTTGGTAGCCCTTGAAGGCGGGAATGTGAATTGGATGACTGCAGTCACACTTAACAGGCTATAGCCTAGGAACAAATAGGTGTTTGTCAGCTCATACTGTTACTGTGGCATGTGAAGCATTCTCCTGTCCTTGTTTAGGCTGACTTCTGTCACCCCGCTACCATACCCGCTGGTTTTAAAGGCTGCAATGACCTTCTTGTTCAGCAGTGGCTTGGCCCCATGTCAGCAGTCAAAGATCATAGAATGGCTTGGATTGGAAGGGACCTTGAGGACCATCCAGTTCCACCCCCCTGCCCTGGGCAGGGACACCTCCCACCAGACCAGGCTGCTCAAAGCCCCATCCAGCCTGGCCTTGAACACCTCCAGGGATGGGGCAGCCACAGCTTCCCTGGGCAACCTGTTCCAGTGCCTCAGCACCCTCACAGGAAAGAATTGCTTCCTGATATCCAATCTAAATCTCCCCTCTTTCAGTTTAAAACCCTGAAGATGCTGCAGAGGGAGGAATGGCTGCCCTGGGAGACATGTGGCAACCAGCAGCCAAATGACTGGCTGGTCTCTGGCAGATGCTGTGACAGGCGGGAGATGACTCAGGCGGTACGTTTCATCCACGGGCTCGGTAAATGTTAAGTATTACTTCACACCAACTGGAGAGTGTTGTAAACAACCCACTACGGGCTGAAAAGCAGAGACACAAGCTGTGAAGTGGTTTGTCCTTTGCCATGTCACCACGCTGGGTGTCCGTTTCCCTGGGAAAAGCAGGAACCTGCCCTTAAATTGTTGATGGAGTTGGCCAGAGAAGGGTGGGAATCGGCTGGAGAAGCTGGGAAAGAGGGAGCCACACGTGGTGGGGGAACTCGCGTGGTGGGGGAACGGTGGTGGTGAAGCTGCCCGAACATCTGGAATAGACAGTTTCGGTTTTTGGTTTTTAGAAGTGGCTGCAACAGCAGTTCTCCCTGTTTGGTGCATCCTAACGGGAGCTGGTTTGGTTTGGGTTTGGATCCAGGGTTTCTAAGTGATCTCGGGAAGACAGGAGCATTTTAGAGGTGATGGCCCATGCTGGAAAAGCGGGAAACCGGGGTTGAATCGACACCTGCCAGAGACGCTGCATGCAGTTGCGGGGTGCTCCTGGCAGAGCTTGGGCAGGAAAGGGCTGTCCCAGACGTTCACCTGGTGAGAGCTCAGAGCAAAAGCCAGTCTGTAGGAAGCCCCCACCGCAGTGACCCTCCTCTTGGGGGCTGGGAGCGCGTGGCCTTCTGCTTCGTGCTCTGTTAACGCTTCATGGAAGACGGGCTGAGTTACTGCCGCAGTGTGGAAACCACGCTCCCTTTGGTGATGGATGGCTTCCAAGCGTAGCTTTAAGAGAAGCTTTTCCAGGACTTCTGTGTCCGTAGTTTCTGGTAGGCCAGCACGGAGCTGTTTATAGAAGAGCCCAGTTTAACCCATTTCTCTGATGTAACCGGTGCTTGCCTTCCAAACATCTTGCGAGGAAAACAGAATTGGCCAGAAATATTTAATTGGCTGATAACTCCGGCTTGTGCTGTGGAGCTAGAAATACTCCTCCCCAAATAACTGAGCAGCCATCAGCTTGCAGTCAAAACAGGAGGTTTGCTTTGCAAAAGGCAAGCAAGGCATCTGCAGTCGCTGCTCCTGACAGCACCGCGTCTGCTGGTAAACAAGGGCTGCAACCTGTGTTTAAAAATAAGAGCTGCTGGGAGTAGTGATTTCCAGCATCGAGTGTTTTGGGTTCCCTGGGGGATTCCTCCACCGGCTCCTGTGGGAGGATGGGCTGCTAATGGCTGGAGTGGGCTTGGTGGGGGTTCACACATGCCCCATCCCTGGAGGTGTTCAAGGCCAGGCTGGATGGGGCTTTGAGCAGCCTGGTCTGGTGGGAGGTGTCCCTGCCCAGGGCAGGGGGTTGGAACTGGGTGATCTTTAAGGTGCCTTCCAACCCGAACCATTCTGTGATTCTACGTCTGTGCCTTGGGCAGCCCCCAGCAGCCGGGGAAAGCATCCCCCTGTGGCTGCCGGGGGGGCTGAGAGGGACAGCAGGAAGGGAGGGCAGAGGCATGGCCCCCGCAGCCGGGCTGGGATGAAGCCGTGTTTTTATTCAGCATTAAGTATGGCTAAGAAATATTTGAGCATTAGCTTTCTAGCGTGGCTGGCTGCCTCAAAGACAAGCAAGCAAGGAACTGGCTGGGGTGGCTGCCCAGGCAGGCTCTCAGCCCCCACCAACTCGCTGCTTCTCCCATCTGACCTTATTAACGCAGCCTGGTGGTTTTGCAGGACGCCTCCTTTGCCTCGCAGCAGCCCACGGCCGCTCTGGAGGCAGCGGAGCTGCGGAACCCCTGGAAGGACGGAATGGCTCAGCGGAGCACGATGGGAGCGGGATGCAGGGGTGGGGTGAGCAACCCTGCCTGCCCTTGGGCTTGTCTCGCAAGGAGCCACCAAATGCCCTTCGTGCTACAAATACAAATCCAAGGTAAAAAAAGCTCCTATTTGCTGCTAGTCTGACTGCTCCGCTGGCAAAGTCTTCCCAGCGTTTTGGGGGCAAGTAAAGGGTTTTGCTTAATCATAGACACCTTCAAGGCCAGGCTCGATGAGGCTCTGAGCAACCTGATCTAGTTGAAGATGTCCCTGCTCACTGCAGGGGGGTTGGACTAGATGGCCTTCCAACCCAACACAGTCTATGATTCTAAGATTCTGTGCCTGCCTTTTGTAATTTTGGGGATTTTCAGCTTCCCTGGGCTGTCCCCTGGTGGGTGCAGGGGCTGCGCTAACAGCCAGGTCCCGGGAGGATGCAGAGCACAAGGGGTCTGGCCACAGAAAGAGTTTTTCTCGGGATGCTTTGATGTGAAGGCTCCCTATGGACTCAGGTTGGCCACGGAGCGTAGCAGGGGGGAGTTGGTGGGACCACCAGCCCTCCCCTTCTCCTGTTGCTGTCCCCCTCCTCATCCCTTGCTAGGGATTCACCATTCTGCGATTCCATGAGGGATGAAGGGCAGGGATGCAAGCACAGAAATCGCAGCCTCTTGCGCTGGTCCAGCCCCACCCAGGCCCCTGTAACGACTGGGCTTCTCTGGGCTGCACTGTTAGTGCTGTCAAACACCCGCTCCTCACTGACTCACAGACTGGTGGGGGTTGGAAGGGACCTCTGGAGATCATCTCGTCCAAGCCCCTGCCAGAGCAGGGTCACCCAGAGCAGGTGGCACAGGAACGCGTCCAGGCGGGTTTGGAATGTCTCCAGAGACGGAGACTCCACCACCTCTCTGGGCAGCCTGTGCCAGGGCTCTGCCACCCTCAAAGGAAAGAAGTTCCTCCTCACGTTGAGATGGAACTTCCTATGGTCAAGTTTGTGCCCGTTACCCCTTGTCCTGTCGCTGGGCACCACTGAGAAGAGCCTGGCCCCATCCTCCTGACACCCACCCTTTCAGTATTGATAAGCATTGATAAGATCCCCCCTCAGTCGTCTTTTCTCCAGACTAAAAAGACCCAAATCCCTCAGTCTTTCCTCATAGGAGAGGTGTTCCAGTCCCCTCATCATCTTGGTAGCCCTTTGCTGTGCCCTGTACAGAATCCTGCCGGGGGCTTGGCGGGCAGCAGGGGTAAGGCTTGGGCTGATGGTGAGCTCCGAAGCGCAGCTCATCCCCTGTTTGGCATAAGGTGGTTCGGGACCCCGGGATCGGGATTAGCCCCTGGGTGTGAGCTGGGAGCAGAGGGTCCTGCCTGGGGTGTGGGACGAGCGAGGTGTGGATAAGACAGGAGCTGGGGGACATTCCCTCTGTGCCAGTGCTTCATGGCCCTGAGACACAGCATTAATTCAGGCCCTCTGAGTAAATGAGCTTTCTAATTAGCTTCTGTTAAAGGATTTTTTTGATTAATATTAAAAATGCTAATATGTATTTTATAATGCTAACCGCCTGCGAGGAGCCCATGCTATCACCCTTGATTAACGCCAGCTTTCACGCTGCTGACAGAGCACCGTCTCTCTTTACAAACCCATTTTCGAAAGGAAAACACGCTGTAAAGCCCCCAGCCGAGGGTCGGGGCTGGCCGCGGGGCTCGGGGACGTGTCCTGGCCAAGGCTGCGTGCCTGTCCCCCTGCCTGCTGGCTGCCACCGCGAGGGGACAGGGCCGGGTGGCCGGGCTGCCCCGTGCGCAGTGACGTCCCCTATGAATCCCCAGCTTCCCGCAGGTTTCTGGGCGCGCATTTATTTCAGGCTCTTCCAGGTTTCCATTCGCATCCTCCCTTCTTCATTGCCACCCTCGCGAGGCCGAGGCCCGCAACGAAAGGCGTCGTAACAATAAAGCTCAATTGCAAGTTATTTACTCGGCATCGTTGCGTCTGCCAAACAGCGATATTAATTTTGTCTCTCAATGAAGGGAATATTCTGCTGATTAGCCACGGGGGCAGCATTTGTTCTAGAAAGCAGCCTTTAATGGGCCTTTAGATCATGCTGTAATTCATAGCACTAAGTCAAGAAGAGCTTTTCATTGACGCGCTCGGGGTCTGCACCTCCCGGCACCGGCGCCGCGGCCGGGAGATGGTGGACAGGACAGGCACAAGCCGGCGTTGCCACTGAAGGTCCGATGGCCACGATTTGGGCCGTAAGTGCTGCAGGGAAGGAGGGGTGTGCGGGATGGGAAGGGCAGGACCACAGCAGGGAGGGACGGCGTCACGCCGAGCTGCCATCCCCGCGAGGGTACTCGGCTCTGCTGTGGCCCTGGGAGCTGCAATGGGGACAGGGTGGGCTCACAGGGCTTGGAAACCCCCCAGGGAGGCCATCGCAGAGCCCAGGGGGCTGGAGACCGTGCTTTCTGCCGGAGCACACCTCTGCCCACCAGCGACGGCCATGCTCCAGCCCCTGCGGCCGGCAGGGATGGGAAAGGGAATGATGGATGGTCTCACTGCTCAGCTGGGATTTTTCACTTGCCTGCGTTTAATTTTGTTTGGAGGTGACAGTGTATTTTTTTAAAAAAAAGTATCTTTCTTGTACACTTCAAGAGAAAAACCCAGGGGTGAGGTCTCCTGGTGCTGGCGGTGCTTAACACAGTGGTGCCGCGCGTAGTTAATGTGGGTCACACCGAGCCTGCGCCGAGGAGCTGGTGGGGGTATTCCCTCCCATTTTGGCTACAGCTCAGCATTTCTGCCCGTGCTGCTGCTGCTCTGGAAGGCGAGCCCCGGCTAGACGTGTGTGCTTGGCCCTGGGGGGCATCTCCAAGGGCAGCCCCCCGTGGGTCTGGAGCCGGCCAGCAGCTCCCTGCCCTCCCCACCGGCAGCGCTGCGCATCGCTCCCCTTTCCCGCCACCATTTTCCCAAGCACAGCGACGTGTCGCTGGGCTTTAAGCTCCATTTTTCCAATGGGGACCCTATGGAGCAGCGGGGGTGCCTGTGGTGGAGCCGCCTTTCCCAGGGATCCCCCCCAGGAACACTTTGAAGAGGCCGCCCGGGGGTCCCAGTTGGATTTCCCAGGTGGGAGCTGAATTTCCCTTTGCCGGCTGCATCGTGGGGAGGCAAATGCCCCAGGCAGCGCTGAGGGAGCAGATGGGATTGAATTTCTAAGGGCAAAGATGCTTTTTAAAATATTTTTTTTTCTTGCATCAGTTGCTCAGAAATTGTTTGTCTCGAAAGAAATGGGTTAGAACAGAGGAAGAAACAGGGATTTTGCTGTTTTGGCTGCAGGGGCTCTGTATGCTAATAAATTATCAAAGGGGCCTGAGTCCCCATAAGAGTCACAGAGTCACAGAATGGCGGGGGTTGGAAGGGACCTCTGGAGATCATTCAGTCCAAGCCCCTGCCAGAGCAGGGTCACCCAGAGCAGGTGGCACAGGAACGCGTCCAGGCGGGTTTGGAATGTCTCCAGAGACGGAGACTCCACCACCTCTCTGGGCAGCCTGTGCCAGGGCTCTGCCACCCTCACAGGAAAGAAGTTCCTCCTCACGTTGAGATGGAACTTCCTATGGTCAAGTTTGTGCCCGTTATCCCTTGTCCTGTCGCTGGGCACCACTGAGAAGAGCCTGGCCCCATCCTCCTGATACCCACCCTTTCAGTATTGATAAGCGTTGATAAGATGCCCCCTCGCTCATCTTTTTTCCAGACTAAAAGTCCTACTGGAAGAGATGCTCTGTCTGCTGCTCATCCCCTCCATTGGAGCATCTGGCTGTGGGGACAGGGCTTCTCCCAGTTTCCCTCGGCTCAAGTAGCAACCCCAGCGAGAAACAGCAAGGAGGACGTCACCAGGCTGTAGCTCCTTCTCTTTTCACTGGTTGCTTGGGGATGGGAACCGAGGTGTGTGCCACAGTCCTGGACAGTGATATGTTGAGCGAGGTGAAGCCGGGTGGACCTGGAGACCCTGCCAAGGGGGCTATGTGGCCAAGGGAGGATGCTACAGGGTGCTCCAGGGCTCCATCTACCCGCTTCATGCCCTGCCAGCCCGACCTGGTGAGGATGGACCTGCCCCCCAGCCTGGCTGTGGCCATCTCATCCCTTCTTCTTCCAGGGACCAGCCAGCAGCCGCATCTGGGGTGAGCTTAGGGGGGTTCTGGTGCCCGGCACGTGGCCTGGAAGGGTGGCTGGCAATGGGGCTGCTCCCAAATACCCCTCAGGCACCCGGGGAGGAGGTTACTTTCAGGCAGCAGCTTGCTAAATCCGCGGTGGAACCATTTCAGCTTCGCTCAGTGGGAGCGTTGCGGTGTGCTGTAGGGATTTTCCCCAGCTATTTCCGAAGAACTGCCACGACCTAGTCCTTGAGGTGAACCTTATCTTCACAAACTTATTATTTCATAAAATATTCCTTTAATTGTCTGAAGGTTTCACGCAGTTTCAAGTGTGTTTCTTTGTGGGAAGTTCACATAGTTAGGAATGCTTATCTGATAACGTAAGACCTGTTTATCTGATGACTTAAGACCTTTCTCCACGTACAAAATCCCCACGAATCCACGTACAATTCCCAGGTGGAGTCACGCATCATTATGCCCATTTGTTTTTGAAGAGACGATACAGAATCTGTACCCAAAATTAGGTGGTGCCAGCCCGTCCGCCTAACGCACTGGTGCAAGTTCAGCTTGCTGGTTCACCAGCCTCCTGAAAAAAATCTGTATTTAATTCCGCATCCCGCTTCACATGGCTGAGAGAGATTGTAACTTAGAAATTATTTCAGATGGGGGCTAAAGTATTTAATCGTTTCAGTCTCCAAAATATTCACTGGAGGGTCTTCTAGATAACATCCCCAAAATGCGGTCCGGTAATACGTGATCGAATAATGGAGTGGGCTATTTTCAGGGCTTTTTTTGGGGATATTGCTGACGTTTGTGCATCCCTCCTGGTCTTACACTCCACGCACAGGAAGGGAAAATCCACGGCATCTCTGCCAGAGCTGCACATCCCCGGTGCCCTTTGCCTTTAGAAATAAACTGCTGAAGGATAAAAGGGAATTAGGGGCCTAATGAAAAGGATTATTTTTCCACAGGACGGGCCGTGCGCGGTCATCCCCGTTCCACGGAGCGGAGCGTCTCCAAGCCTCGCTGAGTGTCAAATGAAACGGGCTAATGAAATGGATTAGGATCTTAATAGCACATTTGATTAGTGGAGCTCTCACCTCCGGGCGCTCTCTCGTGCGTGTTAATGGGCGCTGCGGGGGATGGCTGCCTAAATGAGGCTATTAACGGGGAAGAGCTGATGCAGGCTCCCCACCATCCTCGACCGCAGCCCAAGCCCCCTGGCAGCCTGTGGGGAAAAAGTGCACTTTTGTGTAGAAAAGAAAAGAAAACAAAATAATGATAATAATAATAATAATGTATTTACTTGTTGGGGAAAATAAAATGACCGGTCTGTCCTTAACTTCAAGGACATAGCTCCTTTTTTTGGTGTTGGGTGGGGATTTATGAGTAGAGCTGCGGTGTTAAACGGATTCGTGGAGCCCCAGAAGAACGTACGGTGGTAATTCCTAAGTACTGGCGCACCACCCGTCCTCCCCAGCGGCTGGACGTCGCCGAGGTCTCGGGCATGGGAAGGAACGCCTCTGTGTTAGCAGTGCCTTCTGCTGTAATTAATGTTACCTAGAGCGGTGCAAGGGTGAAATCAGTGTCTTTCACTAATTAACATGATTACGCACAGTCAGTGCCCGCTCTCGTAGTCGTCCTCAAGGGCCTGGAGGAGGATGCAGAGGTGGGGGTTGGGGGCTGCTGTGGGGAGGAAGGGACCTCTGCTGCCCTGCCTGCAGGTTGGGCGATGGAGGGTTAAATGCGGCACAGGGATGCGAACACCGGTGTCCTCCCGGCTGCATCTGGGGCGCCCGAATAATTCCCTGACATATTTGCATAATGTTTCTTATTTCAGTGTCAGGCAGTAAATAATACAGAGCTGTAAATAGCTAGGATGCTGTAGGGGAGCCGGGAGTTATAAATTGCTGATGCAATAAGCCATCGTGCTATCTTAAAGAAGGGAATTAAAATATATAAATGAATAAGCAAACAGAGCAGGCCTGGTTTGGTTTGGTTTTTTCCTTTTTTCCCCGATGGCTACAGGATCCATCAGATCACGGAGGAAAGGAGTCTGCAAGGGGTCAGCCCTGCACATGGATGCTGCCTGCTGAGAGCGAGGGTTTCTTTGTCCCATCCGGTGAGTTGCCTCTTGCCCTTTTTATGGTATTTGTCACTTAAAAGCAAAATAGATTACTAGCTAACCCCCTGACTGCCCTTCGCATCGGCTGTTGTAGCAAAGTGCCTTCTCCCCAGAGTTTTCGCTTGGTCTGAAGTTGGATGAATTCTGCAGAATTATGTACGGAGGGGACAATCAGCATCCCCCGCCTGGGACACCCGCTGTGCTGTAGGATGGTTGCGGGTGCGATGCTCCTCTCTGCTGCGCCAACAGGATGGAAGGTGTCTGGGCTGCCCTTCAAGGTTCCGAGGAAATCGCAAAATTTAAGAAGTGGCTCTTCTTTTTTTTTTTTTTTTTTTTTTTTTTGCAGAGGCAGATGCCACCGGTCCATGGTCCCCAGCTTTGGGTGCCCAGGGTCCCGTCCTGGCTGTGCAGCATCTCCTCCTGCAATGAGGATGCACCAGCCTTGCTGAAGCAAGAGCAGCCCTTCAGGCACTAACCAGGCAGCTCAAACAGGTACAAAACAGCTCTCAAGGAGCCTCAGAAAATTAGGATTCATAGTAAAAGCGGGTTGGAGCTGAAATGGCCCCTCTGTGCCCGCATCCGAGCCCAGGAGAAAGTCCCCAGCTGTCCTCCTCCAGCCCTGCCTGGCATCCCTGCAGGTGAAGGACACGTTTTGGCATCTGCCCGGGATGTTAGGTACAGATCTCTGGGGCCTGGCAATTGTTTCAGTAATTTGGCTTGCTGTTCGTAACGCAATTAGTCATTGGAGTAACGTTTGCAGTGCCTGATGTCACCGCCGTTGCCATGGCGATGGGCAGATTCCCGAAGCAGGCAGGAGGACTGTGCGTGCCTGTGTGTGCGCACACGTGGGGAGCCGTGGCACAGGGACCATGGGAGAGCTACCAGCCCCGGGCCAGAGCCCCGGCAGTGTCTGAGCCATCGCACCAGCAGCTCCCGCCCTGCTGGTGCTTTAACCCTTGTGCCCCGACACTTGCCAGTGCACTGCTTTTCCACAGGGCATTGCAGCTTGGAGGTGGCATTCCCGCTCCATCCCGGGTGATGCTGTCCCTGGAGAAGCTGCGAGTCCCTCTGCTTGTTGGCCCGGAGGTGGTGGCACGGGGCCATCCCGAAGCAGAATGGTCCCGGTCCCTTCGGTCCCCTGCCCCTTGCTGACTGCTGAATGTTGCATGGGAAAATTGTGGCAGGGGAGGGAATAAACCCGGAGCGGTGACATTTCCCACGGGAGTGTTTCCCAGGTGCGAACATCTGCAGGAGGGACGCCCCGTGCTCTGCAGCGGCAGTCTGAGAGCAGAGGGAAGTGACAAGCTGCTTATCAATGACAAATGTCATTAGAAATGATGTGAGATACAAGGTCAGGTGAATTATGGCCCCACCTGTATCATATTTAAGTGTGCCAGCTTTGTAAGGCTATTTATTCTACTTTTCACCCAAAGTGCTAGGTTAGCAGAGAACTGACACCTCCCTGTCCCGAGCTTGCAAGACTCCAGGTGTCGCCCAGGAGACACCAGCTCCTGCTGGGACGGGAGCAGAGCCAGGCTGAGCCTCAAGCTGCAGAAACAGCAGCAAAAGCTCCAGGTGAGGAGCCGAGGGCGAGCAAAGGAGCGTGGCTGCATCCCTGCTTCGCAGAGAAGAGCCGCCTGGCCTCTCTCTTTCCTAGGGACCTCTTTCCAGCCTGGTTGTAGAATCATAGAACGGTTCGGGTTGGAAGGGACCTTAAAGATCACCCAGTTCCACCCCCTGCCCTGGGCAGGGACACCTCCCACCAGACCAGGCTGCTCAAAGCCCCATCCAGCCTGGCCTTGAACACCTCCAGGGATGGGGCAGCCACAGCTTCTCTGGGCAACCTCTTCCAGTGCCTCACCACCCTCACAGGAAAGAATTTCTTCCTGATATCCAATCTAAATCTCCCCTCTTTCAGTTTAAAACCGTTACCCCTCGTCCTACCATGGTCAGTTCCTGTTCCCCGGTTCCCAGCCTGCGTTAGGGATTCGGGAAACCCATTGGAGCCCGTTTGCATCCCAGCAAGTTGTGATGGGCAGGGCGGCCACTTTTTTCACCCGCCTGAGCAGCGAGATCTAATCCATGTTGAGGGCAAACGTAGCGAGCTGGTGGAGAGCGTCTGTCGGGGAGGTAGAATGAAGGTGGGGGGGCGGAGCGTAATGCAATTGCTTCGTTTGAAGCAATTAGAGCGGAGCAAAACCATGTTTTTCTAAAGGGGCTCGGTATCGGTAAGTGATGCACGGCTGTTTTTTTGTAAGCGCAGAGTCGAAAAGCAATTTTCCCATGCGTTAGGGGCAGCGCAAAGGTCTAACTCGTTTGCGGCGGGGGCCGCGGTGGGAATTTTGGGTCTGCATTGGAATGAGCGGCTCTAGTTTCCTGGTGAATTTAGAAACAGGCTATGGGTGGTGGCTGGTGGGGGGCAGCGGGCAGCTCCCAGTGATTGCCAGGCTCTCGATGACACTTGACACAGCTCGGGTCACAGCGATCCTGCCTTGGCAGCATTTCTGCTGGCGGGTTTTTGGACCGTCCTGTCCTCCTGGGGCATCTTCTTGCCTGGAAAACTGCTGCCAGGGAAGGATGGAAGGGGGACACTGGTGCCCACCGGGGATGCAGCATGAGATGCTGAGGGATGTCACTGGGTGGTACTTAAGTCAGCTCTTGGGAGAAAGGTTGTAAAGAAAGCTGGAAGTTAATCCCATTAATCCAGCCTCGGGATCAAGGCTAGGAGAAGGCAGCATGAATTCAATCCGCGGATCAGGAGATAGCAGCAAGAACAAAACGGCATGGAAGCGCTGCTGTTTCTTCTGGCTCTTTAGAGATGGGGCCAAGGCAACTGATATCCCAGCCGAGGAAACTGCTACCCCAGCGGAGGCCTTTTTCCTGGCAAAGATTAAGTGCAGGAGTCAGAGAGGATTTAAGCTGTGCCGAAAAGCGCCCGATAGCCCAAGGTGGTTTTATACCTGGAGAGAAGAGAAGAAGAATAAAAATGAGGAACAAGGTAATTAATGCTAAAAAATGGGCTGAAAGGCTGAGCCGATCATTTGCGTGGGAATGGTTTGTACCCAGTAAGGTCACAGACATGACCAGCTGCCCAGAAAGCCACCACCGCCCCCCCGAGGCATGACGGTGGGAGCTGCACCCCTAAATCCATGCTGGGGGGCAGACATGTGATGGAGACCCAGCCTTGGAGAGCTGTGGCCGGCAGCTTGGTGGCCTTGTCTGGTGGGGCTGAGCCACACGGTGGTGGCTGCCCTTTCCCAAGTGCGCGCAGAATTATTTGGCGAGGGGCGTTGGGGTTTGCAGGCAATGGAGGGCTGGGTAAGCAGGTGGAGGGAGGTCATCCTCCCCCTCTACTCTGCCCTGTGAGGCCACATCTGGAGTGCTGGGTCCAGTTCTGGGCTCCCCAGTTCAAGAAGGACAGGGAACTGCTGGAGACGGGACAGCAAAGGGCTACCAAGATGACAAGGGGACTGGAACACCTCTCTCATGAAGAAAGGCTGAGGGATTTGGGTCTTTTCAGTCTGGAAAAAAGACGACCGAGGGGGGATCTTATCAACGCTTATCAATACTGAAAGGGTGGGTGTCAGGAGGATGGGGCCAGGCTCTTCTCAGTGGTGCCCAGGGACAGGACAAGGGGTAACGGGCACAAACTTGACCATAGGAAGTTCCATCTCAACGTGAGGAGGAACTTCTTTCCTTTGAGGGTGGCAGAGCCCTGGCACAGGCTGCCCAGAGAGGTGGTGGAGTCTCCGTCTCTGGAGACATTCCAAACCCGCCTGGACGCGTTCCTGTGCCACCTGCTCTGGGTGACCCTGCTCTGGCAGGGGCTTGGACGAGATGATCTCCAGAGGTCCCTTCCAACCCCCGCCATTCTGTGAGTCTGTGATTCTGTAAGGAGCTCACCGTGCACAAATCAGGCTTCTCCGTGGTGAAAACCAGAGGTGAATTTCTGGCGAGCATCAGGGAGGCCATCACAGAGCGAGACCATTAGGTAGGAAAGAAAATGGGAAGCAAAGTGCTTCTTTTTTGGGGGCCTTTTCTGTGGGCACCCTGTGTGGGACAAGGGCTTAGACTGACAGCACGAGAGGCTTCGCGTCTCTAGGACGGCCGCGTCTTGTGCTATTTATGCAACCTCTCTTGCTCTCATCCCGGAGCGCCTACGCCGACAGTGCAGCTTTAAAAGTCACAGGCTGTGAGATTAATTGGCCTGTCAATTCTTTTTCCAGCAAATGAACTATCCAGAGAGTCTTTTCCAAGGTCCTCTTGTCAGTGGGCAGAAATGTCATTTCAATATTTGGGGAGAAATATAGACGGGACCTGTGTGAAACAGAATTTATATCTTTCTTGCTCTGTTTTAAAGCCAAAGCTAATTGGAGCAAGCCGTATTGGCCAAGGAGCCAATTTGATTGGTTTGAGTTACTCCATAGCTGCAGGGTGAGCTGAGCCATCGATGCAAGAGTTTTCCTGTGGAATGAGGGAAAGAGACAAGAACTCTTCGAGACCGAAGGAGGAGTGGGCTCTCTGGTGTCTAATATACTTTAAACTCAAGTCAAAATTTTTCTCAGTAGTGGAGTGCGAATACACCAGCCAACCCTTTCTTAACGCCTGCTTTCGTGAGCCTGCTGTTGTGTCCCCCCCAACGAAAAGTGCTCGCTGCTCACCTAGGACCTTGTCAGTGTTTGGGGGTGAGTGGCCTGGTGGGGCTTTGTGCTGAAAGGGGGGGCTTTGGCTCCCCTCCCTTCCCATCACCGCCAGAGCATAGAATCACAGAATGGTTCAGGTTGGAAGGGACCTTAAAGATCACCTTATTCCACCCCCCTGCCCTGGGCAGGGACACCTCCCACCAGACCAGGCTGCTCAAAGCCCCATCCAGCCTGGCCTTGAACACCTCCAGGGATGGGGCAGCCACAGCTTCTCTGGGCAACCTCTTCCAGTGCCTCACCACCCTCACAGGAAAGAATTTCTTCCCAATACCTAATCTAAATCTCCCCTCTTTCAGTGTAAAACTGCTGCCCCTTGTCCTATCACTACGCTCCCTGATCCAGAGTCCCTCCCCATCCTTCCTGTAGCCCCCTTCAGGTACTGGAAGGGCCTCTAAGGTCTCCCCAGAGCCTTCTCTTCTCCAGGCTGAACACCCCCAACTCTCTCAGCCTGTCCTCACAGCAGAGGGGCTCCAGCCTTCTGAGCATCTTCGTGACCTCCTCTGGACCCGCTCCAACAGGTCCATGTCCTTCTTATGTTGGGAGTCCAAGAGCTGGACGCAGTACTCCAGGTGGGGTCTCACCAGAGCGGAGTAGAGGGGCAGAATCACCTCCCTCGCCCTGCTGGCCACGCTTCTTTTGATGCAGCCCAGCATGTGGTTGGCTTTCTGGGCTGCAAGCACACATTGCCAGCTCATGTTGAGCTTCTCATCCACCATCATTCACCCGCAAGTCCCTCTCGTCAGGGCTGCTCTCAATCCATTCTCCGCCCAGCCTGTATTTGTGCCTGGGATTGCCATGACGCAGGTGCAGGACCTTGCACTTGGCCTGGTTGAACGTCATGAGGTTTCCCACAGGCCCACCTCTCAAGCCTGTCCAGGTCCTCTGGATGGCATCCCTCCATCAGTACCTGAGCCCGGCAGTCAGCATGGCCCGTCACGTTCAGTCTGTTAATAGCTAACTAGAAATTAAGCTTTATGAGCCTAAATGCAGTTGCGTTTTTCAACAGCCCACTAACCTTTTCCTCTTGAATCTTTGCTTATGTCTTAAAAATCCACTTTCGGTATAAGACTGTCAGATTTAATCCTTTTTAAATATCCTTTTCCCCGGTGAGGCAGCAAGATTTCCCAGGCAGCCCTGAAACTTGCAGATAAGATTTTACTGGAATAAGACATCCGGATGAAATGAAGTCTCTATTTAAAGCAGCCTTTTGGGGGGTATCCCACTTTGTCCGTGTTTGTCTACAACTTTTAAGCATCTGTTTTCTAACAGGACAGCTCATTTAAAGTTGGCTGGACAAAAATTAAAGCTCTTTCTGCTTTGCAGCTGAGAGTCCTGAACCCTGGTGCTAAGGTGGGCTGGGAAGCCCCTGGGTCTCTCGGCCATCCATCCCCGTGGGGAGGCTTCGTGCCCGTCACACAGCTCCAGAGGGCTCTGCTGGCATCCCCTGGGCTTTTCCTTGCTGATGAAGACCACAAGGAGCCAGAGGAAGGGACTTACAGCCCAGTTGTACCAGCAGCCTCTGTTGGTGAATGAGCCCGTGCTGGTCACCATCATCTCCTTCCCCAGCCCCACCAGGTGAGCCACGCCGGTCCCCCTTTTTTATCGCCATGAAACGCATCCCCTTACTACGAAAGTCTGGAGTGTGCGTTAATCCCGAGCTCTAGGACTGATAATTGCTCTGAGCATCACTAGGCACGTTGGAGGGACCACACGTGGCACGATGGGGCGGCTGGGTGAAGCCACTGTCAGCAGCACAAGAAGGGGAGCAGCCCGGGCAGGCAAGGCTGGTCTGCGCTAATTAGAGAGAGCAGAGCACCGTACACTGACAGGCTTTTCCCTCTCACCTGCGCACCCCCGTACGCCCTGCAGAGGGGCTCCAGCCCTGGGCTGGGGCCAGGACTGCTGTGGTGACAGGGAGGGGGACAAGCCGGTGGGGTGGGGGGACATCTGTGTCCTGCATGGGCTCAGGTGACGGGGCCGTGACAGCAGAAAACCAGGCAGAGGCAGCCAGCCGCAAACGGCTCTCGCAGTCGGTGGAACTGCGAGCTGGGGGGGGTGGGTATTTTTCAAGGATGAAAAGGTTTGCTTTTGTGTGGGGCTTTTTTTGTTTTTATTTTTGTTTGGGTTTTTTTTAATGAATTTTATGGCCAATTAAGCGTGTAACCGCCTGCTTCTGGTTCACTAAAAATAGCCGTAAACGCAACGCTTAAACAAGCGGCGAGCAGGTATGCGGGCGTATTTCAGGGACGGCATCGCCATTTAGGGATGCAGACCGCGGTTAAATTAAAAGCTTAATGGCTGCGATTAAACTTCCAGCAGGAACGATTTCCTTGCTGAGCTTTAACCCGGCAGCAAACTCTGCGGTGCCAGCATTTCCATAGCAGCCAGGAGGTACAAAGGCAAAGCCCAGCACGAGCCCGGCTCGTTGCCAGAGGGTCAACCTCTTGCCTCTTGGCCAGTTGATGGGATTAAACAAAGACCCTTGGCAGCTATTCCAGCCGGCATTTCTGGTGCCTCTCAGGGCTTGCTCGGATACTTTTCTCTGCAGAAAGGGTGCCAGTCAGGTATGGGTGGCAGGGTTGCCGCATTGCCAAAGGTCTTTTGCAACCTGCATTTCTGGGGTTGGAAGAAACAGAGACCTCCCAGTGGTGTCTCCTTTAACTCAGCAGCGAGTGGTTTATCCCAATTAGTCCTCATCCCTAGGGAACACAAGAAATAGGCTCTCTGGAACGATTAGTGTGAGACGCCAAGGTTTATTTAACAAACCACACTCACCCACAGAGATGGAAACCTTCCGGGGTGTTGCATGGGGAGCTGCAGCAAGGCCCCACAGCACCCCACGGCCCCGCAAGACAAAGTCCTAGTGAGCGGGAGGTTGACATTTTGACTCTTATTTCATATTTCAGCCCCCCTCGGCAGGTTGGTGCTGCCCCATTCAACATGGGGAGAAGTTCAGACGTGCCTCCAGGTGACGGCGGCTGAGGGATGCCCAACGGGGGGGAGAAGCCAGTCTCAGGTGTCCATGCCCGGTCCTGGTCCTTGCTCTTGCAGGATGCATCTTCTTTGCACAGAGAGCTTGCTCTGTTGAGTTTGGGGACAATCAGGATGCGTTTTCACCATCACCTGGGTTTGGCCTGTCCTGGGCCAAGGTTTGACTCAGACCACGCCATGGTGTTCAGCCCCCAGGTATGGCCACACAACTGGGGACCAGGGGACATGTTTCGGTGGGGTAGCGAGACCTCAGCTGCAGCCACCCCTGCAGCACGAGGACGAGCCAGCAGGGCGCAAAAGCCAAGCAGCTGTGTCAACCCCCTCTCAGGCTGAAGCCAACTCTCTATATTCAGTGGGAAGACAAAAAAAAAAAAAAAAGGGAAAAAAAAAAAAAGGAGGATCCAGCTAATCAGGCAGGAGCAAACCTCTTTTTTGGCCTCGGTACCGGACCCCACAGGTCCCATGGGACAGTCACTGAGAATATCTTTGCTCAGCCAGGCAGGCATGGGGATGTCCTGGGGGAGCAGGACAGCTGGTGAGTCTCGGATTACACCAGCTGGTTTTGGGTAGAGGAACACAGCAAAGGAAGCGAAAGCCATTTTTCTGCTCCCCTTTAAAAAAACAGGGCCGCTGACAGTGAGCTCGGCTGTAAAGCACTTTGCTGTCCAAGGATGAAAATTGCTAGATGAAAGCTTTGTATATTATTTTTGCCTCAAGTACGACTGCTATCATTTAAAATGATCTTTAGTGCCCGCTTTTGACATCTTCTTTTCAGCCTCGCAGACTTATTTTCATTGGCCGGAAGAGTAAATCTGGCCATTTCTGAGACAAAACAATTTTTTGTGGTAGAAATTGCGGCGAGGTCAAAATTAAGGCTAATACGATATTGTTTGCAACCCTTAGACGGAAATGGCGTTCAGATGAAAACAAACATAACGAGGGGCCAAGAAAACAGCCAGAAAGTTACAGCACCAAACCGCTGTATTTTTTTCATTTACAGCAGCAGCGCTCCCTTTGAGCTGGCCATAAATTTAGAAGTCTTTAAGAAGAGGAAGGGAGAACAAGTCAAAGAAAAAAATAAAAGGATCAACCGAAACAAGGGAATGAAAAGCAGGAGATAATTACACCTTCATCGCCATGGCACTGGCAGGGTTTGGGAAACGAACGCCACTCGTTAGCTCCTTGGGATCAAAATGGCGAGATCTAAACCAAAAGTGAAACATGACGGAGTCGTTTCGGGCCGATTGACAAAGCCGGCAACCCAAGAGATGACCCCGCCGCAATTAGGAGGTGATGTCCTCAGCCCTGCCTGGAAGAGCGCTCCGGGGAGAGGTGACAGATCTGCTTTTTGATGCTTAGCTGAACCTGAAAAAAAAAAAAAAAAAAAAAAAATCAGGGCAGAGGGTTTCCGTGGTGCTTTCTTCCAGAAAGCTTCCATGGGCGAAAGGGCAGTGAAATATTGAGCAGTCACTTTCCAGAGCAGTGGCTTCCCTCGGACGAGCATCATCCCTGCCTGGAGGAGGGTGGGCCAGCAGCGATGCTCCTGAAGCAGCCATGGGCTGCTTCAGGAGCATCGCTGCTGGCCCACCCTCCTCCAGGCAGGGATGCTGCTGCTCAGCTGAACCAGCTGGGCTTTCCCCAGGGCACTTTGTCTCTGTAGACCCGAGAGCCTTCTTCATTTACCCCTTGAAGCAGAAGTTGAGCTCAGGTCCAGCGAGTCAACGTCAAGGCCATAAGCTGGTGCCTGAGAGCCCGCACGCCGAGGCTGGGGTGGACTGGGGAGCGCTGGGCACACGGCTGCTGTCGCCACCACCGCGTGTGTCCCCCCCGCCCCCGGGAGAACAGCCCTGCAAAAGCCGTGGGGAGCAGAGGGAAGGAGGGTGGTGGCATCACCATGGCTTGGTCCCCATCCATCCCTGTATGGTGTCAGACCTACAGTTTCCATCCGTTTTCAGCCAGGGGAAGGCGGCGCCGGTCTGGTTCAGCTGCTAAACATGGAATCGCCTGGTAGGTCAGCCAATTTTAAAATACGCCTCTTTAGTGCGAATAGAAAAGCGAGCATCCGTCATCTTCAGCCGGTATAAACGCAAGCCCTCCTTCTTTCAATCATTCCCGCCTGCCCCTTCCCCATTGCGAGCCTTTCCTGCCCGCAGGAGGATCCGCTTTCTCTTTTCTAACTCCCTTTAAATTCTCCTCCTTGAAATAGCAGCGTCTGTACCAACACTGAAAACCTTCTTATTACTTTGCTTCTCGCCCCAATTCCCGGTGCTTCTCGGACACCTTTCCCTTCCTTGTTTGCCAATTATTGTTTTCTTATTTTTAAGAACCGCCAGGCTAAACTTCTGGCAAAATTTTTCCTTCCCTGTTTCTTAAACACTTCCTAAAGAGCTCTTTAACTTTCCCTTCGCAATTGTTTAATTATTATTTTTTCCGCCCAGTCGGTTTTGCTGGTAATTTCCCCTGATTTATGTTAGCCCTTTTGAAACCCGGTAGCTGTATTACTGGCTGGGGCTGTAATCAGCTCGTGGTCACTACTCCCTAAGCAATTACCACTTCTTCAGCAATTAAATCATTGCGGCAACACGGCATCCTCTTGCTGCCAGGCTTCACAGTATCTCTATCGGGAAATGGCCATGTGAACCCTTGGAAAACTCACCGTGGTCACCCCCATCCGTGGTGGAGGGAGGTTTCCCCACAGCATCACCCCGCGGGAGGGAGGATGCTGGGACCCGGTCCCCATTTCTGCTTTAACTCAGCAGACCTTTTTTTTTTCCTTCTTTCTTTTTATTTGCCAAAAAAAAAAGAAATAAGAAAAAAAAAATCCTAAATTGCCTGATGATGCCACGTGAATGGATTTTTTTTTTTTTTTCTTTTTTTTTAACAACAACCTTCTCCCGGGGTGCCCCCAGCAGATAGTCCTTGAGGCTTTCAGGCACATTTAATGCCAATTGTGTCTTGTCACGGCACAAGGCAGTAACACAGCGAGGACAGGAAATACTTCCCGGCTGCTGTATAATTCTCCTACCACTATAAAACAAGCGGACGGGCCCTGTTTGCCCTTTTACCCTGGATCAGCTGCAATCCCCGACATCGGCTCCTGCCCTGATACGGCACAGAATGGCTGTTAAGTATTTTTCCTGCAAGAAGAGCGATTTATAGCTCAGGGATTTAGTGACATCTTTGTTCTTGTTAAATCATCTCTTTCTCACCTAAAGGTGTAGGACTTGGTGTCTTTCTGACAAGGAAAAAAAAATAATTTGCTTTTTGTCTTTCTTTATTCCACTGACATCTTACAAGGCCCTTTATTTCTGTGGCATCTTCAGCACAGACTTCTGTGCTGAGCAGCCCGGGGAGGACCTGCTCCTCGGAGCCGAGGGGGACACAAAGTCTGGTCCCTTCAGCCCAGTTTTCCCCGCCGACATGCTCAGACCCCTTCAAGGCTGGGGATGGCAGGGGAAGGACCCAAATTACCTTGGGGTTTTTGTTTGTTTGTTTGTTTGTTTGTTTGTTTTTTTACAGCATTTCTTCTTTCACGATGGCTGCCGTGGCCGGATCCACCAGCTCAGGTCGGAACACGCGGCAGCGTTGGGACATGGCTGGGAGGGCTGGGGTTCACCTGCAGCCAAGCTCAAGAGGTGAAGTAAAGCCTCACTGTCCCGACTCTGCTTTGGGCAAACCCCTGGGCAGAAGAAATCCTCCCTTTATAGCTAAAGACAGCCTCAGCCAGCCCTGGGGATGCTCCCCTGACAGGTAACGAGCTGAGCCTGTCTCCAGCCTCTGCAGCCCTCACCTGCAAAACCCAAAAAATTAAAATATAGCCTGCTTTGCCTTCTGTCTCAATTGCAATTGACCTTTAGTGCCAAGAACCATATAAATCTGTATTTATTTTTTTTCTGCCTTGTCCTCGTACCAGCCCCAGACCAGAGGGTTTTAGCCCCAACCCTTTGCCCTGGTTCCCCTTGTCCTGCCACCTGTATGTGCCCCTGTGGAGGGCTCACGGTGGCCCTGCGAGAGCGTAGAGGGGTTACTGCTGCTTCCCTCTGCGCTGTGACGGCCGGCAGGATCACCGTCATATTTCACACGCAGCTCAGTCTGTATTTGCCGGGTTTCGCGCTATATATTTTCATTACTGGAAAGAGCTGAGGGCTAAGGACACTTAAACTGTAATAAATACATAAATTGTTGCTGAAGACTCCCGAACACCGTGATGGAGGCCTGGGGAAGACACAATTACCTTACAGTGTAATTGAGGCCCTCGGAGAGGTCACTTTATTTCCATAGCCCTTAATTTTTTATGAAGAATGGTTCCTAATATGTGCCTGACAAAGATGCTCGTATAGTGTTGCTAAGTGAGAATATGAGAAAAGGGAGGGAATGCGATTACGGGGCTGCAGAGTGACAGGACATCTTTCACCGCACCGCTGCTGATGCCCCCTTCCCCCGTGCCAAACACACACTGGGGACAAAATTGGGGGAGGGGGAGCAGGCTGGCTGTGGGGAGCTGGATTTCTCCCCCCGCCGCGCAAAAGGATCCTGGCAGCGTGACCGAACCTTGTATGGCCAACTTTGGGGACCCTAACTCTTCCCTGCTGGCCTGGTGGGGCTGTGAGGAGGAGCGGGTGGACCCATGGCATTGGGCAGGTGCCCCACGGGGGACACCAGCGGGCGGTGGGTGCCCCTGGGGTGGTGGTGGGGAGGCAGCCTGGCAGAGCCAGCTCCTGGCGGCGGCATATGCTGTCCCAGAGGGTCCCTTCAAACCTTCCAAACTACTAATTACTACAACCTGGAATGCATTTATTGCTAATTTGTGAGCGGGGAGAGAGGGAGGGGAAGAGGACAAGCGAGTGAGTGACAGCCCAGCATGGGGGAGGGCGAACATGTATTGCCCCAGGCTTGCGGACAAACGCGGTGTTGCCCCACGGAGCCAAGCAATGGCACCTTACGTTTTGGTGGGGGCAAAGGCGCTGGCAGGGGTTTGCGCCCCTGGAGGGGGACACACGGTGCTGTGGGGACTCCATGCCCAGCTCAACTCCGCGGGCACCGGGGGGAAACCTCGTCCCTTGCACCTTCAGAAGCTGCTTTTGCGGTGGCGCCTGATCTGCTGCATACACTCTTTGCGACCACAAGTTATTTGGCTTTGAAATGGAGCTGGGCATCCGGATGGAAGGGGCTGCCAGCTCAATTTTCAGAAATTTATTGTCCCCAATGAATTATATGGCCCGCTTTGGTTGCAGGCTTTTATCTTCGCCTGCTCCTCGTTTGGCTGTAAATCTCTGTCTGGGAGTTTTGACTCGTGGGGTACCATATAATTTGGTTCTGTGCATTCATTAGCGCTTTCTGATATCACAGTAAAACCTTTTTTTTTTCTTTTTTTTTTTTTTTTGTGTAAAAAAGTGGCTATTCATTTTTCCGCAGTAAGTGCAAAAGACAACCAACGTTACCCATAAAAATAGCAGTTTATTTCAGCAGCGAGCGTCTCCGTGGGAAGCAAAAGCATCGTTGCCAGGCCAGCTGCTCGCCGTGGTTAGAAAGCGGCCTCTTACAAGGGAAAAGCAAAGTCCTGAGCGGGTGCTGCTCTGTCCCTGTGCAAAGGGGATGGCTGGTGTCGGCTCTGAGAGCACCCTTGTGACCCCCATCCCTGGGGACCCTGGTGGCCCGAGGCCGAGCGGGAGCAGGAGCAGCGGCACGTCGGGAAGCGGCAGCGCAGGAGCCGAGCTCTTCTCAAACCAGCGCGAAAGGACATCTTTTGTTTGTTCTTCCTCTCCTCAGCCTGAATAAACACAATACGGTGTGTCTTCAGGCTTTTCTTCGCACTGTTTGTTGTCATTTCCTCCCCCCCCCCCGCCCCACGCCATAACAAGTGCTTTCCATTTTATCCCCGCTAATAAATGACAGACTCTATTACTGGGCTCATTAGGGGGGCAACTGGCTGATATTCTCCGGCATGGACCGACGCCGCGCTCCTCCTTCAGCGGCACTGTTGGATGCTGCCGGCGCAGGGTCCCGGCGGCTCCCGGGATGCGGGCAGCCCCTCTGCTCCCCAGCCGCAATTAGGCATTCAGAGGAGGTTCATATCGGAGGATGTAATTCCATTCCCACACGTTCCCTGGAGAAATGAGAGTTAAACAATGAAAAGATTGATTTTCCAATGAATGCCAATTTGTTTTCTAACCAGAATATCAAATTACAGAGGGCTGGGAGGAGGGGAGCATGGCACAGTGCAAGAGGGGACTTGTTTTAAATGGGCAAACAATTAATTCCCAGCTTCATTACAACGATTGTAAGCAAGGGTACATGAAACAGTAAATGCATTTAATTTGGAGCCTAGCATTTCCCCTGATGAGATCAGGAGCTTCAATATGCTCTCGCCATCGGTGAAGCTTCCCTTCCCCTGCAAAATTTAATTACCTCTTCATTACTTCAGGAAATTGATGTGAGGCTGACAGGAGGCTGGAAACTTCACACGACGCTCCCCGGATCACTTTCCCCCACCCTGCTCCACGGGGCTGGATGGGACGTGGCAGCCCCCCGGGCTTGTCTCCCTGTCTGCAGGGAGAAGTGTACCCTCGTGTTCGTGGCAGCTTCGTGGGGATGGAGACCTTGGCATGGACCAGGGCTGGATGTCCCAGGCTGCTGGCTCCCTGGCTTACCTTGACGTGGTGTCTGGCAGTGCACGGGATGGGGGTCCTGGGGGTAACGGCAGAAGCTGGAGCACAGGACAGGGACCCTACACAGATGCTACCCTGCAAATGGGCACGGGGAAGGTGGTGCCCATCCTGGAGCTGCTCTCTGCTCCACGAGAGCAGCTCGGTGTCTCTTGCTGCAGCTCCTGAGGACGCCGGTCACCTGCGTCACTGCTTGGGAGAAGCTCTTCACGGCTTGTGGGCCTGGGAGAAATCAGCAGGATCGGGGCAGAATAAAGAAATTCATCCAGGCAAATCCAAGTGACTTTCCAGGTAATTACCTAAGGATATTAGGAAAACTTTTTGCACTGAAAGGGTTATTAAGCATTGGAACAGGCTGCCCAGGGAAGTGGTTGAGGCACCATCCCTGGAGGTATTTAAAAGCCGGGCAGACACAGTGCTTAGAGATATGGTTTAGTGATGGGTTTTGTCAGATTTAGGTTGATGATTGGACTTGATGATGTGAAAGGATTCTGTGATTCTATGACATGGCTGCCCCATCCCTGGAGGTGTTCAAGGCCAGGCTGGATGGGGCGTTGAGCAGCCTGGTGTAGTAGGAGGTGTCCCGGCCCAGGGCAGGGGGTTGGAACTAGATGATCTTCTAACCTGAACCATTCTATGATTCTATGACTAACTGAGAGGAGAAGAGCAGATATAACCCCACAGTCTCCAGGAGAAGCTTTTTTCTTCCCATGCTGCTCTCCTCTCCTGAGTCCTTGCACATCTCACGTGTCGCGAGGTCAGGTACGACCGTGGCAGGTTTGGACCTGGCTGATAAGACGGGCTCAGAGGGCGATGCTGAGCGGGGATGCCAGCATCATGGTGGCACCAGCCACCCCCAGACACAAAACCCTGCCGATGGCTGGTAAGGATCCAGCTGCCGGGGACTGCTCCCCAGCAGGGAGAACCCAGGTCCTGCTCCCAAAGCTGGCAGCACCCCACGGGGACACACCGACCCCCTGGCACCAGTCAGCAGGAGCCGGTTTCGTCCCAGCAAGGGTAAGGAGAGCGGGGTCCCCATGCTGGGGTGCTGATTAATGGTTTTCAGGGGTGGGCAAAGTGCAGGCAGCTCTGCCATGCCCTCCCTACAAAACCCCGGCACCGCCCCCAGCGCTCCTGAGGTGCTTTCCCTGCAAACCCAGCTCCAAACAGAGCTGTCAGCAGTGCCCGTGCGATAACAGATTTCCTCGGCGGTACCGGTAAACAAGTGCCTTGGAAACTGAAAAACACAGTTGTAGCTGTCTCCTGCTCTCCTAAGGAGAATGGAGCATGGCCCCCCCATCGCCAAACTCCCCCATTCCAACCCGCCCAGCCGCTTTTTCCGAAAAGTCCCCAGACAGCTCAATCCGCTGGTGAAAATGCAGGCGTGATGTGGCCCTGGATGGGGCCGATGGCTGGAATCCTCCCCCTGGGTCCTCCCATGCTCCCCAGCAGGGACCAGCACGCGTGGCACACCTCAGCCCGGCTCGCCGTTACCTGCCCACGTCTTTTAAGACAGATGATGTGTTTTTATGGGCTGCCATAAAAGTGCAACGAAACTCCCACAAATCAGGCAAAACTGCCACTTCCCCGGAACGATCCTTTCTTCTCTCCACAGCGGGGACCTGCGCGGGGGCCATTAGCAGCCCTCCGGGGAGATGCCGGCGATGCTGGGGAAGCTGCCAAAGCAAACAACCCACCACGGGGAGCCTCCTGGAGAGGTCCCAGCACGGTGGCTCTCCCAGCAGACGCAGTTTCCCGGGAATGACTAAGCACTGCCGGCAGCCTCGCTGCTCCGCAGGAGCACCCGGGCACTGGGAGACCCTTTGGACAAGGTTTGGTCTCCTACAAACTCATCCTTGTCCTGCAGACTGACCCTCTGGCTTCCAGACTACCCCTCCCATTAAAATATATTTTGGTTATGTAAAGTAAGAGGAAAAAAAGGCACAGTGATTTGGAGGGGGGGGGTTGGAAATTGCCTGGGCGCAGGGGCCAGGAGGGGGGAAGGGCTGTTGGGGGAAAGGGGATTTTCAAAATTATTTTGTTTTGCTGCAAAGCAAATGGTGAAATTGCAGACCTGCCTCCTGCAATGCTTGCCCTGGCTCCCCCCATCTTTGCTTTTATCTTCCGACCCCCACAGGCATGTCGAAACCCTCAAATCTGAGCCTAGCACGGTATATGATTCAGCAAGAATATCACGGCACCTTTTAGGTATGAAATTAATGGTGTGTAATTAGCATGGCGACAACGAGGAGTTATTTAATAATTCACCTCTTCTTATGAATTATTTGGTGTGTGCTTAACTTGGGGGCTGATTTAGCACAGAACACCCCCCAGGAGCTCTCTTGGGGCATCCTCCGGCTGCTGCTTGAGCTGGACCCTGCTCCCCCCGAGCTCCCTGAGGACCAGGGGGGCAGCACCGGGGAGCTCTGAGCTGCTTTTAGGGCTCCCCAAATGTCTCCCCAAACGCAAATCCTTTAAAACATGGGGGGAGGGGAAAAAATAATTAAATCTCATTTCAGTCAACATCACCGCCGCAAGAGACTTCTGCTTCTGTGGACGGAGCAGAGACCTGTCATCCGCTCGCCCGTGTTTATGGCTTGAGCCTCCATTTGCTCTTGTTAACTCTAAGTTACTAAATTTTACCAGGAAGGCAGTAAATCAGCCTCAGCCCTTCAAAGCACGGCACATTGTCTGCAGGCTGGGTTCGTTCTCACAGAGGGTCCGAGCTCAGCTCTTGGAATAAATGAGTTTTGGCGTAGCCAGGGAGCCATCTGTCCTGCCAAGCTCAAAACCCTGGGGGAAACGTGGCCCTAGAGATTCCCGGGTGCTGCCTGCCAATGCCAGCCATCATCTTGCTCGCAGCCTGGCCGCGGCACGTCTTCCCCGCCCAGCCTTCAAGGTGCCTGAGGCTCTACCAGCCACCAGCATCTCCTCTTCATCCCTATTCCTTTTGACACCAGCTTCCCGGTGAGATGCTGACACGAGCAGGCCCATCTCCGATTGTTTTTCTCGCTGTGGGTTTTTTTTTTTCACCTGGCCTGGTTAGAAACCCGTGTCAAGGCTCATCTTCTCTGAAGCAGAGCAGCTTCTCCTGCGGGGCTCGAGCGCAGCGTTAAAATCATCACCAATTACTGGCTCAGCAACACCAGGCCTATTTCTACGGCTGACCACATCCTCTCCCCGTCCCCCATTAGATAGTTGGCTCAAAAGAGTTTGCCTCCATCAGAAACCCTGAGCCTTGGGGTTGCCGCAGGCCACGGGCAATCACTGCTTTGCACACCCAGGTCTGGTGTCCCTTGCTGGAGGCCACCATGCCAGGCAGCAGAGGCAGGTATCCCTCACCCCACCTGCTTTTTCCCATTTTCACTGCGCACACAGAATTTCTGTGCAGGCTGAACCTCAGATTCAAGCTCTTGATGGTGGTCGGAGCCACTGAGACACCGAAGGCAAGTCACTGACACCCATTGATGGCCACCGTTTTGCTCCATCGGCATCACCATCCTCATCGCATTACCTGCCTCACTTCTAAGCGCTGCTTGTCTAGTTGGAGAGTTACGCCTTCCAGTTGAGTTTTTGGAGGATATTTGTAACGCTTGCTGGCTTCTTCCCTCCTCCCTGGCCCTGGCTCCATGATCATTTCTCCCCAACACTCTCTGTGGTGAGGGAAGGAGGCTGTGCCAGGGCGGTGCTGCTTGCACGTGCCTTAAGCCGCTTGGTTGCCACATGGCTCATCCTGATCTAGTTAAAGATGTCCCTGCTCACTGCAGGGGGTGGCACTAGATGGCCTTTACAGGTCCCTTCCAACCCAACACATTCCATGATTCTACGATTCTATGATCCTCAGCCAGCCCATGAAAACCTCAGCATCTCCAGCCCCTCCAGGACCTGGCTGCAGCTCCACAGAGGTGGCTGAAGCAGTTTCCATCCTCACATCCATCTCCCCCTACACACATCATCTGACTTCAGCCCTGCACGTAAATCCGATGTACTGAGGACTGACTCTGTCATGGTTTTGGAAGCTGCTCCCAGACCCTTCCCTCCTGCAGGACATTCCTCATCCCCGGCCTTTGCTGCTGCCGAAGTAGCGAGGGAGCGTGTCCATCACACTTGTACCTGCCTGAAGATCCAGCCTGGCAGAAGCAGCTCAATGCTTCAATCACAAATAACTTTAAATTCATAGCTTTTTTTTTTTTCCCTGTGCGTGTGTTATTCAGCAAAACCCCCACAGTTTTTCATTGCATAAGTCTATTGGCACAAAGCAATTGACACGCTTCAGCCTTTGCTCGGCCTGGCTGGACCCCGTGGAGGAGACAAGTTTGGAGCGTGGAAATGCTCTTCTGGCCGGCAGTGGGGTGGCCAGCACTGCACGGCGGATGCGTGCTGGGAATGCACAGCTCTGAAGTCCCCGTGATATCCTGAGCAGCTTCCGTCTCTCATACGGACGTGACTCACCTGCACAGCACACCAAAACCGGCTCAATCTGTTCCCGGGGTTCCCTCGTCCAGGTGTCTCTCCATTTTTGGAACTTTTACAGGGATTGCAGGGGGACCATTCACCTCCTGGCCTTGCAGAGAGAGATGCGTTGGACATTTACACCTGGATATCATTTCTGACCAATATATTTTCTTTTTCAGCTATGTTTTAATTAAATGAATTTTCCTTTCATTTTGTCTCCTTTGGCTGATCAAGAACAGCAGTGAAAATCGAGATAAACGCAAGAGGAAAAGGTCATTTGCAAAGAAATAATTTTATTTTTTCCCCTTCTTTCCCACTGGCAAGGACTCAAGCAACCACCCACAGGCTGGTTTCAATTTGAATTTCACCAAGTGCCAGTGAAGTGCCTCCTCCTCCCCCTGAAGCACTGCTTTTGCCGCTCCAGCCGGCGCCGGTGCGGCGCTAAGCACATCCCAAGGTGGGATGCTGCTTCGGGGTGAGGCACGTGGTCCCAGGCGGGCACCCCGGAGCCGCCACAGCAAACCTCAACTCTTGTTATATTTTGCTCCGTTATCTGATACAACACCCACACGTAGCACCTGTGAGTAATTCTCTAAATACCCACAGCCACATTGATTTTCAATATTCTGAAGTACGTCTCCTGTCCGTCTCTCTCCGAGGGAGAGCGGAGAGGAATGCGTCCCGCGAGAGTGAAGAGTGGCTAAATCCACTCTGAGGGCAATTAGCTCTTCTCCCCTGCTCGCCCTTTCTCAGCCCGCACTGCCGTACCATGACGGTTCTGCTCCCCTAATTTCTGCCCCGCCATCCCATTTCTTTCCTTCAGGGCTTCCTCCCAGCAGCATCCCTGCAAATGGCTCTCCAGGCAGGTGTGGCTCCTCGACAGCGTTAAGTTACAATAAGCTTTTCATAGCTAATAAATGGAGAAGGTTTTCTTTTCTTCCCCCTCCCTACCCCCCCGCCTTCTGAAAGCCTTTTCCTGTTGTTCCCTTCCTCCTGAATTTATGTCCCGGTGGCTGTAATAAATTGCAATGGAAATATTGCTCCGTATTTCCAGGAACTAATCAAGCGTGATTGTGCAGCAGCAAAAAGCCACGGCAGCTGCTCGGAGGAGTAAATCCCGAGGGAGGATGGAGCCGTGCTGCCCAGAGCCTGCCCCTGCCCGGCCGGGAGAGCGGGATGGATGGAGGGGGAAGGCCGTCTCGTCCTTCCCCCACCGGTGGGGATTGATGAAAACCAGCACTTTTAAAAGTGAAATTGAGAAATTGAGAAAAAAAAGGCTACCTCTCATTTCACAGAATCACAGAATGGCGGGGTTTGGAAGGGACCTCTGGAGATCATCCAGTCCAAGCCCCTGCCAGAGCAGGGTCACCCAGAGCAGGTGGCACAGGAACGCGTCCAGGCGGGTTTGGAATGTCTCCAGAGACGGAGACTCCACCACCTCTCTGGGCAGCCTGTGCCAGGGCTCTGCCACCCTCAAAGGTAAGAAGCTCCTCCTCACGTTGAGATGTTTTTTACCCATTTATTTGTTGGAGCTGGTTGCGGTTCAGGCTTGGCATAAGTAGGGGAAGTCGTCCCGTGGAGAGCCTCCCAGCAGAGTTTGCGAGCAGGGAGCTGCTAACATCAACACCGAGATAAAACGATGTGGGGAGTTATGTACATTGGTGTCAATCAAGTTTCCCTTTGGTGCTTCTCTCCCTGCAGGGGGGTGCAATAAATCACGTGCATTTTCTGAGTGCAGTCCCGTGCTGCCTGGCCTTGGAGGCAGAAGACGAAGCCGGAGCATCACTTCCCTGCAGCTGGAGTAAACCAGCAAATCCAGCCATGTCTGAGCCGACCCAAGGTCCTGTACAGCCGAAAAGAAGCTTTAAAATGTCCTGGGGAAGCAGCAGCGATTCGGCTCGCTGTGTCTAAATCCAGCATCATGTATTATGTATTTCTCACCAGAGTTTGCATGAGATCAGGGAGATCGCATCCATCAACAGCCCGCTCTTTGAGGAACGCTGCGGTGAAGCCTGAGCGCAGTGGCAACGGCTGGCGGCCGGGTTGGGGCAGGGCATGGCTTGAGGGCAGAAGGAGCAGAGGAAGAGGAGGAAGAGGAGAACCTACCCCAAAGCTCTGGGCCGTCCCCGCTGCGAATCCATTGCAGCCTGGACGCGGAGATGCTTCCCCGGGCTCAAGGCGCAGAGCTGCATCCCTGCGACTTCGCAATTCTTTATTTATACAATCTTCCCTATACACTCGTATTTACACACGCAAATAAAAGCGAGGCAGCGACCCACTGCTTTATGAAAAAAATCAGGCCCACTTTAACTGATTTCGTGCCTGCTAAGTACATTTCAGGATACAGACTTAGGACTGCTTCGCATCTCTCTCTTTGAGAAGTACAGCACTTTCCTGGGCCACAGCAAATTGTCTTCCCTCCAGCTTCCCCTTTGCCAGGGGGGAATGAATTTCACAGCTTTTTTTTTTTTTTTTTTTTTCCCTTTCTTCCCAGCTCGTTATTCTAAGCATTTCCCGTTAGGTGTCTGATTAGTGTTTCCCAGGCTGTGTTGTGCTAGAAGATCTGCTTCTGACGTGGGCTGCGGCAGGCAGAAGAGAAATCCATCGCGTTTCAGATTGAGATAACAGTTTAATCTGATCCACGCTTGGGAAAGAAAAATCTGCCAGGGAATGTCTGGGTCCCCAAAGGCAGTGTATGAGACAGAAGCGCTGCTGGCTCCTGTACTCATCCCTGCGGAGAGGTGACCCGTTCTCAAAAGAAAGCACTGGGAGGTCTTACTTGATGGCCATTTTTCAAGCTATCTTTAACCCTGCGATAAGCCCCCCCCGAGCCGGCTCTGTGACATGAAAGAAGACCGAAATCAAAGCTTTCCCTGTCTTTGCGGAGGACTTGATGCTTGACACAGAGAAACCCCTGGGCATTCACAAAGGCCGCAGGAGGAGCAGCAGGAGTGGCTTGTCCTCGAGAGGAAAATCAGCCTGTGGGTTGGGAGACCACGCATCGAAACAGGGGAAGGACTCACGCCCCCCCAATGCCACACCAACACTCCCTGCTTGTCATAAGCACTACACACCTACGACAGCCTTGAAACCTCCAAGTCAGATTCAATTTAAGGTGAGGTTAGCCTAGAGCAGCCAAAAGATCTGTTCATGGTTGTAGGCGAAAGTTTTTAAGCCTATTCTTTCTTTTTTTTTCTCCTACCGGCTGTAGTTATATAGAAAAACTAAACAAAAAAGAAGCAAGCAAAGTTTCTGATTAATCATTTTTTATGTTTAAGAAGAAACGCTTTAGTTCTGAGTTCTGAAAACAGAGACCTTCCGTGCTGGGCAAACAGAGTCACCCAGCAGCAATGGAGGGAATAATAAAGGGAGAGGAGCAGAGCCTGTTTTCTCCCCGATGTCCTTGACGGGCTCTGCGTCTCCTGGGCCATCAGCCACTGCTTGGCTGGCCACTGTCCTCCTCCCCGAGACTGCGGCTGGAGGCTGGTGTCCAGTGAGCCAGCTCCTTGGCAAGGTGTGGGGACAGTCCCTGGCCATCCATGGACGCTCCCTCTGAGAAACCCTGCACTGGGCATTGCTCAGACACACCCCCCCTCCCGAGCATCGTTTGCTTGTTCCAGGCAGCTTAGCAAGAGGTTTTACCCCTAGCTACACCCTGGTCCTTTAGAGTCGCCAAAATCTGGCTTTGAAATGCTGCGTGATGGAACAGCTTGCCTGGAGTTGTGGTGGAGCGTCTGAGGGTCAATTATGCTCCCTGCATAAAAACATTAGGGTATTCTGTCCTTAATCTTTTTTATGGCTTTGCCTGCTAGATTTAAGAGCCCTGTGTATAAACAAGCCCTTAAATAAATAGGCCTGGAAGTATAATCTCCTCACATAGATTCTTACAAAATTGCGTTCAAACCATCTCAATCTTCCGACAAACTAAATGGATTGAGACCATTAGGCTTCTCCCTGTAAAGTGGCTTTTAGAGATGACCCTTCTCCGAGCTCTCCCCGTTTTCTTACATGTGCTTTTAGATGTGTAGGCAAGTCAGTAAGTGCCAATACCAACCCATATCCCTGCTTAGCTTTTTCCTTTTTATTCGTCCAAGGATCTCATCAGTCCATTTGTGCACAGCATTACACTCCTCATGAGCACTCATAATTCCTCTGCGTCCCGACAGTGTCTTCATCCACAACTGCACAGCACTTTGGAAGAATTACGCTGTATTTGCTACCTGGCTGGTCATCGCACTCCTTGGTCATTAATAAAAGCCTGCATGATCAATGCCCCATTGAATCACAAGTGTGATATTTTTAGAGGGATAACCCTCTCAGAGAGGTTTTGGAGCTAACCTACGCTCACCCAAGTACCAGCTAGAAGCCGTGAGCTTCTTATTCCTGACCTGGACAAAGTGCTGCTTCCACCCTTGGAGTCTTTTTCGCATTAGAGAAGTTGTAGCTGAGCCATGGTTGGAAGAGGGGTCGGGCACATGATTTATGATATAAGTATAGTCCATTGTAACTCCAGCTGGCAACTTCATAAGCCGGACATAACTCATTTTTCCATCTTGTGGCTGCTGGGAGAGCTATTTAAAGAGGAAGTGATTGCACCGGGAGAAAACAAACGGGAATGTACAAGCAAAAACCCATGTGAGGCACTCTGACAGTTCAGGAGGGGCAGGAGAAAGGCAGCACAGAGTCCTGGGGATGGTGGGAAGCCCTGTGTTTCCTTCGGGTCTGCTCCTCAGGAAGCTTTACTCTGCATTTCTTTGTGTTGCATTCATCTGTCCTCTCAATAATGACCCAATTTGGTAGTTGCAGACAGCAGATTCACCCCTCCAAGCTGCCTTTTCTAAGCAGAGCTGGTGCTCTTGGCCTTTCCTCATCTATCCCATGCTCTGTCCACCTTGATGTCTTGGTGGCCTCAGATGGACTCACTCCAGTATATCCACAGCCGCCTTCTGCTGCTTGTTTTTCATGTGTGTCCAGGGCAGAAAGGGTTGTTTTCCTCCTCTCTGAGCCTTGCAGCCATGCAGCCAAGCCTGGTTTGAGATGAAAGGCTTTCCTGAGAGCCTGCCTGCGACTGCTGCTCCTTAGATATTGTTGTGCCTCCTTGTGCTTGAGCCAATATCAATATTCAGCCAAGCTTAAGGAGAAGAAAATCATTACAGTGCACCAGTTCCTCCTCTCCTTTACTTTGTGAAGAAAAAAATCGTGCTGGCAACAGATCTGGAAGCAGTGTAACACGTGCTTTTAAGGCAGAGACATCAGCTAAGTCCTTCCCGGGATGAGAACAGCCCTGAGCATCCCAGGACAGACGGCCAAACCCAGGACCTCCAGTCTAGGGTCAGGGTAGCAGCAGCACAGAAACACAGGCTGCCAGGTCACTAACCTGCCCGGAGCAGGCTCCCTGGCCACTATGGCTGGCTGCGCAAGGATGCCAGGGAGCAACCTGGGTTAAACGATCCAGAAACCATCTCGGTGCAGAGCATGTAGCTTCATCACAAGCAGTCTTTGAGCAGGAACAGAAGCCACTACAGCACCTCTCCCCAGCTGCCCTGTCCCAGGCTTTGTCCCATGCATTTATTCTCTTGCTGGTCCCCCTTACTGTTTCTTTCTCCCTCTCCCTCCCATGTTTCCCCGCTTCCTTTGCTTGGCCTCAGCCGCCTTCCTGGGACCCATCCCTCGCAGAGCCCTCTTGGTGAGATGATCGGGTACTCACCAGTGCTGCCTGACATGGCATCTCATCTCCAATCCCTTTCAGTATCTCCGCATCTCCTCCTCTTCCCAGCTTGCCTAATGGCCTGAAAGGAAAGGGAAATCATCTTCTCAGTCCCATGGAGCAGGCTAAGCATTTGTATGTAGGCCTATATGCAACTCAAAAGTCATCATTAGCCTAATTCATTAAGCCGTTAATGATGCTAAAGCATGCAAAGTACATTAAAAAGCTCCTCTTAAGCGGCAAATTCATCCTGTGGCTTTTAGGGTCAGTGCAAATTGATATGCGTGGTATTAGTGCCACCACTGCAGGATTTAAGAGCTCTTGCAGAGCACTGGCCAGCGCTGCCCTCTCCTCCCCGGAGCAGGACACAGGAACCTCCGACCTGCAAAGCTGCCAGAATCGCTCTGAACTTCTACAGCAACCTGCCCTGCGAGGCGTGCCTGGCCAAAGAGATTTATTTTTCCCTTTCTCCAGGTGACAGCAGCTAGATGTAATTTACGGTGCAAGGCCAGCACACGGAAATGCAAGAAGCATCACCCGCAGCACAAATCCAGCTGACCGTGTATCCCACGGGTCACAGAGCCCTCACGCCTGCCTGGGACACGTGCTTGGGTGCGCATAAGGGCTCAGGGAATGCCCAGGGCGCGAGGAGCACCATTCGGAGCAGGCATGGGTGGGAGGTAATTGCAGGATGCCCACGTTCCCTCGGAAGTGCCAGGCTTGAAGTGGAGCCCAGCAGGTAGGAAGAAGTTTTCCAGAGGGGTCCAGTTTGGGGGTAGTGCATCTCCATCCGCATTCGGTGGTGTTTCTTCTGGACAAAGCCATTTGTCTTCTCCTGAGCCAGTGCTGCTCTTTCACTGGACTTGAGGTGGCCAGTACCACTGAGTCCGTGAGCTTTTCTGGAGAAAGCAGATTGCCATCTTTGAAGAACTTGGAAGGCTACCTTTGGCTTTCGAATTACTGCCCAGCTGAGCAGAGGCGCCGAGCAAAACCCCACCTCCGTCAGCCAAGAAAATCCAACCACGTCCTGCAGCTTTACTCTTGGTGTAGCACGGGATGTGAGTGCGCAGCAGGTCTTTTTGTAGATGAACTTTAGGGGTCCCGCTGAAGTCCCAAATGACCTGGTGCTCTCCAACGCTTACTCTTTTTCCCCAATGTTTGAAGTTACACAGATCCGGCCAACTCAGTAAACAAATAGGCCTGTATCAGGGGAGCCAACTGATTAAAAAAACCTGAAGAATTAACTTGTATGGGAATAATAAGTATATCATGCCAAGCTTCCTTTGCTGTTCTCTGTCACAAGGACCTGTGACAGGCTCTCCGGTGAGATGCTGAGATATTGAGGCACCTCGTCCCATTTTCTCACCTCCAGGATTTGAAAGGAACATCAAATGACAACTTTTATCCTGCTCGAGAACTACAAATTAAGATGTCTTCATCACACGGGGATGCAGCACAGGGCTGGGCAGGGCCACCAAAGGATTCGGCGTTCACTGTTGCTGCCTTCCGCTTGTCCTGAGGGCACTCCTTCGGAGCACACAATGGCAGGTAAGAGGAGAGTTTTGCCTCTGCCGCTTGTTCCACCCTCAGGTGATGCTGAGACCATTTCTGTAGGGGTGCACAGCACCCCCAGGAGTCATGACCCCCCCTCAGTTTCAGGCAGAGCATCACCCCCTCCTGGAGGCTCAGCCTTTGGGCAGGGTGCTGGGCAGGCGATATCAACCAGCCCTGAACCCGGTCCCCGGCTCACAAAGTGAGTGCCATCTCGGGGAGGCCACCATGGCTTCTCCCAGCGTGAGATAAAAGTGGTTTATTGCGCAGCACTAACAACGTGATTTGCTAACACATTACCCAGGGGTGGCACAATCTGTACCGGTTAAAGGGAAATGTTAAAACTGTCACTTCAGCGGGAGATGTTCGAACGTGCTAAATGGGTCACACCGTTAAAGCAAATATTCCCAACCTACATTTATAAAGTCCCGTAAAGGGACAGATATGGGGAACACCGCAGCATCTGGAGCCTCTCTCCAGCTGGCAGCCACGGCATCGCTCAGGTGCCAGTGCGTGGCCAAGGCTCCTTTTGAGCAAAAATAGAAATTCCCGCGAAAGACGACATGTGCGCTGGCAAGGGCTGGATGGGGTGTTCACAGCCACTTACTGCAGCCCACAGGGAAGGCTGGAGGGGTCTGACAGCACCGAAGGGCAGAAGCAGGAGTGGGCATTTATGGGGCAGCACTTGGCCAGGGCAGGAGGGGGCCAAGCGGGAGGACAGGGTCCGAGCTGCCTGAAGGTAGGATGGGAAGCGGAGCTGCAGAGCCTCCACCCGGGGCTGGAAGTGCATGATTGTGACCCACACAAACTGCCTGCCCTCAACACCTTAGGATTAAGGAGCAGAAAGCTGTACTTGACCCTCAGACTGCATGTTACCCTGGTCTGTGCAGAGGAGCAAGCATCTGATTTTTGCAGGCAGGAGCCTGCGCAGGCAGCTGCCCACTGCTGCCGGTCAGAGGACAGCTTGGTTCCAGGGCAGGTTTACTGCTCATGCACTAAATCACCCGCCCCAAACTTTCTTTCCAGACACTTAATCTGTGACCCTTGTAGCAATTCCCTTCACACTTCAGGTCTAAACCATCCGTGGAGGATGCACCAAAGTGGCACCAGCCTGTAGGTTTGCCAGGACCACAGGCCCCTCTGCCAGGCAAAGCAGCTGAAAGAGCAGAGGAAGAGCATCAGCCTGTCCTCAGAGCTGCCCCAAGCAGGGCATTGCTGCTCAGGACAGGAAGGTGGTGTTCCCCAGAGGTCCTCAGTGGTGGCCAAATAGGCCCATTTAGTTGCCTGTCTGCTGGGGTCTCTGCCACAGCACCTCCAGGATTGCAGGTGCCACCTACCCAATGCTGGGTTGATAAGCACCCGTAAGGGGACACAGGGGACATATCAATGCTTATCAATACTGAAAGGGTGGGTGTCAGGAGGATGGGGCCAGGCTCTTCTCAGTGGTGCCCAGGGACAGGACAAGGGGTAACGGGCACAAACTTGACCATAGGAAGTTCCATCTCAACGTGAGGAGGAACTTCTTTCCTTTGGGGGTGGCAGAGCCCTGGCACAGGCTGCCCAGAGAGGTGGTGGAGTCTCCGTCTCTGGAGACATTCCAAACCTGCCTGGACGCGTTCCTGTGCCACCTGCTCTGGGTGACCCTGCTCTGGCAGGGGCTTGGACGAGATGATCTCCAGAGGTCCCTTCCAACCCTGGCCAGTCTGTCATATCATGGGTCTGGTGCTCCTCTCGCTAGGACACTGCAGCAGAGGTGTGTGGTGACAAGGGGAGGGTTGTTTCGATGCGCTGCACGTTCCTGCTGTAGCTGAGAGATGCTCTGTGAGACAGGGGATGTCTTTGTCTGCATCTCGAAAAAGGCCCAAAGGAGTCTGCCAGCGAAAGGAAGAGCTTCTTATCAACTCTGCCCAAAACATTTTGCAGGGAACTGGGCTTGCAGAAATGACCTTGTTTTCACCAAACACAGGCGCGGGGAGGGGCCGTAGGCGTTCCCAACATTTCCTTTTCTCCCTGAAATATTCCACAGCATTATTCTCAGCCTGGCCACCTCCATGGGAAATAAAACATTTGGACCAAATGCCAGCCATTGCTGCACCTCACCGGGAGGAGAGCAGAGATCCAGCCCAGAGCTGGTGTGAGCCGTGGCTCGCCTCTTCTCCTGGCTGCAAGAAGCCCATGGCATGGGGAGATCTGAGCCCACGTGGGATGTTTCGTCCCTCAGGGCTCAGCTCAGCTGAGCTCTCACGTTTAGCCCTCGCTGTCCATCTGTTCGAAAGAGCACAGAGAGCAATCCTGCCAGCCCCGCGACAGCAGCTCCGGCCGGCGGCGCTCCGTAATGGGGTGGGAACAATATGGCACAAGGGGAATCCTGCCGTTCCCATGGATGGGTAATGAGATCAAGGACCCCCCAAGTCTTCCTGCTTACACACGCCCCGCTCCCCTGCGTCCGAGCCATGCTCTGCTACCCACTGCAGGTGCCTGCTTTGATTAGATTAAAAAGGAAAAAAACAGCTGCCTTTTGTCCTGGCTGCTCCAGGGACGGCAGCTTTTGGGTGCAGGACTGTCTTCCTCTGCAGCCAAGGCGTTCGCCTAACTAACTGCTCCAGGGATAACTGGGAACTTCTCTGATTTCCAGCTCCTTCAGTCCCTGGACCGCAACAAGGTTTGTACTTTCTGACCCCGGTGAAGGAGGAACTTTGAGCGCTGGATGCCCCTGCGCCATCGAGGGACTTAGGGACACTCCTTGCAGCCTTCACAAGCTGCTACCACATGGCACGGCTGAATTTGCACATCTCCATCATCTTCTCTCCCCTTCATTACAGCTCTATTTGATCTTTTCTTCCTTGGACGTGCTGATCAGCATGTAATGAAAATGCCTCCTGCGCTGTGAGTAAGAGCACAGCGAAACGCACGCAGCAGTTCGGATATCGCAGAAACTATTTCAGGCTCTCTGCAAATCCTAGCAGCTGTCCCCCATTCAACTACACACATTTCCCATTCTGAAAACATTCTCTCCAAAGCAAGATGCATCATTTTTTGCTAACGCAGAAGGCCGGGAGACAGGGAAGAATTCCCATCTTTGGTGGAAGAGCAAAAAATTACATTCAACATTGCTGTGAACTCCAAAGCTCTAAAATAATGCAGTAGCAAGCCAAGTGAATATACTGCCTCTTAATATAATATGAAGCAATCAACAGCAATAGAAAAGTATCTTAAAACTAGATATTGATTTCCTGTCCAATAAGATATATCTCGGCCATTTCCCAACCTCGCTGAAGTCGCAGTGGTGGGGCTGGAGCCCTGTGCTCAGGCTGGCACGGGCGAGGAGAGCCCCGTCAGCAAGACCCAGCGTCACCCCGTCACCTTCCCGAGAGCTTAGATCAGAACCAAATAGGAAAAATGAGATGAGGTCTGTTTCAAAAGCACCAGGAATCCCACACCAACAGCCTGGAAACATTATTTTAAATGAAGAGCCATTGTCTAGCACAGTCCCCAGCTGCTTTCTCATCTACAGTCCCCTTATCTCTCGGTCTGTAACAGAAGCATCTCCACGCACCTGCCTGTCACAGAGTACTGGAAATGCTGCAAATATCATTCCTCTGGACACATCTCCTTTAGCTGTGCAAATCACAGGCAGCTCACTGCAGGGCAGCAGCTGAACTTGGGCAGAGATGCTCGTGGAACCAGCGGACACCACCAGCTGCGTAGCAGAGGCACAGGCAACACACGGGGTAGGACAAAGCACAGCCATCCAAGAGCAAAACCAGCCCTGCTGCTACATAAAATTGTCCATGACAGGTTTATTTTCAACTAATTGCCTAGAAACTTTTCAAGGCCATGCAGACGCCTATTACCCACCGTACCCTGTGATGTTGGGGTCCACCATGTAAGTGCACATCATGTCGAAAGGAGCAAAGAGGTCCAACGTACAGGGATTATCCTGGTCTTCCAGACCTCACCAGCACGGACCCCTGTGCTGACACTTGGAGCCATGCTGGTACCTGCAGCAGGATGCTTTATTCAGAGGAGTTCAGGACTTCATCTTTGCCCAAGCAGGGCACAGAGCCGCTCCCAAACCATTTATTATTGTCATACCAGTACAAAAGAACTACTTATTTTGGTTGCCATTTTGGGAAATCAGGAGAGGGCTAATGGACCAGGAGAAAACACAAAGGGACCCATCTCATTCTTATTCCCAACCAAACCATCCACTTCTGGCTGCTCAGGGTTCCTTTGGGCACCAGTGACTGTGTCAGCGAGCCCCAGGGCTGAACAGCAAATAGAGCATTTGGGCTGCTTTGGTCATGGTCTGTTTTTCCTGGGATTTGCTACCAATGCCATTAACCAAGGGGAGAACCGGGATCCACTGTACTGCCCACCTCCCCTTGGGATGTCTGCCGCTGTCACAGATTCACAGGCAAATCAGCAGGGATCTTTATGCAGGCAGAGGGAGAATTTAATTAATCGGCATAATTAAAACCAAGCATCTCTCTTATGCTATATCAGTCCATTGATCAGAAAAGAGTTTCTAACAGATAATCCGTGGCTTGCCAGCACGCTAAAACCAGGAGGGAACAGCCTTTCACATCTTTGCCCTTTCTAGCCTTTCAGATGTCGTGCTGAGTCACTAAACACGGATAAAGCTGGGCACTAGTTGGATAGTAGGACCTGGGTGCATAAAACCTGGATTCAGTAAAGCAGAAGCACATCAAGGGATCTCAGAACAGCAGGGGACATTGGAGGGAAAGGTGAGATTTTGCTTTTTTATTTTTTAATCTTGCCTAGGGGTGTTAAACCTTGGGTTGGGGGTGGTGTAGCACACTCAAAACACATTCCCATGGGCAGATGTGCTGTGTCTTACCTTACGCAGCTCTCAGTTGGGTAGCAGCCATTTGTGTATAAGTCAACAAGCGTATATAAGTCAACACCTAACAGCTAAAGGCAGTCATCTTGTCGCTATTACCTTGTTAACGAACGACCTATGCTATCCTTGCTCCGTATGACACCGTTCTCCGAAACCCCCACGGCATTACCCTGTCACTGCAGGTCACTGGTGAGACAACAAAAAAGAGGGGAAAAAAAAGACAAGTCAGTGGAGGTTTTTCCCAGGGCTGGCCCTGCGGTAAGAGAAAGGCAGAGCCCAGGCTGCGCCCCCTCAAAGGGCAGAGACCCCCCTGGGACCTCGGCCAGACCTCAGCCTCTCTGCTAATGAGCAGCCCCCGAGGGAGAATGGAGCTCTTCACCTCTCCCGTGATCCTGGAGGCAAATTACTCAGGCTTCAGAGGCTGCCTGGGGAACTTATTTTTAGAGGATCCTCTGAATTATGCATGAAACCTAAGGAGAGAAGGTGGCATTTTATAGGAAATTGTAGCATGGGGCTGCATCAGCCCCTTCTTAACACGGGCACTGGGGATTCAATCAGGCACCTGCGCCAAACATGGGACTGCTCCAGCGGGAGCTGAAAGGAAAGATTTGCTGCAGGTACAACGCTCCGGACCCATGCCAGCCCCAAAGGCAGCTGCAAGCTCAGCTTAAAGCACAGAGAATCTTAGAGGGGAGCTATAAAGGATGACTGGCTTGGGATCTAAGTGCTCAATGTTCCCCTGGCCCAGTGGCCAGCGGAGCAGGGGTAGTCCTGAGAAGAACGGCACTTGGATCCCACTCATCTGAGCGTGGTTAGCTCCAGGCAGAAAACTGTGCCAAGGAGCAGCCTAACGAAGGCATGGCTCGAAGCAGCGCTGTGCAGGGACCCCAGCTCCGTCCAGCAGCACCCACCTGGGCTCCTCTGGGACCCCGCATGGCTGGATGGAGAGGTCACCTCCCAGCAGCTGTCAGAGAGGGAGCCGGCTGTTCCCCCCCCATCCAACCGCAGGGTGGTCTCCGGTAATTGCCACACAGGCTGCAGGGATGGGGCAGAGGTGGAGACACACAGGGGGAGACCACAGCTGGGAGGTGCTAAAAATCTTTTTTTTTTTCCCCCCTCATCTGCCACTTGCTCATCTGCTCTCCCCGGAAACAGCCAAGCAAATGAGTTTGCTACAACAAGACAGAGGTATTTTTTGAGTGTTTTTTTCCCCTCCCAGCTACACTATTAGGAAAAGTTTGTCCCTGCTGGCTCGCTTTCCTTAGTCCTCCATTCCCTGAGGTTTCCAGGAAGTGACTCCCAGATTCACGCACAGTAATCTGGGCTCTGGCAGCAGCGGAGCAGCCGATCCAGCTCAGGTTAGACAGGAGCATCCACAGGGTAGCACAGACTTTCCCCGAGGTGGCATCAAGCCCACAGGTTTTGCTTTTTGAGGAGAGTTTCATTTCAGAGCTTCAGGCAAACCCTTCCCACCTCCCCCAGCAGAGGTAGAGGTGAGGGCTCAGCCATGCTGCGACACCCAGCGCCAGGCGGGGGTGACAAAGGGACATGGGCCAGAGACAACCCATGTGTCCCAGGGACTGGACAGGGATGGTGGTGGAATAAGTCAGCAGGTTGCTAGGAGACACCAAACCCGGGATCAATAATTCATGAGATCTCTGCAATGAAGAGAATAATTCAGGGGTATGGGAGCCAGGGAGAGAAACAGGGCAGAGGCTTTAAAGCCCCCCACCAGGCCCATGACTTGGGGCAGGGAGCCTGGAACCCAAAGAGCCATGATGGGGCTGGGGATGCCTCCCAACCAAAACCAGACACACCTCCTCCCAGCATGAAGCCTACCATAGAATCACAGAATGGTTTGGGTTAGAAGGGACTTCAAAGACCACCTAGTTCCAACGCCCACACCTCCCACTAGACCAACTGGTGTCCAACTGGACACTTCCCACTAGATCAGGCTGCTCAAAGCCCCATCCAGCCTGGTCTTGAACACCTCCAGGGATGGGGCACCCACAGCTTCTCTGGGGAAACTGGGCAATCACAGGAAAGAATTTCTTCCTAATATCTAATCTAAATTTCCCCTCTTTCAGTTTAAAAACGTTACTCCTTGTCCTATTGCTCCGCTCCCTGACAAAAAGTCCCTCCCCATCCTTCCTGTAGCCCCCTTCAGGTACTGGAAGGGCCTCTAAGGTCTCCCCGGAGCCTTCTCTTCTCCAGGCTGAACAACCCCAACTCTCTCAGCCTGTCCTCACAGCAGAGGGGCTCCAGCCCTCTGAGCATCTTTGTGGCCTCCTCTGGACCTGCTCCAACAGGTCCATGTCCTTCTTGTGCTGCAGGCTCCAGAACTGGACGCAGTACTCCAGGTGGGGTCTCACCAGAGCAGAGTAGAGGGGCAGAATCACCTCCCTCGCCCTGCTCGCCATATTTCTTTTGATGCAGCCCAGGATGCGGTTGGCTTTCTGGGCTGCAAGCGCACATTGCCAGCTCATGTTGAGCTTCTCATCCACCATCACTCACTCCCAAGTCCTTCTCCTCAGGGCTGCTCTCCATCCATTCTCCACCCAGCCTGTATTTGTGCCTGGGATTGCCATGACACAGGTGCAGGACCTTGCACTTGGCCTGGTGGAACATCAACTCCAGTCCCCTGTTTGCACATCATGCCAAGACGGCACCCAGCCTCAGAGGGGACAAAATGAAAAACCTGGAGCTTTTCCAGGTCTGGAAGGAACACCCGAGACACCAGCTCATCCTGGCCAGCTCGGCATCAGAGGACCCCAAACAAGGCTCAGAAAGCACAGCCATCTGTTTAGAGGCTGTTCGCCATTTCAGACTCACCTAAACAACGGTACATTTGGCAAAGTGTTTTTCCTTCCCCAAAACATTATGGTTTCAAAGTCATAATGTTAAATAGAAACAATCTTGAAAAGCTCCAGTGATCCATCAGAAATGTTTCATTTAGAAATGAAGCTAAATTTAAATGAGAATGGTAAATACTGCAGAACAAAACCAAAGTGTTTTCTTTTAAGCTGAATCCAGTGCTTCATTCAATGTGAAATAAGGATTTTATTTTTTTTTTTAAAGAAAAAACAAAAAAACCTCTGGTCACTGAACCAGTAAGAAAAAAAAAAAAATCAATTTTTTTTGCAGAATGCTGCTCAAAATGCATCTTTGCAAACGAGTTTAGGGAGGTAACTTGTCTGATAATGAGTACACATGCGTGTTTGGATGCTTCCCTGAACACAGTTCAAAGCTTTACCCAGCCTGACATCCAGTTTTCCCCCCATCTGTGCAAATAACCCCCGTCGCACGGGTTCGTGTCAGCTTCCCGGTACATCCCTCCCCAGTTTGGAAGTCACACAGCCCACTGGAGAATGGACCAGCTTTCGCCCCCCCTCCCCCCCGGGAAAGCAAAGATGTCTTTGGGGGTCTCAGCACTACATTCAGCAGCATGGAAGGAGCCATCCAATGCTAGGAGGTGAAAAAACATTCCCACACACACACTTTAAGAAAGTCCAGTACATCGAGTCTGCTGGGAAGATCTCCGATAGCTCCATAAACCCCAGTATTCATTAGCATTCAAGAGAAAAAGCATTGTTTGGAACCGTCTCAGCTCCTCACCAGCCAGAAACACAATTGGAAGAAAACAACCAGAGTTTGATTTGCTCTGAAATGAAATGGACTTTGGACGGGGCCTAGTTCCAAAATTGCCTGGTACCACCCAAGCAGTAAAAGCTGAATAAGTGAGCTGTTTGCTGAGCAATGAAGAGGGGATTTATTTTTTCTTTCCAACCCCGCCACCCCCGCCCTCCCTCCCAGATGTATCACTTTGCCACTAGCAAAGCCTTTGTGAGCAAGGAGGGTTAAATGTCACTTCCAAACCCAGTTATATCCCAACGTCACGCTTGGGAGTCCTCTTGAGAGCAAGGCTTTCTGCGCCCCGCTGGGCAGTGGGGGCCCCGAGCATCCCCCGGGAACTGCTCTGGGAAACAGCAGAAATGAAGAGAGATTGACTACTCCAAGCCTGGCAAACACACCAGCGACCTGAGGGGGGGGGGGGGTCGGTAAGAGAGAAACCAATTCTACTCTAGCTGCAATATTATATCCCTTCGCTACGGGCTTTATAAAGTGCTGGGCCCCAAAGAGCTGACCTTTTCCTCCACACGTATTTTTGGGGATAGAACTGTAAGAGGCTCCTTGCGGGAGACCGAGCGTAAATTAAACAAAATAAGTACTGATGTGCTTTTGGATCCAAGCAGACTGGGAAATACTGTGGCAATAACTCCTGTTTGCGCAGCTGATGGGAGGGAGAGGGCTCGGCACGAGGAGCAGAACACGCATCCATCTCCTCCAGCCTCCCCATCCACCGCTGCAGGGGCTCATCAGCATCACTGAGCCAGCAGAAGCCTTCAAACAGGGAAATAGATCAGCTTGCAATTTTTAAAAGGACAAAGCTCAGCTGATCTCAAACATCCCTTTCTTGTGCACGCTGTGGGGTTCTAAGACATAGTCACATTACAATGATCTACAGGGTCTTTTGCTGGAGACTTGCCACATTCTGGCCGGGTTCCCAGAAGAACCTGCATGCCCTGTAGAGGCGAAGGCTTCAATGCTCTGTGGCCACATCTCCCTCTCCCCGTTAGACCCCGTAATTCCTCCTCCCAAGATGCATTTGTTGCCACGCTGCAAGCAGACATCCCTTTTTGGTGTTGCATCTTGTGCTGCCAAAGCAGTGCTTCGCAGCGCATTCAGCGGCAAGCGGTGGTGGTTTTACTTTCACAACAATAATTACTCCACGAGGCGCTTGTCAGTTATTGTGCTCCGCGGTAATCAAAACCTCCACTTTGAAAATACGGGGCGTATTCCCGTCTGTTTCTGCTCTGCTCTGCGTGGGAAGATCACTCATTCATGGCCCTCTCTTGCAGCCAAGTCATGACAGATGGGTGGGTTGGAGTGAAATTCAGGACTCGGTGACTCATGAAATTGCTCCGGTGGCTCAGGGGAGTTTCATTCTCCCTCTCAGCACCCAAAATTGTGGCCTGGCTGCTGCCTGCCGTGCAGTGTCCCATCTCCCCAGGAGGGGTGGTTGTCCTTCTTCCAGCTTCTGGGCCAGGCACCCTGTTGCATCATACCCCCACGCACCTCCTGAGCGGGGCTGGGAGCTGCGGGGGAGCCCATCCATCTCCCCCCGGCAGTAAGGAATGGGAAGGCATCGCTGGTGATTCATCCCCATTAAGGGAAAAGCGAGCAATTCTCACCTGTCTAACTCCAGGGCTGGCTTCATTAACTCCCAACTCCCTCCGTCCCTGGATCGATCATACGATAAAGCTGCACGTCAGCACTTGGCACTCTCCTGGTCTTGACCCCAGCAAGACCCCATGCATCTGGCCTGACAGAAACAGCCGAGCTCAGCCACTCAAGCCATGCCCTGGAGATCTTTCTCCCAGTGGTCCCAGCTTGGGGGAGGTCTGGAGGGTCTGCAGGGTCCGATGCAGGATGCTGTGATGGTGTATGTGCCGTGCCAGCATCGCACAAGCAGCCACCACTGCAGGTCCTGGGATCTGCCACCAGAGCTGGAAGGAATCTCTGCACCATACTGGCAGGCAGTGACACAAACCCAAGGGTCTGCACATAGCCACATGGCCATTTTGGCCCAAGCGGAGACCACCCTCCATCCCCAGGACGGTGTATGCAGCATGCACGACTGTAGCCCAGCAGGTACATCACTGCCTGCTCCAGTTCCTTGCAGCCCCAGGGACATCTGAGCGAGCTGAACATTTCCAACAGGGAGCATGTCCCATGGATCCAACTTTTCCAGCCTCTGATCTTGGGGCTGAGAGTTTTAAAAACTCAACTTTCCTGAAGTCCATGGCCGCAGCTGTGGCCTGTCTCAGTGCCCACTGAGTGTTGGCTACCAGGACGGTGACATAAGATGTTTCCTGATCAGCCAAACCTTCACTTTGGCCAAGAGACATGCATGCAAAAGGTCAAGCTCATTTTTTTTTCATGCTGGAAAACTGTTCCCAGAAGCACTGCAGGACATGCCACCCGGACCTGGCGCACCAAGGGCTGTGGCAGGCACGTGCCCCGGGAAGTGACACAACACACCACCTGGGTGACAAGCTTCAGCCTGAGAAGTGGTTTGCCTGAGAACGCTGAGCGGAGGACACCACGATGGAGCGGGCAGAGGTAGACACGCATCTATCTCGGCTTTTGGAACACGTAGCAGCCCCCCTGCACCATGACCAAGGGATGCAACGCTTTCTCCATCATCCCCAAGAAGGGGACGCAGCACCAGCACCCTGCATCTGACCCGCAAGAGCTGTGCCCGGCATGAAGAAGCCCAAGGAGGCCAGGCAGCCATCTGACACGGTGCCAGGCGAGAGCTGTTGAGTGCGGCAGCAATGTCCCTGCCACGACAGCTAATGCATAATACCGCAGTTGTCTGGCTACAGGTGCCTGAATCTAATTACGTATTTCAGCACAACGCTCATTTTAATTAAGTAAAGCCAACTGCCTCTGCTGGATGTGCTAGTATCTGAAATTCCCAGGCAAATTTCCATTGCTTTCTCCCCCACCCTCCACTTCATTTCCTCCGCTTTGTAAAGAGTTTGAATAAAAAAACCGGTTTTGGTTTGTTTTTTTTTTTCCTCCAGGTACTACACACAACAAAACCAGGCAGGAGGCTCCCAAGGCAGCAGGGATGGGGCATGAAATGCACATCAGGGGCCGTGCAGGGCTTCGGTCCAGGCTGGGCCCCCAGTCCCACTGGCCGGAGGATGGGAACACAAGGGCAATCTTTAACCAGGCTTCAGCCGTGGTGGATTTCCAGCTACAAAGAGGCTGTCAGGAGCCTAAACAAGACCACATCTTTATGTGACAGCAAGAAGAAGCAGGAGTCAGAAGCATGGAACGCAGACCAAGAGCACAATTCCCTCCTCCTTTAAAATTGATGAAGAAAAATCAAATAAATTGCTAAAGCAACAGCTTGTAAGGACTCAGAATAGTCCAATTTCATTATGGGTTAAGCCCTTCTAACCTATGTGATACATCTTATTTAATGTATGTACTTCCACTGCATACAGAGGCCCCCTCCATCACTAGCCAGTAGACTGCAAGGGACTCCGGGAGCTGCCCTGTGTTTTGGAGGGACTAGCAGAATTCCCTGGCTGTCCCACATAGCCCTTCTCCAGGAGCCTCCCCACCTCCAGGCCCACCCCAACAGAGCTCCAAGAGCCTTCATCCTTTGGTTGCTCCCTCCTGGGGAGAGGAGCTGCCCCAGCAGGCTGCTTAACACCCAGGTACTCGCCGTTTCTAGATATCATCGGAAGAAGAAAAACACTATTGTCTCAGCCATAAATTCACGGTCTTCTCTCCCTACAGCATCCCGTAAGCTGGTGTCAGGACCTCACAGCAGCTTCCAATTATTCCTGAGAGCCTGTGCCACGTTCCTAGTCCTGATTCCGCCTGCAAAACCTCTCTGTGAGCCTGAAGCTGCCTTTTATCCCCCAGCAGCCCTGCCCCAGGCTGATTCCCATCACTTGGGCTGGCCCTGGGAAGCTCCTGCCCACCACTTCCCAGTGCCACCCAGGTGTGCTCAGCAGCCATGGTCCACCCTCAGGAGCAGGGCAGGCTCACGGCAGGGAGGACGGCTTGCATGGCCAGGACCTGTCTTGGGCTCCATCGTTCCCAACCATAGGAAGCCGCCGGGAGGAGGCTGGGAGAAGTTTAGATCTGACCACCCCAACCTCACTGGCCAAGTGGCCTCTGGGTTCCTGCCCTGGCTGCTCTGCAGGTGATTTCCCAGGAAAGAGGCATTTTCCCCCTTAAGGGTTGCGCTGAATGGCTCCTCCTGCAAATCCCCACCTCCCTGTGCCAAGAGCAGTGGCAGCTCTGGGAGCTCAAATCTGTCAGCTTCTGGAGGAATAAATGGTCCACAACTAACAGTTTCTTCAAGAAATCAAATAAAACAACAATATATGGAAAGACCACATGCTTAAAAGGAAATCATTGGGTCTGCTTAATTCGTGAATCCAACCCTACTTAACTTTTTTTAATTACTCCCATAAAGCCGGCAGTTTCAAGCACACACGCAATATTGTGAGCAGATTCAAATCTAATTATCTGTGTTCACGTTAATTAGATTCATTGTGTATTTGATGCTCAGCTCTTCCTTCAAGTTTTATCTCGGAGCGCGTGTTCATAATTAACCCAAATTTAGTGTGTAGTTAAGGCCGGTTCTGTGGGAAAGGCTCCGCTCTCACTTTCCCTACAGACAGTCCCTCACATTCGCTGCGTGGGAAGAGGGTCCTGCAGGGAACGCAGCGGAGCGATGTCTCTTTAAACCCTCAGAGAGGTGTGATTCAGAGCTCCAGAGAGACCTGAAACGCGTGGAGGAAAACTTCAAGCTCAATGAGTCGAGCCAGCAGAGCCCAATGGTAATAATCCCAGGGGAGATGCTGGCACATCGGAGCGATGCATGGGGGCTGAGCAGCAGCGCAGACCCCGTTCTGCCCCTGCCCCTGGCCCCGAGGACATGGTGTGCTCTGTCTCTGGCAGCCTTGGAAAGGCTCATGCCTCCCAGGAGTCACCTCTGGCACAGGGGGCTGCTTGGTCCTGCTCTGTGAGCACAAACAGCAAAGCAAAGGCTGAGTGCTGATAAAAAGTGTGAGGTTTCACAGAATCACAGAGTCACGGAATGGCCGGGGTTGGAAGGGACCTCTGGAGATCATCTCGTCCAAGCCCCTGCCAGAGCAGGGTCACCCAGAGCAGGTGGCACAGGAATGCGTCCAGGCGGGTTTGGAATGTCTCCAGAGACGGAGACTCCACCACCTCTCTGGGCAGCCTGTGCCAGGGCTCTGCCACCCTCAAAGGAAAGAAGTTCCTCCTCACGTTGAGATGGAACTCCCTGTGGTCAAGTTTGTGCCCATTACCCCTTGTCCTGTCCCTGGGCACCACTGAAAAGAGTTTCATCGGATGACTGGGGGTTTCTGACTACAAACCTCACATTCACTTCCCAATAAAAATGTCCTAACCAGTTCTTACCGGTAACACCCGTGAGGGTCCTATGCAGGAGCTGCACGTACCTATAGAGAGGGAGAAATGAGGGGTGATGAGGGACACGAGCAGGAGCCAATGCAAGAAAAGTGTCTGGTGAGGAGCCATCCGAACCATGGCCAGGGGGACTGGAGCAAGAGGACTCTGCCCTGCCAGCAGCTGAGCATCCGTGCAAGCTGGACACAAGGCTGCCCTGTGGCAAGGTGGGGGGTCTGCGCGCTCCCCCGGCGCTGGCTCGGCCAGGGATGGTGGTATCCGCGGAGGGAGGCGATGCGAAAGCAGGTGATCGCTGGGTTTGGGGCTCAAAGTTAGGTCAAGGTCCCTTGTGCTCAGTCTCCAGCATGCTGAGATACACAGCCAGGCAGAGGTGCCCTGCTGGGGACACAACATCTCTGTGAGCTTGGAGAATGACATTGCTTTTGGGAAGGATGGCATTTGTATAAAGTCTTCTCGGCTCTATTTTAAACTAGCTCTTTTTTCCTTACCTTGATTTCACTAGCTAAATATTTGCTCTTACAGGACACTGGTAATTAGATTAATGTGTATTTCTTGCTTATCTGAGAGCAGGTTTTGGTAGGCACAGAGGTTCCTACAGCATACACGCCTGTGACCTCTGAGAAGCACCGGCATTTCCCCAGGGCTGGCTGGGAGAGGCCACGGAGGGGATGGAGGTGATGGAGGGGATGGAGAGGATGGAGGGGATGGAGAGGATGGAGAGGATGGAGGGGATGGAGGGGATGGAGGGGATGGAGAGGATGGGAACGCACTGGTAGTCAGGGAAGGCACAGCTCTCAGCATCATGTTCCCAGCTAAGGGTTCCCATGCATTGCTGCCCAGAGCCAGGGGAAACCTTCCACCAAATGTCTTGGAGGAGCATTTGGGAAGGTGGATTTGCCTCCTCTCCCCAAAAAAAGAGAAAAAAATGGTGAGGCATTCAGTTACAAAAAAAACCCCAACATATGTAATATTTCCCTTTTCTTTTCTAATTTGAAGCAACAGAATTATTAGTTGCGTTCAAAAGAAAATGTAAAGACTAGTGACAAACCGGTCACATCTGAAAGCTTCCCTCATTTGGGATTCAGGGAAATGGTTCCTTGCATAATGGTAAATGACATTATTAATTTATTTGGTATTTCCGAGCCACCAAAAAGCCTGAAGAAGTGTTATGTCGCGTTGACACTGACACAAAATAATCATGACAGATCACTCCCACTCTTCAGAACTGTCAGAGGAGCAAAAGAGCAGAGAGTTGTTGACTTGCCCAGCTCTGCACCCAGAAAAACCAGGGTGGTGCTGAGGCAGAGCCTGGCCCTGAGAACCGCTGCTGGGTTGGCGCAAAGACCCTCTCTGAAAAGCAATTTTTAAAAACAGCTTTATACAGAACAAAGCAAAAAGCACTGACTTTTAAACTCTTTAAAAAAAAAAAAATCCAACATAAAAAACAGGATAAAGGCTTATGGCTTTCTTTTCTTTTTAAGAAAAAATGTTTTTTGAAAGGACACCTCCTTTTTTTTTTTTCTTTACTATCTACAGCGATACCTTCCGGAGTTCAAGGTATTTGGCTGCTGACAGATATGGGCTGTCAAAGTGAACTCCTGCCAGCTGGCACCGCGCAAGCAACTGTGGTTCAAAGAGAGAGGAACCGTACTGCGGGCAGCACCCGGAGCTCCAAGAGCGGGGAAGAAACCCTTAAGACACCAAGTCAACCATCTGCAAGGTGAGGATTGGGATTTCTGGCGTCACTGATATTCTGCGCCTTCTGCCCATGTTTTAGGGGGCTGCCCTTAGCTAACTGGTGGGATCTGTTGTCCGGAACTGGAGCCCCGCCATGCACCGTGAGCAGCCATGAAGCCACCAACTGGTGGGTGGGAGGTCTCCTTGGCCAGGGAGCAACACCTCACCTCCTGTGGACCCTGGGCAAGTACAGTGATTGTGGTTGGTCCTCAAGATTTGCAGAAGCCATTGAGACCGAACAGAAAATCCAGGGATGGATGGTTCTGAAGCGCTTCCGAGACATCTGCCAGCATGGGATTGATGGAGCGTGTGGGCTCCTTATCCACCCCTACAAACGCCCTGCTGGGGTCTGCAGCCGTAATCAGCATTGTGGCTCCAGCAGCACTAATGAGGGCATCTAATGGGGGGTGGTGGGGCAGAGATGGGGTTGTGTGGTGGGAGGGGACAGTGGGGGGACCCAACGCCACTGGAGTCACCTCGGTCCCCACTCAATGCTCTGCTCTGGGCTGTTGTGGGCTGAACCGTCCCTTCCCCCAGCCCTTCACTCATCCGGCCACTCAGCCACGTCTCGCTGCTTCCCCACCCCTGATGACATATGCCAAGTCCAATACAGCTTCTTCTACGAAATTCAAACAAACTCTATGAATTTGACCTTTTCTAGGCCAAAAAAAACACCAACCCCGGAATAGACAGTCCCTGGTCTGTTGAGAGAAGCAGTATTCACAGACAAAATAGATGTGGTAAAGCAGAATAGAGTTGGCTGGACACCTTTTGACACAGTGATTTCATCCAAAAAAATGCTATTCTGTGAAAATCTTCCAGAGGAAGATGTGAATTTGGGTATAATCTCACTCCAGAAGAAAGAAACACATACCCTACAAAGCTCCCCATCTCCCTGTTTGTCCCTTTTAGAGCGGAGTGTTTTCCTCCTTCTCGGTGGCGTTCCCTTTATACTTTAGCAAACCCCAGTACAAGCAGGCAAAAAACCCCATTGTGCAAACTGGTGGGGGCTGGAGGGGGAGCGGGTGTGCCTGCGAAGGAGGCAGGATAAAGCAGGGCAGGAGAATCCGCAGAGGGCTCGGGAAGAAATGGAGGTCTGGGGTCCAGAGCATCCCCCAGCCATGCCCAGAAGCCCTCATGGGCTCTCCATAATCCCCAAATTTCCCAAGCAGGGAACATTCAGGCACATCCCAGCCTCTTGTCTCCTTCATTCTTGGGTGGGATGGCGCGGAGGATGGATGGGTGGTGCGATCTGGACTTCTCTAAGGCTAAAATTGAGCTTTCGGGGCCTGAGCTTAGGTGGGACACTGTCAAATATCTAATTAGGGTCAAAATTCAGATTTCTGCTTTCTAAATGAAATCTATCTCTGTGTACTTTGCCAAATCTTTGACTCATTTTTTTTTCCCCAGAGGCTTTTCTGGGGGGAAACCATGTAAAAATACAAACTATATTCTGTTTCATTCCAGTTTCACAAAGTTTGACTGATGCAAAATGACTTTTTTTTGGGGGGTGGAGGAGGGAAGGGCAATGATTTGCTTCATTCCCCCATATTGCTGACAAAATCCAAGTTATTTCTATTGGATGCAGACCAAAATGAGTTTCGCCTGGATTTTTCAGAAAACCCCTCTGCAGGTCAAGCCTTCCTTGCTTGAGTTTCCCATCACCGTGTGCTGCTCAGCTCCCTGATAAAGAATTGCAGGAGGCTGGGCATCTAGCTGTAGAAATCGATAGGAAATTCATCTTTGCAGGCAACTCTTCCCTGACATGGAGTGCACAACCTCTGCAACACCATCCCACCTCCCGACCCCACGGGGGCAAAATAAACCTGGAAGAAGCCTCACCCGGGACTGTCCTGCCCCAAAATAGCCCACGTCGGCTATTTTGCTGCAGATTATTTTGTCAGAAATCACCTGGTGCTGGGGTCGGATGGGCATGACACCAGGGGGATGGGCTGGGGGTGGGGGGTGAGGTGACCAGCAGCCCAGCAGCCAGCCTGAGCACCCCATCCAGCACACCCGATTTGGAGGTTTTTATAGTTTTTCCCCTTTCTGATGGATCGCTGGGTGATTTTTCTTTCCTTTGGAACGAGATGCAGAAAGCTTGACGAATGGCGAGGAGAAAAATTTCTCCCGCCAGAATAATTCCATTTTATTGTAATTCTTTGCCTCTTGCCACATTCCCCCGAACTTGCTGGGATGAAAATCACTTGACGGAGAGTATAACATGCGGAAAGCCTCTGAAAGCTCTCTGGAGGTGGCTGTGTTCTCATCCTCCCCTGCTCCCAGCTCCGACTGCACCCTCAGGGTGGGAAACGCAAAGGCAAAGGGGCTCTGGGTGGCATGAGGTTGGTGTCTGCTCCCTAAAATCCTGGGCCGGGTGCTGGACCCCAAAGGGAGCCCCACACCTTTCCGACACGTGTGTGGTTTCCTGGGCAAACTCCTCACTCTACAGCTCCAGCCATGGAGCTTCTGTGCAACAGCATTTTCTTCTTCAAATTTCTGCTGGAATTTCTGGCAAAGGAAAAAATTTCCCAGTCCTCCCAGTTTGGGCTCTAGCATTTTTTTTTTTTCATTTTATTTTTTTTACCTTGGGCAGTTTATCACTAGAACATCCCAGGGAACGCTCCAGGCAATCAGAGAAGGATAAAAACTGCTTGGAAAGAGAAGCCAGCCCACCGTTTACCTCGTGTGATTATTTTCATCCCTTTGGACCTAAAAATCAATGCTGGAGTGCGGAGGACGATGGCGTGTGAGCTGAGCAGAGGCACCCCCAGTTCGTGGGGATGCTGTGTCCCCCCGAGGGCTCCTGGTGTTGGGGACAGCAGACCACCTCTGGGGTGCCCCACAACCCATCCTGGCTCCCCAGGGCCAGCTGGCATCGCCCACGCGTAGCTCTGCCCCACGGGGCTTCTCCTTTCGGAAGGGATTTGGCATCTCTCACTTTTTTTTTTGGAAAGAAGAGGCGCCGGTGCCCGCTTGCTGCAGGGGACTTGTCTCTTTGAAGGTCTCTCCGTGCCGCTGCGCTTTTAAGAGCCTTATGGGTTTATGCCGCTGGAGACGAGGAGAAGGAGCGGGGAGGATAAATTAGAGCCGTGAAATTGGAAGCACCTGGGAGAGCTTCATTAGCAGGACTTGCACAAAGACGGGCAGGAGGGACGGGTGGTGGGACGGGCAGCAAGGAACAGGAGAGCACGAGAGCTCTCCTTCAGTGCCCTGGAGCGAAGACGTGGCCCCGTCCACTCGAGCATCCCTGCGTGTGTGTGCCAGGGCCTGTGCGTGCCTGCAGGACTGCTCCTGGCTGCAGGGCATCGCTGCCTGCCCACGCCGTGGGACAGCCCGGAGGCCTCCCCGGTCGATGGCGGCAGCCATGGGTGATGGCAATTCCCAGCCCAGCCAATTTTTCTGCCTTTTAACTTACGCTTTATTGATGTTAGGCAGCGCTACTTTTTTTAAAATCGAAATGTCACGTAATGCTCAAATCAAGTGCCTTACAAAAACTTGAAAGGCTAAATACAGTTGATTTGCACAGTAACCTTCGCCCGCCAAGGCAATGTAAGCCGGCAGGAGAGCCACAGCCACAACTTCGCTTGACAGGCAAGATGGATTTTTGGCTCCTTGATGTATAAAGTCATTCACAGAGCTGGGAGCGGCCAGAGAAACCAGGGGGCAGTTTGGCAGGAGGTGGCCAGTACGGGCAGTCCCCAGCTGGGACAGTGGGTACCACGGATGCTGCGCAGTTTTGGAAGGATGCAGGCTGCATCGGGTCAGCTGGCCGGGGGGAGAAGAGACCATCAGGCTTGCCGGTGTGCCGAGGTGTGCGGGAAGGTGATGCTGCCCTTCCCTGCCTGTCACAGCTGGATGCTGTCTTGCCTCAGGCCATTCGCAGCAGTCCCTTCCCTTTCCACTAATAGGATTTGGGAGCTTAGCTACTTTTGTGCGATAATGACAGCTCACCCCAGAGCCTTTCAGGCATGGCTGCTTGGCTGCCTAAAAGCCTGGAAAAGTGCTAATGAAAACTAATTCTTGCCTGGAACCGCAGCACCCGGCGCACCTTGGGAGGGTGGTTCGGCTGCAGGTGCCATCACCCCTTCTGCTGCCCGGGGAGCGTGGGGTCCTTTGGGGACATCCCCCTTCCCACTCCACCTGTCCTGCTCCTCAAGGCTCTCCAGCGCAGCCCTCCAGGGAGCCGCAGAAGAGCAGGAGCACCCGTTACTGCTGCAGAACCCTGGCAAGGAGGGCATTTCTAGCAGCGGGGTGTGGTGTGTGGGGGTCTTAATCTCACAGAAAAGGCTTAACAAAATCCAGGGGCCAGGACATTAGCTGGACTCAGTACTGGAGCGCTGCATCCAGTTCTGGGCTCCCCAGTTCAAGGACAGGGAACTGCTGGAGAGGGGACAGCAAAGGGCTACCAAGATGATGAGGGGACTGGAACACCTCTCTCATGAAGAAAGGCTGAGGGATTTGGGTCTCTTCAGTCTGGGAAAAAGACGACTGAGGGGGGATCTTATCCATGCTTATCAATACTGAAAGGGTGGGTGTCAGGAGGATGGGGCCAGGCTCTTCTCAGTGGTGCCTGGCAACAGGACAAGGGGTAACGGGCACAAACTTGACCATAGGAAGTTCCATCTCAACGTGAGGAGGAACTTCTTTCCTTTGAGGGTGGCAGAGCCCTGGCACAGGCTGCCCAGAGAGGTGGTGGAGTCTCCGTCTCTGGAGACATTCCAAACCCGCCTGGACGCGTTCCTGTGCCACCTGCTCTGGGTGACCCTGCTCTGGCAGGGGCTTGGACGAGATGATCTCCAGAGGTCCCTTTGAACCCCCACCATTCTGTGATTCTGTGATATTTCTGTCTGGAAATGAGGAAGATGTGTGGGTGAAAAAGCCTTTGGCTTTCCTACACCCAGGGCCTGGCATCCATCCTGACCTCCTTGCAGATGCCCACAGAAAAGCTCATGTTTTGTTTAGCCTTCTTGGCTGGCTGAAGCAGTACATCCTCCCCCCGTCCCCAGCTCCCTTCCCACCTGGCTATTTCCCATCCCTCCACACAGCCCGGCGCTTCCCCCAGCCCCTGCCCTCAGTACACAGTCCCTCTGCCACAGGGACGCAGTGCTACGGACAGCCTGCCTCTGCCCTGCAAGTGCTGCTGAGTCTAGAGAACAGGGTGGGTTTTTTTTTATTTTTTTGCCAAAAGAGAAGATGAACTACGCAATTATTATCCTAATGGATGCGACATGTTCTCCACGTACTGACACATAACATATGGCGCAAGATTACATCCCTCTGAATGATTCATGCAGTTCATCACCACCGCGATTATCTGCTCCTTTCCAGAGCACTGTCTTCCATTGCAGCTACAATTCACGACCCTCCCCTCCTTTGGCTCTAGCTGCTGGGGGATTTGGGGAGGAATACAAAATTCTCCAGCTGCTGTGGCATTTTCAGTCTCAGGTGGATGCTGGGCAGCTTTTCCCGTCCTACAGGTTGTCTCCAGCCCAGCTATTTGTGCGATGCAGCCATCCCGCAGAGCATGGACAGCTTGTTTTCATTCCTCACCTTTTAATAGCATCCCTTCGGCCAGGCCAGAGTTTCCCTGCCAGTCCCTTCGCGATGAGGCCGCGAGGGTCGGGGACGCACATCCCGCCGGTGAGACAGTTGGAGCAGTTTACCCAGGGGAAGACTTTATTACTCCTACAGTGGAAAAATTCCTGCGAGGGAAAAGCATTCACGGAGATGCAAATTCACCATCCTCTCTGCCGAAAATAAACCTGTTTTCCCTGCACAAAGCTCCAGCAACCTATTTGTAAGAGCACCGCTCGACAGCGATATCTCCAGCTCCCTGGGAAAATTAGCACACATTAGCATGGAGCGGTGTATGGGAACAGAGAGCAGCATCCTGGGCTTGCTCATCCTTGGGACATTCGTGAAAGGATTAATACAATCTAACTTTTCTAATTCAGGCATTTTGCTGGGGAGCTTTAAATGGGTTTTTAATATAGAAGCCTGGTCTGCGGCATGTGAATCGAGAGAATCCTCTTGGGGCATTTACCAACCAACCCGCTCTTAATAGAAAAACCGAACCACGGTGACAGGCAAAGCCTTGCGTTAGGGGAGGCAAGGTAATGATGCTATATGCTTCTCACTTATAACCAAGAGCTAATTATCCAAAGAATTCTGTGGGAATGGAACTGATACCGAATTATTTAAGATACTACGGACAAAAAGCCCTGTTAGAAAAAAACAACAAAACATTGCTCAGGCGGCAAGTTAAGTACTCAAATGTCGGGAAAGGCCAGATTTGTGGCTCCTGCGCAACTTTAATTTTGCTCCATGTGCACTGGAATGAGAGAAAAGCCCCAGGAGGAAGGAGTAAGTGATCGTTTAACTAAACACTGCATCGTAATGTAAATGGGGGCAGAAGGAAGGTCAAACCACCTACCATAAAGCTAGCCTTGCCTAATTTCTGAAGCTGGGGCTTGCAGCCTTTTAACGGAGACTTTGGCTTTTTCTTTTTGGTTTGTTTTTTTTTTTAAGATTTTCTAATGGCTAAAATAAAACCCCCAGGGAATGATGTGCAGAGCCTTCCTGTGCCTTCGCCTCGCCAAGCTGGCTGACTGGCGGGGCGAGAAGCAAGGCCAGCAGCTCTGGTCCTTGATTGACTTGACAGTTTTCAGCTGGGGTTTTGGATTAATAAACCTCAGTTGATAGATCTACCTCATCAGACACAAGTTCTTGTTATCCAAATTGCTCCTCTGCAGCTCTGGGCCCGAATTATTTGTCTCTTTCTAAAACGCATTGAAAGGCCATCCGTTGCCTCCAAAGCCATTTCTGGGCGGTTCATCCTCCTGGGGCCGTGCTGCTGCCTGCCCACTGCCCTGCCTCCGATGGAGTACTGGAATCTTTACGGGCTGTGCGAGTCCCCCTTGCCCTGCCCTTCCTCCCACCTTGGGACCTCTCCTCTTCACTAAGCAAAGCAACCAGCATCACCCCAACTTCTCCTGAAAGGCCCAACAAAAGTCCTGCAAAGAGCCCTAGATGTACCCTGGGCTTTGTTCAGCCTTTGTTCAGTTGGGGTTGTTCAGCCTGGAGAAGAGAAAGCTCCGGGGAGACCTTAGAGCCCCTTCCAGTACCTGAAGGGGCTACAGGAGAGATGGGGAGGGGCTGTTTGCAAGGGCATATAGCGATAGGACGAGGGGCAATGGTTTGAAACTAGAGCAGGGCAGGTTTAGATGAGACATTAGGAAGAAGTTCTTTACACTGAGGGTGGTGAGACACTGGCCCAGGTTGCCCAGAGAGGTGGTGGAGGCCCCATCCCTGGAGACATTCAAGGCCAGGCTGGATGAGGCTCTGAACAACCTGATCTAGTTGAAGATGTCCCTGCTCACTGCAGGGGCGTTGGACTAGATGGCCTTTAGAGGTCCCTTCCAACCCAACACAGTCTATGATTCTGTGATTCTACCTCAACTGTACCCTTGTTAGCTCTTGGTCTGAAATCCTCCCAGAAATCAAACAGGAACCTTCAAAGCATTTGAAATTAAATATAAGCCAACTTTGCAGCTGCCTGGGCTTCTGCGGTAGCTGTTATCTCACCCGCGTGGCCTCCAGCTGGGCATTCCCTGTACAGCCATTCCGTCCCCAACCATAAATTGCACAGTGAGACCATGGCCTCGTCTCAGCTTTAGGTCTGAGGGAGTATTTCAGGGTATCACCGGCCTCTGGCAAGCCAAAGCACTCACCAGAAGCCTGTCCAGGCCCTCTCATTTAAAAATATTTATCCCTAGTAAATATTGTTTAACATCCTTAACATCAGTTAAAAATGAACTGGGAAGTATTTCTCCCCCCCTGCCCCGCCCCACAGAGGAGCAAGAAGAGTAATTGGCAATAAAAAGCAAAACCGACCAACAACCAGAGTGGGAAAACAGACAGCAATCAATGTGAAACGCGGCAAATTGATCTGGGAAGCAAAAGCGATGAGCAGAACAAATCCCTGGTCCAAGGGGGCAAGAAAACAGCACCGGGGATTTTTCAAGCTCTGTGGGAAGCGGAGTGATGGGGAGCTGGGGACCGCAACACAGAGCCATGCTGATGTGGAAAAGGCAGATTCCTGGTTTTCCTATGGAGCCTAGCCAGCCAGGCACTCAGGCATGCCCTGGCCCCGGCAGGAGCAGCCTTGCCCCCCCAGCCCCCCATGAGCTCCCAGACCCCCATCCCACCGCTTCCCACGGGTGACCATTCCAGCACAGCCAGCAGCCTGCCAGCTCCTCTACACCAGCTCCCTATAATTGCTCTTGCAGCTATAAATAATCTTTATCTCCCTCTCCTCTCTTCCCGTGACGTTCCCTGGGATGCAGAGGCATCACTTCCCTGTGACTCAGCCCCTCGGCGATGCTCAGCCCCTGCCACCGGGACTCTGCCTGTCCCTGGGGTGCTGGCACGTCTCTGGCAGGTGGCCGAGTGGCCAGGACAGGCTGGGGACGACAGGGAGGTGGCTTTACCCTGTCTCTGCAGCTGTGCAGAGCTGTGTATGGGCCACAAGCCACATCTGCAGGGATGCATTTGGAGGAGGGGGAAGGAATTTCAGGGGGAGGGAGGCTCTTTTTTTTTACTGAGTTTTGTTTGCAAAGGGAAGAAAAGAAAGAAATAAAGGAGAAAAAGAAGACCAATGAGCATTTTCTTTTCCCTCCTACTGATGGAAGCCAGGAGGGCTGGCGGTGATTTGTCTCCACGTTTTGCTTGTCTGGAAGGCAAGAGCTAAGGAACTGCTGTGTTTTCACCAAATGCTTCCCTCTGCCCCCGCTCCCTTTCCCGTAAGAAGACGCCACTTGACTCAAATGGCTAGTGTCCCTCTGAGGGCAGTGCCTGCCCTCCCCTGTCACCAGCAGCAGCAGGAGACACCGTGGTGGGGGGTGTCCGGGGGGGCGAGCAGAGGAAGGTGCCCGGCGAGGGAGGCAGCAAGCGATGCCTCCTGGCAGCAGGAGCTGGGCACCATCCCTGCACTCCTTTTCCCAAGGCATGCCAGGTCTTGGCATCTCGGGGGCATTTCTCGGCCATGGCCAGGAGGAAGGTGTGTCACCATCATGAGCTCGGCCACCTCCTCGCCCCAGCCCTTGCCTGGGGCAGATTTGGGCAGGGATGCACCCCAGGAAGCCTGCAGGGACAGGCAGCCGCTCGCAGGCATGAAGAAACCTCTCAGTGGAAACATTGCCCTCTGGAGAACCACTTTTTTCAGCAGCAGCTGTGAGCTTCAGAGTCATTTTTTTCCCCTTCCATTTAAGGAGATACCAATAAAACACAGGCACAAAACCACATTGTGGTCCCATTTTTCAGTTTATAGGAAGGAGGGAATTACACCATTTTCTAGGAAAGTCACAATCCAAATGCCCAGGCTTTGAAAAAGAATTTTTGCCCTGAAAACAACCACTTTCGTCTTTATCAACTGGGGAAAAAAACCCACAAGGCTTTCCACAGGCAATTTCCTGGCTCTTTGGGAGCATCAGCCCCCGTTGGCTGCCCAAAGGTGCTCGGTGTCACCCCACTCGAGGACACTGCCCGGTGTGCCCTCTCCCTGGGCACCCAGCCCTGGCCACCGCCCACCCACCAAGAGCAGCCCAAAACGTTTGGTAATTGGGAGCTAATTGAATCCGTTCGCAATTACCTTTTCCCTGCTTCTGTTTCCACCCTGGAAGGCTGTGCTGCTTCGGGTTGAGAGCAGCATCTGAAATGATCAGGGCTAATTCCCTATGGCTCCGTTTATTAGGCCAGAGGACTTCCCCAGGGTAATCAAACCCAGCCAGAAATCGCATTAAACCCACAAAACAAACACTGGTGTTTGCAGCACAAAGCCCTTCCTGTCTCATTAAGATCAATTAGGTTGTCTTGAGCAAACTTTCCCCCTTCTTTCTTCGAAGCCTGGACCATTAAGCCCATCCTCCACCTAAACAAGCTCAACAGCAAACCTGAAGGTGAAAAAATACCCGTGCATCGCGGCTGTGCATCACCGCCACTGCTTCCAGGCAGGCTGTCTCCAAAGCTGGTTGCAAAGATAATGGCACGGAGGTAAGGTGGGTATCTGGGATGTCCCTCTCACTGCCCGTTTTTCCCCATGAAGGGATGTGCGCACATGAAACATCTCCTCTCCGTTGCTCCGAGGACCATCCTGGCTCACCCAAGCCAGGCACAGGCTGCAGGAGCCCCGTGGGGTGGCAGGCAGCTCTGCGTGGGCTAACGCCATGCCGCCCTGGGCTAGCGCCGCATGGTATTTATTGGAGGCTGTTATGGTTTGAGAAAACCTGTAACTGTTTATTGTCATTTAGACAATTATTCTGTCACCCCATGACCCCCTCCCCACCTGGAAAGGGGAATCAGGGAAAGCAGGGAAACACAAGGGTTGAAATATAAATAGATTTAGTAGGATAAGACTAATTAATTAACAAAAATACTAAAGAACCAGTATTAATCCCGATTACTAATATAAGATATACAAGAACTATACTCAGCCGATTATATCAGTAGGAAGCCGTGCACTCCCAGCAGGGGACAGCAAATGTGGGACACTGCGAGCCCTGCGGCTTCGGGAGGAAGGGGAGGGCTCAGGGGTCCGGCACCGGGGCAAGGAGTTCTCTGGACCACCACCATCAACGGA